>NC_065445.1:72180316-72498505 GCF_917563875.1 Diabrotica virgifera virgifera | reverse complement strand
TCTACTCAAATTATATAGCAGAGGCACCGTAGATGCGTGCCTCTGATGGTGCCTTGTCTAGCATATTACGAAGCCGACGGAGATCGGCCGGCAGCATGACTAAGAATAATTTTTGGAGCCGGGATTAAGTATCCTTTCAGAGGCAGGCAAAAATATGCCTCTAGCGTAGTTTTGAAGTTTTAGGTAGTTTGTTAGAGCAGTGTGTTCTAGTTACGTGTACTTACTATTAGTATAATTAGACGATTAGAATATGTTATCATGCTCTGACTGGCTGAAGGCTATTTGCCAATGTCAATTAAATAAATAAATTAATAAAAAAATTAGAAATTGTGATTTCTTTCATAATAATTCATTTACTTTTAAGCACGCTGTTTATAAAATAAATAAAAAACCAAAAATATAAAATTTACCCCTTAGTTCATTTAACATAAAAAACAATCTTATAATATAACCGTAATTTGCTTACTTGCTTGTTTCTATTTCCGTATATTCAATACATTTACAATATAATAAAATTGGTTCTAAAATGAAATTATCACGTGTTTGTAAGTATATTGTTTGCGTACCATAATTTCATTTTGGCAAGTGATTAATAGTAACAGAATCAGTCAACGGTCAAACCAGGATGATCCTAAGGGGGGCTACAACTGGTGGGTCTCTGGGGGTATGGAATTAAGGAGGATGTTAAGCGTATGGGAGGCTTATAACCCCCAAACCCCCCCTAGTTACGCCACTGGAATCAGTTGTCCGTTGTTGTCTATGGCTGTTCAATGTGTTCAACGCTGATGAGACCAAGGAAGGACGAAACATCTGATTCATACTGTTTTGATATGTGGTATCATATTAATTATTATTTTTAGCTAAAAAAACCGCTACTATCAGTATGAACCTGTTAGAGACTTAGAACTTTCGTGGCCATTCTTTTGCGAATAAAATTGTTATTTAATATCGTTTGCAAGGCTTAAAATAAATACGGTGCCGTTCTGTGACGTTATGACGTCACAAAATCGACCTTCCGGCTATTAAAGAAAAGCTAACTATAATAATAATATTCCTCAAGTGTAGTGTGCCTCACCATCTTGTACTATCACGAGCCGCCCCTGATCTCGAATGCCTCTAGTTTTCTTAAAGAAGCTTCAGAAAGTGTCCAGGTCTCTACTCCGTATAATAACGTAGAAAATTCATACATCTGATGCTAGTACCAAGTGGTAAATCGTGACTTCTATGAGAAGTATGTATAATAACAGGCTATATAATTTTTAAAATTAATGTGCTGATGATATATTGGGTCAGACATGTACAACACTGTTTTTAGAGGAAGTTGGAACTCTAGTTGGAGTGTTCTCTTGGTCACAGTTCATGTTTTATTGGAAGTAATTATTAAGCATCGAATGTCGTAAAAATAGCTGCAATAAAATGGAACCCCGAGGTCTTATGTACAATATAGCATCGAATAAATAGATGCAAATAACTAACGGTTGTTCTTAGCTTAAAAGTGGCACTAAGCAGAAGCAAGACTTTAGGTTGAGGCTATAATCAATCCCTCTTTCAAGAAAGAGACGAAAATATACTGATTATTGGTTGTAATCTACATAAATTCGCAAGGAACTCGTAACACTTTATGAACAGGATATCAGCCGTAACGTGTAATCAAATCCAGGTCCGGATTAGTTTATAATAAATTGCATTAGAGGAGCATAATTCAAGAAACTTGTTAGGTACTGAAAAAAATTACCTGTAAATAAAACAAGCATTTTTCAAAATGCTTGTTTTTTTTTTCAAAATGCAATGACATCAAAACCGGAACTACAATTTCGAGCTCGACTTTTCAATACACGATGATTGATGTATCACATGTACTATTTCTGCACTATACCTTTTTAACCGGAAGAGATATACAAACCGGAAATATATATTCATTCTCGTCTTACTAACGCACTTCGAGTTATATCTCTCTTGTACTATTTCGGCCACGTTAAAACAGTACTTCCAGTTGCAAATCTGGAACGGGAAGTCCGAGATTAAATTTCTCACCTTAATACCATCCTTGAGTTATACGCTCTAACTAGACGTCCATTTGTCATTCTACCAGTTCTAATAACGTAAGAGTTATATTCGCGGACAGGCAGACGCACGGACAGAGAAGCATGAAACCGGAAATATATATTTGTCTTAGTCTTGTTAAGGCGCGTCGAATAATATATCGCTTGAAATATTTCGGTAACTTTAAAATAGTACTTCCGATTGCAACTCTAAAACCGCAAGTCCAAGGTTAAACTTCCCACCTTTAATATCACCCTTTGTGTTACAAGCTTTCTTCTTTTTTAGTTTATTGGCCTCCACCTACTTGGGTATTTGGCCAGCTCATCGTCGCGGAATAAGGGAAAAATCCCTTATTCACTTATAATTTGGAGTTAGTACATTATATAATTTGTTTCTTCTTCTTTACTTAACTGGCAATTTTGGTTGGTGTGGGACAAACATAACAAGGGGCAACTGCCGGCCATTACACAATCTTATTCTTCTACTTCTGTTTTAGTTTACTGGCAATTTTGAGGCAATTTTTACAAGCTTTCATTCGACAGCTCATATAATATAGTATAATGACAGCGGAGTTGTGTTTACAATGTTCCTGGGACAGAGGAACATGTATAATTCAACGTTTTCACATTTTTTCAAAATGGGTTAAGACAAAATTTGAATTGATGTAAGTACAACACAAGGACAAGTAAAGGAAGTGATGACTAAAAAAGAAGACTACATTAATAAAGGATCTCCTGTAATAATTACCCTAAATTCAATTTTAGGAATACTCTAAGAGCATGTTTGCATAGAAAGAAGGTTGTAAACCTTTTTGCTTGGCTGTCGCTTGGAATATCGTCTTGAGTGTCTTCGCAGTAGGCTTTGCTAAGTTCCTTGTCCGAATTTCGGACATACTCTTCTTCTTCTTCTTCTTCTTCTTCTTCTTCTTCTTCTTCTTCTTCTTCTTCTTCTTCTTCTTCTTCTTCTTCTTCTTCTTCTTCTTCTTCTTCTTCTTCTTCTTCTTCCTTCTTGTATGTAGGCTTTAAAGCCTGTTTCTTATAATATACCTGTTTCTTCCAATACTTCTTCGTCCATTTGGTTACTTATCTCGTGCTATTCATACTATCCTATCCTCTCCCATTCTACTAATGTGTTCGTTCCACTCCTTTGCATGATTTTCTTGTTTTCGCTTTTCTCCCTATCCAACAGACTTTTCCCTGATATTCGTCGAAGTATTTTCATCTCTATTCTTTCTAGTAGTCGTCTCGTTTTAGATGTGTCAGGTCTTGTCTCCGCCGTGTATGTCAATATAGGTCTAATTGCTGCTTTATAGATTCTTGTTTTTGTGTCTTGTCTTAGGTCTTTGTTCTTTAAAGATCCCGCCGCTTTACTTGCTTTTAAGCTTTGTGGTGGTACTTCCTCTTCATCATCTCCGTAACTGGTTATATCTATTCCCGGATATCTAAACTTTGCTTTCTGCTTTATGATTTTCCCATCAATTTCGATTTTACATCGTAGTGGGTATTTAGATGTTGTCATACATTTGGTTTTTTCTGCTGATATTATCATATTGTATTTCTTCTGTCTCGGCAATTAATGCGGCGTCGTCTGCATAATATAATATTTGGATTTCTATATTCCCCATTCTTTAACCATGACCTTTACGTATACTGCTTCTATTATTTTTTCCATTATTACATTAAAGAGCAGTGGGCTTAACGAGTCCCCTTGGCTGAGTCCGCTTTGTACTGGTATAAACTGTGTTAGTTTTCCATTTATCTTTGCATGTATTCGATATTATGGAAGTAGATGTTTTCGATGGTTTGTATAATATTGATTGGTATGTTTCTTCTATACAGTAAGTGTAAGACGTCTTCGACTTGGATGCGATCGAAAGCCTTTGTCAGGTCTATAAAAAGATTTGCTGGTTTATTGTACTCGATGGCCTTTTCTGTGATTTGTCTTAGTACAAATACGGCGTCTACGTAGGATCTTTCGGATCTGAATCGTTGTTATTCATCTGATAAAGTTGTTATTTTATTGATTTTGTTAGTTAGGACTTTTGTGGTTAGCTTAAGTGCGGTGTTCAGTAGATTTATATATCTATAATTGTTGGGGTCTTCTTTGTGTCCTTTCTTGAACGTTGGTATCATTATGCTGTTTCTCCATGCGTCTGGTATCTTGCAGTGCAATACTAGTTTTTGTATAAGTTTTGTCATCTGTAAGGTTATACTTTCTCCTCCGTATTTTAGAAGCTCGTTGGTTATTCCTTCTGGTCCTGGTGACTTTCTATTTTTGAGTGAATTTATGGCTATCTCTAATTAATTTAGGTACGTTATTGTGTTAATTATTAATTTCCTTTACTTTAAACAGTTCCGTCAAGTATCTTTCCCATTCGTTTGCTGGTATGTTATTGTATTCCTTCAATTCTGCCATTTCTATCCGTTAGTTTCTTATGAATCTCCATATTTGTTTTGTGTTTTCAGATGGTCTAAGAATATTTTCTGAGTATACATTTGGCTAATAAAGTTTCCTAGAATTTTATTTTTCTGTGCTACTTAAACATTCAATTTCATTATCTTAAAAGCGGTTAATCCGGTCATGCTTTTAAATGATTTATTTTTGTGACAACGGCTTCACAACTACTGTTATGGTACGGGTTAATATGTGTAATTTATTGAGTTTAAACCTTTATTTACAATATAAACAGAGATTTTATCATCACATAATATTATAAACTCGTGAACAAGGTTTTTCTTGATTTTAAGTATAAAATATGAAGTTATTTTGCCGGTATTTTATCTGGAAATCTTAACATTTTGTTTTAAGGTTAATGCGATACACCTAGCAATAAACTCTTACATAATGCACAAAAATTATTTAACTATTATAATATAACTAGGATATAAAAATATACGTTGTAATTGTAATATGTTATACTGTTATTATTATTTTTTAATAACGGTTCTACCTAGTATTAAACCTAATTCTTAAATCACTTTTATATGATTCATACATATGCATATTTATGCATATAATAATATTATATTTTTATATTCTAGTATATGTATACATTCTGAGTTGTAAGTTTACAATAATCACTTGTGGTCGAACTTATTATTATCATTACTATAAAACAATATAAGGCAATGAGCGAGCTCCCATTATGACCAAAAATAATTATAAAGAAAAATATCATTGGAAAACTAATAAAAATTAAGAGTTACAGAACAAGAGAATACAGAACAATATTAAATAAGTCATGTTGTCAAATTATTCTTGAAAATCAAACATGGTTGTGTAAATCAAAAACTGAAAGAAGGAATAGATGATACTCAGTTTGTGTTCAGAGACGGACTAGAAACCAGAAGAGCGTTATCGGCTTTTAATGTGATAGCTCAAAGATGGCTGGATATGAATGTGGATGTGCATGTTTGTTATGTTGATTTTGAAAAAGGATTTCACAAAATAACACATGAAAAATTAGTCCAAATTTACAGACAAAATGGACTTACGAATAATAACAAACCTTTACTGGAAGCACAGAGCACAAATTGTAATAGATAACGAACCCAGTCTAGAAATTGAAATTAGGAAAGGAGTTAGGCAGGGTTGTATTATGTCTCCATTACTATTCAATGCATATAGTGAATACATTTTCGAAGAAGCATTACCATCTGCAAGTGAAAGAATAATAATTGATGGAAGAACTAACAACAACATAAGATATGCAGATGACACCGTGATTATGGCAAACTCTGCTAATCAACTCCAACTACTACTAAACAAAACAAACTTTTTGTGTGAAAAATATGGACTAAAATTAAATATAAAAAGACTAAATATACTAAGAAAACAAAATACGTTTGGGAAATGTACCGATAGAAAGGGTTGATAAATACAAATACCCGAAAACTTGGATTTCAGAAAATAATGATCAAACAACAGAAATAAAGACCAGGATATAAATAGCAAGAAATACGTTTGTATTGTAAAAATGAAAACAATTATCTGCAACAAAGACTGATTAGAACTGAGTATGAGTATGAGCTCTGAGATGCTACGTGTTTTCAATACTGAAATATGGATTTAAAGCTGGAGATTGAAGCAACAACACATAAACATAAGGATGCTTAGAATAGCATGAACACAGAAGAAAACTGACATTGCGAGAATTGGGCAAAAAATACAAAATAATAAACACAATAAAAATAAGAAAGTTACAATATCTTGAACACGTAATGAGAGGACAGCGATACGAAATGCTAAGACTGTTAATACAGGGAAAGGTAAGATGAGGAAGGAGTAGCGATAGATAGAGTAAAGATAGTGATGATATCCAACATCCGAATGGGAGACGGCGCTTAACCCGGCATCCGACAGGTGGGGTGTAGTACACCCCAACAGTGCTAAAGCGCCTAAAACATAAGGAAATTTTGCATGTAGTGGCCACATCGCCTAGAGAGCTTTCTAATGTATATTTATCTATGCGATGACACATAGTTTTTAGTCGTCTGTTTAGTTTCAGCAAGTACATTTGGATTGAAAGTGGTCACACTCTACGAGTCGGATTTTGTACTTTCTGCAAAATTGTCTTTGTTTTGTTTTACTCCTATTAATAAGTAAGTATAGGTAAGTGAATAATACTCATTGCAGATTTTAACATATTTTTTATTAGTCTAAGCTAAAATGAATTACGAACGAGAATAAGCACGCCTTCATAGGCGAGCGGCACACCCCTAATTTGAGGCTTAGAAATCGAAAAAGCGACCATAATAGGTGAATGGCAAATTTTAGTCATTATTTATATTCTCGAGGTCCGTGAATTCGAATGAGTTTATTTTTATCTAGAATTGGTGGAACATGTTCAAAAATCAAATTTTATGCAAAAATGCGAAAAATAAATTTTGATGATTTTTCACATTTACCTCGCTGTATCTTTGGTCGCTGTAAATATTTCCTTTTGAAAATTTTACTGTATCATCCTTCGAGTATTTAGATGACAACGAGATTTATCCAGAATGTTTATACAAATTAAAAGAGGGGTTGTTAATTTTTAAACATTTTGTCGTCAGATTTCGTTAGTTTCATGTTTACTTAAAAAAGTTGAGTGATAAACTGTTTAGTTTGTAACATTAACTAACACAGCAATAAAATATAATTTATGAAGAAGTTTTCTGAAAAATTTCAAGTCAAAATATGTAATAAGAAAAAAGTTATGTGACTTTATAGACTGATTAAAAATCTATTGGAATTAGAGCATGGAGAAGAGTTGCCAGAGACAGGGGCGAATGGAGGATTGTTCTGAAGAAGGCTTTGGCTCATAAAGAGCTGTAACGCCACTGATGATGATGATGATGATGATGATGACTTTATAGACGAGTGGCATTCTTCCAAAAAAAAAAACGCTTATTTCTCGAGATACTTGGTCTTACTTTATGTTTTTGATGGTGCTGAAAACGAAAATAAGTTTTACTTTGAATTTTAGGTGGAGGAACATGGTCAAAATCGCAATTTTACCCTAAAAATAAAAAAAAAATGAAATCACGTTTTTCTTAAAATTAAAAGTTTCATAATTTTGTTTTCTATAAAATATTTTATTCTTTGTACCCTATATTTTAACATAAACTTGATTAAAAAGCTAAATTTCAAATTTTGTCACTCAACTTTTGTGATTAAACTTTGAAATTCAGGAATCTGCACCTCTTTAAACAATTTATAACTTTTACTACAATGAGACAGAAAGACTGAAACAGGTACCATTGTCTGCAGAAAGGTAAGAGGTATATACTACAAAAATTTTAGAAAAAAATATAAAAACGAAACAGAGTTATTAAAGGCAAAAAATGTGATTTTTTTTTTAATTTTTAGCGTAAAATTACGATTTTGCCACTGTTCCCCCACGTAAAATTCAAAATAAATCTAATTTTCGTTTTCACCACCATCAAAAATATAAAGTATGACTAAAATTAGCCATTCACCACACCGTGGTCATCACACCACTCAGTATCTCGGGAAATAAGTGCCGGTCGTCTATAAAGTCACATAACTTTTTTTTACTTAAAATTTTCCAGAAAACTTCTTCATGAATTATGTTTTATTGCTGTCTTGGTTAAAATTATAAGCTAAAAAGTTTATCACTTAACTTTTTTAAGTAAACACGAAACTAAAGAAATCTGACGACAAAATGTTTAAAAATTAACAACCCCTCTTTTAATTTATATAAACATTTCTGTACAAAGCTCGTTGTTATCTAGATACTTCAAAGATGACAGAGTAAAATTTTCAAAAGCAGATATTTACAACGAGCCAAGATACAGCGAGGTAAAGTTGAAAAATCATCAAAATTTATTTTTAGCATTTTTGCATAAAATTTGATTTTTAAACATGTTCCACCAATTCTTGATAAAAATAAACTTCATATTCAGATTCAGCGACCTCGAAAACGTAAAGAACCACCAAAATTGGTCATTCACCTTAAAGTTAATTTTCGTGGCCGGTATAACGTAATTTTAGGGGTTGCTACCGCTCGCCTATCAGGCTTATGGGATGAAGCAGACAGTGACGAATGTATTGACAAGAGTG
Source organism: Diabrotica virgifera virgifera (assembly GCF_917563875.1). Lineage (NCBI taxonomy): Eukaryota > Metazoa > Arthropoda > Insecta > Coleoptera > Chrysomelidae > Diabrotica > Diabrotica virgifera. Next base: position 72,489,898 of record NC_065445.1, on the reverse strand, counting down.
ATTTGGAAGTAAGTGAAGAAATAGACAATGTTAGTGTAAATAGTGACTATCCTGACCAGCTTCAAGATGTTGACTTCCCACATATCACAGACCACTAGACATAAAGATATTTTTTTAAATTCTTGAACTCTTTCAATTACTGGGGTTTGTCACACCCCACCTGTCTGTGAGTGGCAAAAAGTTCACCTGTCGGATGCCGGGTTAAAGAAGAAGAAGGTACAGTGAATCTTTCAATGTTAAGAGGAAGTAACCATTCTGAGGACCGTTTGAATATTGCGTAAAGGTCATATTGAAAAACTTGTTGGTTAATAATGGGATAGTGATCCAATTTAGCTAATAATCGACGCTTAAAAATACGATTTTAACTTTTAAATTAACTTCGTTTACTTTTTAACGTGGTTAACGTTTTAAGTGGTATATTTTAGAAATATACTATTATTATTCAATACCTTCTAAATAAGATATTTGAGCTCTTTGATTTCTTAAAAATTTCCAGGTTTCCGTCGTTCTTCTCCCTCAAATATATTTATCTACATATAACTTGTTTTAATATTGTTAATTTTTTTGTAGTTATATTTCAGTTTAGTGTTCCAAATATTTGGCAGTAATAGACAAGGCGAAAACGGCAGGTTCGTTGGAAAAAATATTCCCATGAGATTTTTTGCATAATCACATTCGTGAGACATCCCAGAATAAGGTTCAAGAAGTCGCCCAAGCACAAAGTGTTCCAATTTTTTTAATCAAATTCAAAAATCATTAATTTCAGCCCGGACAAATTTTTTTTAGGTTTTTTGGACCATTCTGGACAAAAAAGATCTGCTATAATGTTTCACTAAAGTTGATCGTTTTCGAGTTATAAGCAATTTAAAATTGAAAAAAAAAACGAAAAATGGCGATTTTCAAAGCTTAATAACTTGGTTAAAAGTTATTATTATGAAAGTCAGAAAGTGACTAAATCAAAGTTTAAAGTACCCCCTACAAGATCCTAAAGAAATTTTTGTCATTATTTTATTACTAAACTGTTATTTTTAAGTAATAATAATGAGCGCCATGCACGTATTAGGCGGCCATCAATGATGAGTGCGAAAGAGATGCCATTCCGGCAGTCCAAATGGTGCATCTTACTCGCACTCACATTTACAGCCGCGTCAATACGAACTTACCGCTCACTGTTAATAATTAAAAATAACAGCTTAGTAATAAATTAATGACACACATTTCTTCAGCATGTAGTGGGTCTTTAAACTTTCATTTAGTCACTTTCGGACTTTTATAATAATAATTTTTTCCGCAAATCGCCAGGAAATTTTGACATTCCTGTCAAAATTTCTTGAAGAAAAAGTCAGGACTTCCTTACTGTAAGGAAATGTCATTTCCTTACTGTAAGGAAATGATATTTCCGTACAGTTGTTAGTGTTCTACATAAATGATAATTCAACCTCAATACGTTTCCATAGTAACCCAAGTAATTTTATTAGGAATTTCAAAGCACCATTTATTTGGGAATAAAATTATCGCGTTTTTTTTAAATCAATCAATATCTGTCGAATTTTAAACGATTTGCGGAAAAATAGTATGTTTACCTCGTAGGAAAAGCCACATTCCTGGACTCTGTGTTGCTAAGTCTCGGCTTGCGCCTCGACTTAGCAATCTTCACAGTCGTCCAGGAATGTTAAGCTTTTCCTACCCGGTAAACAATGTACTATTAACCGAGTTATTAAGTCTTAAAAATGGCCATTTTCGCGTTTATCAAATTTTAAATTTATAACTCGACTTAGCTTATAACTTGAAAACGATCAACTTTGGAAAAAAAATTATAAGAGATCTTTTTCGTCTAGAATGGTCCAAAAAACCTAAAAAATAATTGTCCAAACCCAAAATATTGATTTTTGCAATTTGTTTAAAAAAAATTGTTTAAAAAAATTTGGACCACTTTTCGCGTGGGCGACGTCTTGAACCTTATTCTGGGATGTCTCACGAATGTGGTTATGCAAAAAAATCTCATGGGAATATTTTTTCCAACGCACCCGCCGTTTTCGACTTGTCTATAGACTATAAGTCGTTTTTTGTAAATAAAAAAGCATATATTGTATATAATATTTTGTAGATAATTCTTTTGAATTTCAATGTTCGGCATAATTTTTGCTTCTTATGTTACATATTTCTTATCTATTTTATGTTCTCTGACCACACTTACTTATTTTACTTTCCGTGCCCTCTTCAATACCAGCTAAATTATGGGTTTGTAAAGCAGCACGGTCACACAGATAGTCTTCAGCTTAGCCCCAGTTTTTCTGGAAAAAAATACATGTGATTCGGCTTGTAGTTTTTCTATATGGTCGAGTAGAGGCTGAGTTTGCCGACTCCACAGTTCTGTCTTCAGTTTCGTTGGTGAGGTGTTGAACTGCTTTTTGTGATGAAGGAAGCTGCGGAATGACTTCAGTCGAGAGAGCTGGTCAACGTGCTCATCTAGATCTAGAGGGTGGACAGTGTCCACCTGCGAAGCGTGCGTTGAGGCTCTCCAGACTGGGACGGCGTACTCGGGACTGTTGAGGAAATTGGTGCAAGCGCTGAGATTCGAGAAATATATGGATGAGCGAGCATCCCAAGGTGTACCTGTCAATTTCTTCAGGATGTTTCTTGATCGATATGATTCGATGTTTCGATGTTACTAAAAGTTACTAACTCTTTGTATATATATTACGAGAGCTGATAACAATAAGGTTCCAAGCGCCATTTCAGAAATTTTTCAGGAGGCAAATTTCTAATTTTAAACTATCCTAACTTCGTTATTTGAAGGACTGTAAATCTTAAAATTATTTTATACTACAGTGTGGTAAATTGTGATAACGCCTCACGTTAGATAATGTCATAATAAGCAAGATTTTTATGTGCAATCTTGTAACATATTTACTGACGTCTGCAGTGTACTTGGAACCTTATTGCATTATAAGCCTTGTAGTTGGAACCTTATGGAATTATAACAAACATTTTACAAACAATTTTAAATTTTCCAAAAATTGCGGGATTCCTCGCGAGAAAAGCAATTACGGGGACACTCCAGTTCATAAAAAATTACATATTAACGTTATTTTTAATTTTTGGTATTATTAAACTGTTTAAAATATACTTATTTATTTCGTTGAAATCATATAATAGAAGTATAACTTCTTAAGTGGTACAAAGTACACACACTCTTAATTTCTCTAAAATACTTGTCGCTTGGAACCTTGTTGCCCGAACCTGAAAGTATTTCACGTACTTATTTTATCATTGATTACACCGCCATCTAGAAACAATTCAACGTTTTTCAACTATCATTCGATGCAGAATTCTTTATTAAATAGAATTCTTTAAAAAAACCGATTTTGTACAAAATGTCGCTTGGAACCCTATTGTTCTCAACCCACGATTAAACATTTATTTAAAAACATTTATTTAAAAACGTTTATTTAAACGATCAAGTACAGGGCAACCTATCTTAAACTTATAAAAACAGCTAAAAAAGTCTACTACCAAAACCGTCTGGGAAGCTCTAAAAGTGTTGCAAAAGAAACTTGGTCCATAATAAACGATCTTCGAAATAAAACCCACACTGCTTAAACATTTTCTCTTCCAGACCCTGAAAATCTAAATGAATACTTTGTTAATGTGAGTAGAAATATTACATCAACTATTTTGCCACAAGAAGATCCCATTTTCTATCTCCCTAATTCAAGAAAGGTCTCGAATTCATTCTTTATAAAACCAGTCGATAAATCTGAACTGATCCAAACAATCAATAGTATCAAAAGGAAATCTTCCTGTAGTACGGATGGTCTATCGATAAAAATTTTTTCTAATCTCCCAGAAAATGTGTTGGAAGTCTTCATCTCACTGCTTAATGATTCTTTTGAGAAAGGCAAATTTCCAGAGTGCCTAAAGACTGCCATCATTATTCCTCTTCATAAGGGTGGTGAAATATCTAATACCTGCAATTATAGACCTATTGCACTACTACCGGTACTCTCCAAAATTATTGAGAGACTCATAAAAGCCCGACTTATGTCCTTTCTCGTTGAAAACAACATTTTATCACAAAATCAGCTCGGCTTGTTAAATAATAAATGCACCACTGATGCCATGTTTTCTGTACTACATGAGGTTTATCAAGCACTGAACAATAATCTTCACACTGTCACCGTTTTCTGTGACTACGCCAAAGCTTTTGATTGTGTAAATCACAACATTTTGATAAAAAAACTAAATTTCTACGGAATTCGAGGTCTTTGAATTGGTTTCAATCTTACGTGGATGATAGGAAACAACTGGTTAGAGCAAATGATACAGACTCTAGTCTCAAAAACATTGTATGTGAGGGGTACCTCAATGATCAGTATTGGGTCCTCTACTTTTCCTTATCTTTATTAATGACATCACTAGTTTAAAAATCGATGGAAAAATCTTTCTTTTTGCTGATGATACCAGTATCACTTGGAGCAACTCAAATATTGCAACTCTTCATGCTACTAAATCTTCTGATCTACTTACAATAAAAACCTGGTCTGACTCTAATTTACTCTCGTTTAACGTAGATAAAACAGTAGTATTATCTTATAAAGGAGCTCTCCAACCCTTACCTTTTAATAACAGCCAGATCAGTACTGTTGATTCTGTAAAATTTCTTGGTTTTTTTTAGACAGCAACCTTAAATGGTCCCTCCATATTAATTTGTTAAGGAAGAAACTATCTTCAGCTTGCCATGCTATAAGATCTGTTTCGAATGAACTTAATTTAGCATCTTCCAAAATAACATATTTTTCTTTGTTCGAGTCACATCTTCGTTATAGTCTTCCTTTTTGGGGTTCTGGTACAGCTGCCCAATTCGATGTTATTTTCAAATTACAAAAAAGAGCAATAAGATATCTGTTTGGCCTCAGAAGAACAACACATTGTAGAAGTTACTTCAAAGATCACAGAATTTTAACCCTTCCATCTTTATATATTTTAGAAACTGTTTGCTTAATTCGTAAACATCTACATGTCTTTCCACCAAGACCTAATCATGACTACTTCACGAGAAATTCTACCTTTGACGTCTATTTACCGACCCCGTCATCTGAGTTAGTAAAGAAATCTATATTATATTCCGCAAAAAAACTTTACAACCATCTCCCTCTACAACTTAAATCTGCAGCATCTTTCCCCAAATTCCGTAAACTGACAAAAACCTACCTATCCGAAAGACCATATTATGCAGTAGAAGATTTTCTTAATCAATAACTAAGAAATTACAGTACCCTTTGCACAAGTGGTAATTTTATTGTTATTTTTCATCTGTATTTGTGTGTCATATGCAGCAGCTTAACTTTTAAACTTAATTACTAGGTAGACTATGCAATTTGCAATTTATTTAAATTTTTAAATTTTGCAATTGATTAACTGTTTAACCTCATTATTATTATTTTTTAATTTATACTGACGATTTATGTAATTTTAGTAAATTGAATTGTTATTGTTTTGTTTTCTTGACTTTTTGTAAGCTTTGTCGATAAAATTGTACAATTAAGCATATTAAAAAAAAGAAGTACTATAAAACATTCTGTCTAAATTTCTCGTCACACTGCGATTTTTCATATCTTTCTGTGAATAATAAGCAAGTTTCATCACCTTACCTACTCTGCGATCATAAATAATAAAATAATGATTGATAAATTCACAACCATCTGCGAATACTTTCCAAGATTCCGTTAATTATGCGTTTAAAAAACGAGTTAATTAACTAAGATCTCCAGCATAACCGAGCAGAGAAGAGGAAAAGTTATAAATCATATCGAACATTATTTATTCCTGATTACAAAGACGCACCTTATTAGAGACGATCAGTAGCGCACAACGAAAATACATTTTGTTTATTATTCTAATCAAATTTTGTTTACACAATTCTCACAGTTTGAGAGCAAAAAATATTTATTAGCTTATTTATTTTTACAGTTAAGGGCGGACATTTACTGTTGTTTTATTGACTTCCAAAAGGCATTTGATCGTGTTAAGCACTCTATATTTATCGAAGTTTTATTACATTGCAAAAGAGCTACGACAATTAAGTGGAACTAGGCAGGGCACTTAGCTAGAATACAAGATGAACGGTGGACACGACGAAGCATGGAATGAAGGCCCAACTACTATATAAGAAGCTGAGGACGACCACCGACTAATGGATCGACGACATAAATAGAGTAGCGGGAAACTGGCTACAAGCGGCCCAGTGTAGAGAACACTGGAAAGAACTGAGAGAGGCCTATGTCTAGCAGTGGACGCGATTGGCTGGATGATGATGATTATATTGGTTTGGATGGCATAGACGTTAGCATAATTGCAAATTTGTACTGGAATCAAACAACATCCGTTGTAGTAGACGGTTTGGAATCAAACGCTCTTAATTAAAAAAAAAAAAACTACGAAAACGATGTCTCTTGTCGCCCCTGCTTGTCAATGTTTACTCCGAAAGAATTTTCAGAAATGCACTTTCTGTAAAACAAAAAAGATAATTGGAAAGTACAGGGGAAAAACAAGCTAAGTCAAATTTTATGATTTTAAGATAAAGCTATTTTAAAGTTCAAAACGCTATTAACACTAAAGTTTTTGGAGTCAGAATTTGTTTTTCAGTCCCAGTGCTAGGGTATAAGGTTCCTGCCTGCAAAAGTAGCATATGCGCTCTTCGTTTTTTTGTTAATTTGTATTTTGTATATAATAATAATAATATCGTATGGCATTTTTGCCGGGGAGATCCTTTCGGATAGTTCCAGCGCCAATTACATCTTTAACCCTGTTTCAAGTAACTAGTGTCGATGTACACTAGCCCAGGGGGACCGACGGCTTAACGTACTCTCCGAGGCACGGTGAGACGGCTCGTGTCATTATTGGAAATGAAAATGGTTTGTCTTTGGCAGGGATCGAACCCACGTCTACTGGCGTATGAGGCCAGCGTTTATGCCGTTACCCACGGCCGCTCACAGTATTTTGTATAATACCAACAGACAAAAAACTCATTTTGGCGCCCCCCCAAACAGGGGCGCCCACCTGCATTGCATCCCTTGCAGACCCGTTATCGCCGGCCCTGTTGTTTTTTACCATTATGTTTTTAAACTATCTGAGATCCAAGGTGAAAAACTGAAAGCATTAAAATTTTTTTTTTTTTTGATAGAAATTCAAGAAGATATTTTTTTAGTTTTGCTTAGCCCGTTTTCTGGGGAATGTATAACAATATTGTTTTTTAAGTACATATATTTATTGCACAAACAGATTTACGTCTACAAAAATAGTGAACCAAAACTGAACTGAAAAAATTCTTCAGTGTTCTGACATGCAGCCGATTACTTAAAATGAAAAACGTGTTACGAATAGAAGCGAGGAATCCGACTTAACTCGTATTTGCTCGGTACTGCACGGACCTATCACGTTAATCCCCTATATAGGATATTTTTCCTAATAAATATTTCCTAACGTATCGTGTTTTTATCCTGAGAGGTATGTTTATAAAAAATCTAACATATTATGTTCTATCTATAGGATAACGTCATATCGCACATCCCGAACAAAACTGTTGTAAATAAAAAATACTTAATTTTACAGAAGCAGCAAAAGAAAATTTTACGGTACTTTATTTGGAGTTAGTTAACCCCTAATAGAAAATTTAAATTTATTTCTTTGCAAATTGAAGTCAATATTAATTATATATAAGCCCCATTAACGTCAACGGTGAAAATCATGAATTTTGTGCAAATTTTAATTAAATTAATGATTTTTTTTGAGATGTTACGTTTTTGCTCAGAAAATTTTTAATTAAAACGCAAAACGGTAATAACTCGAAAAATTTCTCTATTGGACAGATAAACTAAACACTTTTGTTTACAAATTTCCGTGCAAAAGTGTAGCAACGCGAAATATTACTTTATTGACCGTAACCATACCACTATTAAACAACTTAATTCCGATAAATTCCAGATGATTCACTTTTGTCGGGATAATAGATCAATGAATATCATAATCGTCCATCCAAAATATGAGTATCACGAAATACTGCACTTTTGTTCGAATTTACGCAACGATTACTGAACGTTAACCCTTGTAGAGCGGTGCTTAGATTCTTACGTAAACAACGGTGCGAGGTGCATTTGCACCCAATCTGTATATCCATTTTTTTAATATGTGAACGTCGGGGAAATTGATTTGAAAGATAATTAGGACTTGCTTATTATAGTATGAAACATAATTTTACAAACAAAGTACCCATTTCTTCTTAAAAAAATATTATCGTTGCAAGATAAACACAAGAAAATTTTTCACAGAGTGAGCGACACAAGTTTTTACACATAATACAGTTATGTCGGGACTTTCGATCTTTTTTCTCTGACATAAGTAACACCGACCTTGTCCCGTAGCTCTGTTAGCTCCAAGTGAAACACCAGAAACGTCCAATTCAGAATATGAAATTTTCATCATTTGCACAATACAGTAATTTTTCCAAAAAATCACGTAAACGTAAATCGTTTTAGATGCTGCAATGGATTGTATGTGTTTAGAATTGAATTTAATGCGAAAAAATAAAATAATTTATTTAAAAAGATAGGTAAGAAAAACGAGGTCTGGGGTGTAGCTGCACCCCGCACCGCCTTACGAGGGTTAATCGGAAATAATACGCTTTTGCTCGGAACGAGTGGTGTTTCACCTACGCATCACGAATTGATACTGTTTTTAACGGAAAATTTCCTAAAACATCTTCCGAGCAAAATAGCTTTTAGCGCCATCTGTGAGGTAATTTTAAAGTAACTTTGCTACGGTTTTCTTGGTTAGTACATTTGATATCATGTATCATATTTCCGTAAATAAGTGCGGTTTGAAAAAATTTTGAGTTATGACACTTTTGTTCGGGATGTTGCGATATCTTAAATTTGCCAAAATTTGACTTAACCCGTTTTCCCCTATACCCTTCAATTGTGAACGGTGAAGTTATCAATAATTTGCGAACTAGCTTCGACTCAACACGCAAACATTACTTGAAAGTGTCGTTGAGAGCAGTAAGGAAGCAGGCCTGAATCTGAACATACGGAAAACCAAAATACTCGTAATAAGTAAACAGAATAAAAAACCGTCCATATATGTAAATAGTGACAAACTTGAACGAGTTGATAGAGTTCCCGTTATTTGGGAAAGCACTAATTTGCATATTATGGCGCATCTAAAAATGGTCTAAGAACCGTCTTTAAGTAAGTGCTTGGTTACTGACATTTAAATTTTATTACTGAGTATTGAAATTATTTAATGCTAAGTCGTGGCTTAGGAAGAAACTTCAAATTTGGCTTCTATACAAGTGCAATAATATGCAAATTAGTGCCATCACAAATGACGGGACCTCTAAAATTGTTTAGCTTGGATAACATTTAAATGCAACGCAGAGACTCATGTTGAAATTATTTCCAGAATTGAGCAGGCTAGAACCGCTTTTAGAATGAGATCCAAGGTATTATGTAACAGAGACGTAAACAACAAAAATGCCTGAAAAGCTCTGCTAGAGTGTAATTAGAGAGCAATACCTAGCCACTTGATTTGTGAAGATGCATAGTTCTTAAGTAGGTAACCAACAAACCGTTTTATTTCAATAAGTAAGAACGCCACTGGATTAGAATCTAACACTCCACAGTCAAAAGATTGTTCAATATTAACCAACGAATTGAGTCACGATAGACAACATTTTTTATATCTCGCAATGACTTTTAGAAATATTAATTAAGACTATTGACTACGATTTGGACAAGTAAAAGAATGTACATCATGTTATGACCAATTTCACTTCCTGGTGATATATAAAAGAAAAACCTACACCATTAGATGTAATTTAGTCTCAAAGAAGCTATAATTGTCACGGATACAGTTATACATGTACTAGTTCGTCGATTCAAAGAAAACAACAAAGGAAAATGGAGTTTTAATCGTTTTTATTCAAACTAGACTGAAGTATGCACTGTTTTTAGTTATATGTATCACTCGTATACAAGCTTGTAGGATACAATTATACGAATTAAATGGAAACCATAAATTTTAGATCGAAATTTAATGCGTACCTACTACTGTCATGTACATATCGACGGTTGAAAGGTAAAAGGTTGTAACCCACAAATCAACTTTTTTCAGGAAGTAGGAAAAACGTTCCATTTAAGTAATATTATGAGCATCATTAAAACTCGACTTATGTCCTTTATCGTTGATAACAACATTTTATCACAAAATCAATTCGACTTTTTAACTAATAAATGTACCACTGATGCCATGTTTTCTGTACTACATGAGGTTTACCAAGCACTAAACAATAATCTTTATACTGCCACTGTTTTCTGTGACTATGTCAAAGCTTTTTATTATGTAAATCACGACATCTTGATTAAAAAACTAAATTTCTATGGAATTCGAGGTATTTTTTTGAATTGGTTCCAATCCTACTTGAATAATAGGAAACAACTAATTATAGCAAATGATATTGACTATAGTTTCAAAAACATTGTATGTGGAGTACCACACGGTTCAGTATTGGGTCCTCTTCTGTTCCTTATCTTTATACATGACATCACTAATTTAAAAATCTATGGGAAAATTTTTCTTTTTGCTGATGATACTAGTATCACTTGGAGCAACTCAACAATTGCATCTCTTCATGAAACTATAACTTCGGATCTACTGACGATAAAGACCTGGTCTGACTCTAATTTACTCTCTATTAACATAGATAAAAAAGTAGCATTATCCTATATAGGAGCTTTTGAACCTTTGCGTCTTAATAACAGTCAGATCAGTACCGTTGATTCTGTAAAAGTTCTTGGTATTTTTTTAGACAGCAACCTCAAATTGTCCCTTTATATCGATTCGTTAAGAAAGTCGCCTCAGCTTGCTATGCAATAAGATCTGTCTCAAGGGAACTCAATTTAGTATCTTCTAAAATAACATATCTTTCGTTGTTCGAGTCTGATCTTCGATATGTTCTTCCTTTTTGGGGTTCTAGTACAGCTGCTCAATTTGATGTTATTTTTAAATTGCAAAAAAGAGCAATAAGATACCTGTTTGGCCTCAGAAAATCTACACATTGCAGAAGTTACTTCAGAGATCACGGAATTTTAACACTTACATCTTTATATATTCTAGAAACGGTTTGTTTAATTCATAAACACCTTCATGTCTTTCCAGCAAGGCCCAATCATCTTTACTCCACCAGAAATTCAATCTTTGATATTTATTTACCGATCCCATCCACTGAGTTAGTAAAGAAATCTATATTATATTCCGCAAAAAAACTTTACAACCCTCTCCCGTTACAACTTAAACCTGCAACATCTTTCCAAAAGTTTCGTAAAATGACAAAAGCCTATCTATCTAAAAGACCATATTATTCAATAGAAGAATTTCTTAATGAATAACTAAGAAAATTGGGTTTCATACGCAGTACTTAGCTTAAATTTGTCAGTTCCTAATGTTGTATTTTATTTGTTGTAAGTATGTTCAATTTGCAATTTATATAAATTTTGCAATAAATTGTTTTTGTCTTTGCTTTTATAGCTTATATACTGTATATTGACGATTTATCTAATTTTTAGTAAATTTTAGTTGTTATTTTTGTTATTGATATTATTTTTCTTTTGACTGTATGTAAGCTTTGTCCATAAAACTGTAAAAATTTTCAGTGGCAATAAAGCATATTTCTATTCTATTCTATAGGAATTAACCTAATAATATTTTTCATTAATTTGTAAATCAATTAGATCTATAAATCTAATCTCTAAATTAATGAAAAAAATTACTAGGTTAATTATTGCTTATTAAATTAATTAAATGGAGCGTTTTTCCTACTTCCTAAAAAAAGATGATTTGTGGGTTACAACCTCATACCTTTCAACCGTCGTCGATATGTATTTTTGTTAGTGGAAGTGCCATATTAAAACTGAAGAGTTACTGTAGAGTTAATTAGGTTTTATAACTATTCAGGTAATAACGGATAAACATATTAGAAAAAGCACATCATCTATCTAAAGAAGGTACTTTATAGAATTGAAATCGGAGTATTTCGGCGGCCGCAGGAATGTTTCGCTTATAAATAAGTAGAACTTTGGTAACTATTAAATAAAATGAAATTCAGAAAACGGCACTGGAAAAGAATCGGTAGGATGTTTCCTTAAAAAAAGTTGAATTGCGATGAGTGGTTCCTGCGATTCAAACGATCAAAGTTCACCGGTACTTGCAAAGAAGTTATTAACAATATGATGGTAATCTTTGAACCATTACCTTTTTCTGTCGTTCCTTTTTCTCTGTACAAATTTTGATATCTTCAATATACTCATAACATATAATAATAAAAACAATCGGTAGTGCGCGTGAAAAATAGCAGAAATACCAAAAAAACTAGGTTGAAGAAAATTCATAACTCCATAGGGAGTTATGTGTAAGGCCGACGGATCAGAGATGTTCGCTGAAAGCAGTTCCAGACCCGTTGGCTGGAGGAAGGGGAGGTCCAACGTCCCTAAAGAAGTTTCGGTCGCTAATTTAATAATTTTTCCCCATCCAAAAAGTGCACACCGTCCCTCAAGAAATTTTTACTTCAACAATTTATTTCATCGAAGCGATGACGGTCGCTAATTTAATACTTTTTTCCATTGAAAAAGTGCACAACGTCCCTAAAGAAGTTTCACTTCAAATATTTATTTCGTCGAAGCGATGACGGTCGCTAATTTATTACTTTTTCCCAGCCAAAAAGTGCACAACGTCCCTAAAAAAGTTTTCACTTCAAAAATTTATTTCGTCGAAGCGATGACGGTCGCTAATTTAATAATTTTTCCCGGTCGCGATGACGCTCGCGATGACGGTCGCCAATTTAATACTTTTTCCCATCCAAAAAGTTCATAACCTCCCTAAAGAGGTTTTCACTTCAATGCATATACGTACAAAATTTATTTCGCCGAAGAGATGACGGTCGCGATGACGGTCGCGAAATAAATCCTTTTTCCCCATCCTAAAATAGGTTTTACACTTATTTTAAATTTAAATACTTCTATACAATTTATATATACATACAAATATGTAATATATAGCATTAGCGATGACGGTCGCAATGACGGTCGCGATGACGGTCGCGAATTCAATGCTTTCTCCCCTATCCAAAAATCGCACAACGTCCCTAAAGAAGTTTTCACTTCAAAAATTGAAAAAATCTTACACATTCGTTAAAGAAAAGCGTGGCGCGAAAACCGTTAATCGATGAAGACGCGCCACGCTTTTCTTTGACGAATGTGTTAGATTTTTTAATTTTTTTTATATTTTGCTTTTTGGTTGATTTTTTTATAATATGTTTAATTTCAGTCACTCGCAACTAAAGAAAAGCGGTTCTTAAAAATATTTTTTTCATATTTTTTTATTTACACGTTAAAAGGATAATTAAGTAAAAAAAGGGACGACAAAGAAAAAGACGTAGTAACGAACACCATTTCAATATTTTACCCGAAATGCTTCAACATTCCTGTAGCGGAAAATACAGTATTCAACTCTAATACAGTTACTTTGCGTTCTTAAAGGCCTTTCAGGCGTTTAATTTACTAAATAAATCAACAAAAAATGCCCAGCTTATACGGTAACAAATATTAAAGTACTGTTGGCTGCACAGGAGATCAAATTACCCACTTTCATCTTTAATTTAATTAAGAGTGCAGATAAAAGTTTAATAATGTTATATTAACACGGTTCAGTAACTCTTTGTATGAGAAAGAAATCGATAAAGCATCTGGCTTCTAGTCCTCGTCTAAAAATCCAAGTCGACGAACCTCGGCCGTTTTACAACCTGTTAAATTTGATTTCTTCACAAATAAAATGATATTTAATACTTTTAAACAGCCTTTTATTCGGAAGGATTATTATGAAACGATATACAGTGGAACATCGATAAGACTGATTAATCGGGACCGCGGCTGGTCCGGGTTATCGAAAATCCGGGTTAGCCGGAGAATATGGTAAAAATTAATAAAATACCGTATACTTACAGATAAACTCGATTATAACTGCAGGAACATGAAATACATATGCACAGTACAGTGGAACCTCGATAACTCGGATTAATCGGGACCGCGACCGATCCGGGTTATCGAAAATCCGAGATAGCCGGAGAATATGGTAAAAATTAATAAAACACGGTATACTTACAGATAAACTCCGTTAGAATTGAAATATATTGATAAATATGCACAGTACCTACTCATTAAAATTACCAAAAAAAACACCAAACACAAACGTAAGCAAATGGAAGCGAACAATACAAGACACACAATACAGTCACAATGATGTAATGTTATTATTTAAGAACAGTGAAACCTAAAGACCATTGCTTATAAAAGAATTTTTTAAATAGTCTTTCCTAAACAATGCTGACAGTTTGAAATAAAAAGGAATATATATTACAGACAGGTGGCTGTTGTTTCTGCGGCGTGTGCTATGAGTCATTTTTAATATCGTATAGTTCAAATTACACACATACACATTATCTCTCAAATATTATATTACATACATTTTTATTGTTGAAAGGTTTGTCTGATAATTAACTATTTTGATGGGAAATAAGCCACAAATAAATTGAAAAATACAAAATATTGAAAATCAAAATGTTTATCTGATGAAAATCGGTCCGGGTTAGCCGGACTTCCGGGTTATCGGGGGCCGACTTATCGGGGTTCCACTGTACATCTAAATTACAGTTGAGTCCAGGGTTCTTTACCCGTGCGTCACCATTTAAAGCATACGAAATAGGTCGATAATAAGTCGGAAATTGAAATTTATTAAACGCAACAGCAAGTGGCAGTAAGTAGCTACTGCTCCTATCACGGGTTAAAATTTGAGTTATCAAAGATGTGTTTTATCTCGACAGGTATTAACCCGGGAGCCGTCGCGCACACTTCAGTAACGTAAGTAGTAGCGCGTAGAGAAAAAATCTCACAATATAGATTTAAATACGAATTTAAATATCTTCTTCTTCTTCTTCTTTTGCTTCTTGGAGATCTTTCGATCTGTTTAATTCTGAAGCTGCCCCTGGTTAATTTCCTGGGAGGTAGATTGCCAACTATCCCTCCATCTTTTAGGTGGTCTTTCGGGGGGTCTTGAACCGGGCGGGTTGTTTTCTAGGGCAACTTTGAGAGTCTATTCTCATCCATTCGTCTTACATGGTTGTACCACATCCATGGAACCAAAAGGAGGTTCCTTCACCCTGAAGAGGCACAAGCCTAAACGGGGTATAAATAACGCGTTTCCATTCCTTACCAATTATTTTGTTGCCCATTCTATATCCGAGATTAAGAGATGTTACTTTGTTTATAATTTTGCCCATGAGTAGGTTAAACAAGAAGGGGCTTAAACTGTCTCCTTGTCTAATGCCTACCGGTTAGTGTTGCCCAAATGCAAGACCAAGACGAGACTTGGACAGTCTTGGTCTTGGTCTTGCACCAGTACACCTGGTCTTGGTCTTGGTCTTGGTATTGCACTCCCAGTCTTGGTCTTGGTCTTGGTCTTGCAGCAAGAGTCTTGCAAGTCTCGCAGTTTCCCACTAGCATATTGCTATTTATTAATAAACAACTCACATTAGGTGGGTTTGAACCCACGATCTAAACTATCCCTGCCTATACTCTAACTAACTGGGCTATCTACCATGTCCCACGGGAGTCAGTCTGTTTCTTAATAAACGTTTGCATTTAATAACTTGACATGTGCTAAAACATGGTGAAAACACAAAAAATCAAACAAATGACATAAACTTATCTAGACTGTATTTTAAAGAACATTATCTGTCTAGAAAGGGATTGATGGACTCTCACATTAGATATATGAAATGAAATGGAATAAAAGAGTTCTACAATTTGCCATTTATTCAAATAAAAAATAAAAAAAAAATACAAATTAAATTACAGCACAGTACGCAATAGCTTTGACACTATTATTAGTTGAAAATTTTTGTTTGCTATTAGTTGAAAATTTTAAGATTGACTTTTTTTTAACAAGAATTAATACAAAGTAATACACGCAGTTTAATTATATAATATTTATACAGAGTGAGTTTTATGTATGGAACGCCTCAAATATCTCGGAAACGACTTGAACGATTTTTATAGAATTTGGTGAGTAAAGGTCTTCTAATGCGGCCGATATTATAGTGGTAATTACAGATTGTTACCAGATCTTGCGTTTTTTTGAAAATATAATGAACTTTAGTATTTCGAATAGAACACCCAGTATATTTTTGCATTTTGAACCATAATAACTACTAATTAATTTTCATGTAATATTTCCTATACCGAAATGCCGTAATTTCTGAGTTATTTCTATATTTATTAAAAAAAAAAATTAAACAAATTATAAAAATCAATTGTTTCAGCCCTGGCAGACTTATTTTAGGTTCTTTGAATCATATGAAACAAAAAAGGTATTTTGTAGTTTTTGTCTAAAGTTATTCGTTTCCGAGTTATAAACAATTTAAAACTGAAAAAAATCGAAAAATGACGATGTTCAAGGCTCAAAAACACAAGTAAGCTATTTGTATAACAAGGGAGGAAAGTGCTACTTCTCCTCCCGAGAATGAAGTTTACTGCCCGACGCGTAGCGGAGGGCAGTAATCATCCAAGGGAGGAAAAGGCACTTTACTCCCATGTTATACATATGGTTTTTCCACCTTCCTCAAATAACAAGTCATTTTTTCATTTTTACTTAATTTATTTTATGTAACTAACCAACAAAATTTATTAGAACTAAATCGAACAAGTAGGTACAATATAACTGTCAACTGTCAAATATAAGTCAAATTATTAATGTCAACATTGTTAAATCAAAATAACAATTTACTGTTTTTTACCATTCTGCAAAATACAGAGTGTTTTATAAATAAATGTTAAAATGTATAGATACTTACGTAATAGAAAATATATATTATACAGGGCGTCAATAAGTTATATTTCATGAATGACATATGACGTTACTTTTACCTTTCCTCCCTAGGGAGGAAAAGTACAACTTTGCTCCCTACAATCAGCTCCGGAAAAGTATACTTTCGGTAGAGGTAGGCGGAAAAAAATATTATTTTCGAAATCTCGAAGTGCCTAAACTGAAGTTTAAACTTTATTTATCAGTTGTCGATAAGTAATTTGTTTATTTCATTTTAAAAAACATTGTTTTTAGTTTTTAATGCAGTCCGATCACCCATCCTCTCATAAGTTCTTCATTAACAATAAAAAAACAATGGCCAAATCACACATCGGCCAATATCTCTTTTTATATAATAATAAATATCTCTTTTTTTGAAATTTGAAGGTTTTTTAACATTTTACCGTGCGCGAATGGGCTATACATGGTAGCCAGGCATTAACTTATCTAGTGCTTTTTCAGCAAAAAATTTTGTTCGGCCGATTGATCTAATATCTAATTGCACACCCTGCAAAAAGTAGGACGTTTAGTCTTTACGATATGGATAAGAAAAAACAATTGAGTGGTTGTCCGTAACAGTGAATATGGTATTCGTATTATATTTTTATCACCTTATAGGCGACATACTTCTTTAAAAGTTTCAATGCGATATTGTTATACACACAACACAAGAAGATTATTTTATGAAAGGTTGCTATTCTCAAAATCTAGACAATTGCTCAATTGTAATTAATTTCGGACCGAAGGCGTCGTCTGATATTAGGAAAGAATGAAATATTGTATTTTTACATTGTATAATAATTTATTATGACCTCTGAGTACGTATCCAATAAATAAGTGTTCATATTTTTAATTCGGTATGTATGTTCATCGTATTGTTTATAATGCGGATAAATCCATTTTTCCAAATTTTTGTTACATATTTTTTTGTATCTCACAGTCTCTAAGCATATACCCGAACTAATATACAGGGTGTAACAAAAATACAGGTCATAAATTAAATCACCTATTCTAGGACCAAAAATAGTTCTAATGAACCTAACTTACCTTAGTACAAATATGCATATAAAAAAGTTACAGCCCTTTGAAGTTACAAAATGAAAATCGATTTTTTCCAATATATCGAAAACTATTAGAGATTTTTTTATTGAAAATGGATATGTGGCATTTTTATGGGAGGAATATCTTAAAGAAAAATTATAGTGAAATTTGTGCACCCCATAAAAATGTTATGGGGGTTTTATTCCTTTAAACCCACCCAAACTTTTGTGTACGTTCCAATTAAATTATTATTGTGATACTATTAGTTAAATTCAATATTTTTAAAACTTTTTTGGTTCTTAGTATTTTTTCGACAAGGCAGTTTTTATCGAGTTGCGGCTTCTTTTCTAATATGTTTACGTAGAGATTTTATGGGGGTTTTGTTCCTTTAAACCTCCCAAATGGTTGTGTACGTTCCAATTAAACTATTACTGCGATACCATTAGTTAAACACAGTGTTTTTAAAACCTTTTTGCTTCTGTGTATTTTTTCGATAAGGCACATTTTATCGAGATGTGACTTCTTTTTTAATATGGTTTGAAATATACCTAAATATGTAAATATAAATTTTCCTATTATTATCAAGTCTCCATAATCGTACTTAGCCATATCACAGATGAACATAACATATACGTGGCCATATACAAATGTGTGGTGGATTTGACAAATAATATGCAAAATATTTCGAGAAATACTGACTTTTCGAAAAAGTACCAAGAGGCAAAGAAGTTTTTAAAGCATTGTGTTTAACTAATGGTACTACAGTTATAATCAAATTGAAACGTACACAAAAGTTTGGGGGGTTTAAAGGAACCAAACCCCCATAAAATTTTTATCGGGTGTCTAAATTTCACTATAATTTTTTCTTAAGATACTACTGCCTTAAGAATGCCACATGTTCATTTTCAATAAAAAATCTCCAAGAGTTTTCGATATATTGGAAAAAATCGATTTTCATTTTGTAAATTCAAAGGGCTGTAACTTTTTTTATGTGCACATTTGTACTAAGGTAAGTTAGGTTCAATCGAACTATTTTTGATCCCAAAATATGTGATTAAATTTATGACCTGTATTTTTGTTACACCCTGTATTATTCCATAAAACGACACTCAAACTGCAAGACGCAAGAGTCTCGCAGGCTTGGTCTTGTTCTTGCTCAAGTCTTGCACGGTCAGTCTTGGTCTTGGTCTTGCTAAAATAAGGCGGTCTTGGTCTTGCTAAAACGCAAGAACAAGACCAAGACTGCAAGACCAAGACCGATTTTGGGCAACACTACTACCGGTGTTGGAATATTTTCAGTGAACTGGTCTTCTGCTCTAACTTTGGTTACGTTGTTGTTATTTAGGTTATGGACTATCTTTGTTATGCTGGTCCGTGTTTTATTTTCTATTAATATATTTAGGATGTCTCCCAGGCGGACTCTGTCAAACGACTTCGTCAGATCAATGAAGCAAATATAAGCTAACATGCCGAACTCTACAGCTTTTTCTTTTGTTTGTTTTATTATAAATACTGCGTCTGTTATAGATCGCCCCTTTGTAAAACCTTGTTGTTCTTCAGCATTAGTGATTTGCCTTTCCAGTTTGTCCTTAAGAATACCCGTGAAAAGTTTCATCGTTGTATTTAAGATGGTTATTCCTTTGTAGTTTTGTGGGCAAGTTTTTTGTCCTTTTTTAAATATGGGAATTGTGATGCTCTTACGCCATTCCTCTGGTGTTTCTGTTTCGTTTAAGATTTTTTTAAAGAGTTGCGACAGTTTACTTGCAAGTTCAGGGCATCCATATTTTAAAAGTTCATTTAGTATACCATCCGTTCCAGGTGATTTTCTGTTTTTTAGCTCCTTGATCTTTGCTTCTACCTCTTCGTCATTGATTGTAGCACTTATATGTGTTTCGTATCCATTTATATTCAGCGTTTCTTCAGCATCATAAATATAGCTCTTTAAAATGCTGTTGCCATGTCTCTATAGGTACTCCCTTGGTCTGCACGAACTCTGGTTAACTGGTTTTTTCCTGTTCTGAAGCATTTTCCATACTTTCTTTTGGGCACCATATAGGTTATAACCAAATTTCTATTTTATAATATTTTTATTTACTTGTTATGTTAAAAATATTTATTTCTAACAATTTTAAAGCTAGTTGGTTCTCACCAAAGTCATAAATTTCACAAAAAAAAAAAATAAAAATAAAAAAAATAAAAATTTTTTTTCTACGCATTAGGTACTATGATCTTCCTCGGGGCACTGTAACAAAAATAAGAAAACTTCTGTTGGAGTGAAAGTAAAAGAAAGAAAGATATACTCCAACAGAAGTAAGGGAAAAAGAACTATATAACTTGATGTAAGCTATGGGACAAATATATGAGACATAATATGTAGAGATATAGATGTAAAGAAAAGGGTGAAGTGGCTTCTACGTTGAGAAGCCGCAGTAGGAAAACATACAATACTACTTTGCAGTAGTACTGAAGAAAGGGGGATTAGAAGGGATAGAAGGAGAAGTGGGAAGAGACAGAGGCAAACTGGATAGAGTTGGCTAGCAAGAGATACAAGAGAACAACTTGACACTCAAGGATGGATACGGCTCGTTTGCATGCCTGTCGAAGAACAGTAGCTCTATGTAGATAGTAATGATGACTAAAAGGTGAAATAATAAAATAAGAATAAGGTACTGAAAAGGAATGAAGATGAATAATTTCTAAAGACGAACAAGATAAATAAATCTAACAAATCATGGGCGCCATGAAAATGATCTTCGATCATTTTCCCAGGTATCTTATACTGTTGTCAAATATTAAATATATCAAACCTGTAATAATGAACATAAAGGAATAATAAAATTCATGATATACAAAATAAATAAACATTTATTAAAATAACTACTAGATTTTTGATAATCTCTGAGTTACACAAAGTAAATATAATGTGACTCTAAAATGACATATGTTATATTTTAAAGATGATATTATACAATACAACAACACTAAGGTTACCTTTTACAAAATTAGATACCTCTTGCTGACATATAGGGTACACTCACATGAGTCTTCTACCAAATGGTTATAGTACGCTTGCTACGTACAACTGAATTGAAACCGGAGAAGATGAAAATAATGCAAATAAATATATATAAATAGGCATGAGCCTAACTAAGGGAAAATACTAAATGAATTAAGCAAAATGAATTAATAGAAGTTGTAAAAATGAAGCTAAGATAAATACCGAAACGATGACCTAAATTACCCGAGCAAATGCAATAAAATAAAGTAGCGACGAATTAACTGAACAAATGAAATAAAGTGAATAAATAACATATTTGAGAAACAAGCAAGTAATATTACAAAAATAAATATCAGACCAATAATAAAATATAAAAACCTAATTTTCTAGGCTTATTCCTGTGCACAAGAAGTTACCGTAGATACAAAGTTTGGGAACCAAATACAATAATATACAAATATGTCATATAAAAACAAAGGTACGCTAAATCTGAAAAAATAATTAATAAACATAGTGCATTACCAAAAGTCCGAAATATAGAACACAAAAGTTACTCAAATCACCAAACTGAGTGTTCCCAAACCAATCCATTCCTCAAATGTATAACCAAAAGGTTTCCAGAAAATGAGCACGAGGATAGTGCCAAACCATGCTTCCTGTAAGCACAGCTGTAGACAGAAAATGAAGCTGGAACGCTTCGCTTGCTCCCAGGTGACTGACTATGTAGCCGGAATAGGTTCCTCTCAGGTGGGTGAGGGTCTAGGATTTCTCATGTCGCTTTATATTATTTCCACAAAAGGCTAAAAAAATATTTCCCAGTCTTAGTTTCAATGTCAAAGTCTAGGAAAAAGTCAAAGGAGAAAAAAGGGAAACTAAGAAGTGGTTTTTAATATAGATTTTAATGTAAAAAAGGGCCATTAACATACAAGAAAAACTTTCATTATTGGATGGTACATGACCAAATTTGACCTTCAGAGCGAAATATGTGACAATTTCAAATTACAGTAGAGAATAAATTATATGATTTCTTTAAAATAATTATAGGACACTTATTAGATGTTGCAATAAAATATACAGATATCAAAGATACCTACAGATAAATAGCTAAAAGTAGATCTGTAAATATGGGAAGGAATCAAAGATACTAAATTCACTAATAAATTTACTATGAATACTGAATTGGAAGAAATATTGTATTAGATGTAAAAATAATTTAACATGCAGTCATTAACCTCTGTATGTCAAAAAAAAAATATATGGATTTAACTATTTACCGGATTGATTTTAGTGAGGTTCCATCGAAGTACTTCAATCCCTACTCCAGAAAACAAGGGGTATTTTTCTCTCACTGGTGAACTAAAAGGCTTTACTAACTAAAATTGAAATTATCAACCCGCCATTTCGGGTACTGCAGCTTACACAGCTGACCGACCTATTCCGGGCACAAAAGTCGAGTGTCGAGTCAGATCCGTTTCTCTGACAAGGTAAACGTCAAACTCTCTCAGAACACGAAATAATTCTCGATAGGTGGCGTACATAGTACGTTCCATCACCGAGGTATGACGTCACCTCAGTAGTCCTATACGAGAAATTAGAGAATTTAAATGAGAGACCGAGGGAAAATAATTATAATAATAATTAAAGAGCTAATTTCGTAACGTGACCGTTACAGCACTTACGAGTGGAAAGCAATGTCGAGAAAATTTTCATCAAGTTATCACGGAAAAGGATAAAATGTGAGATTTTTTCTCACGACGCGACTGCTCCCGGGTTAATGACGCACGGGTAAAGAACCCTGGACTCAAGTGTATGTACAGTTGTATACAGCATTTATTATTTCTTGGTAAAAAACTCAGTCAAAGTGAAAAATGTTTGAGTTGTCTGATGAAAATCGCTCCAGGTTAGCCGAACTTCCGGGTTATCGAAGGCCGACTTATCGGGGTTCCACTGTATATCTTCTTCTTCTCCTTTTGCCCTTTATTTCGTCCAATTTTGAACAAAGGCTTCCCCAGTTTCCTCCATTCGCTTCTGTTTAATGTTTTCTGTTTCCAGTGCGTTCCTCCTATCTTTTCAATGTCGTCTCCCCATCTCACCTGGAGTCGTCCTCTTGCTCTCTTTCCTGTCCATGGTCTCCACTGGTGTATCGTGGTATTCCACCTATTGTCTCTTTGTCTAGCGTTATGACCTACGAAGCTCCATTTTAGCCTGGCTATACATATGTTGTCCTGCTTCTTTGACTTTTTTTTATTTCTTACCCAGTTGTTTTGCTTTTTGTTGGTTAATTTTACTCCGAACATTGCTCTCTCCATGGTTCTTTGTGCCTTCATTATTTTATCCATATTTGCTTTGGTCAAGGTCCATGTTTAGAATGCGTATGTGAGAATTGGGAGTATGCACTGGTCAAACACTCTTGTTTTTAAGTATTATTGTTTTTTTTATTCTTTAGAACCCACTTTAATTTCGCAAATCCTGCCTAGGCTAATCTGACCATTCTTTTGTAGTTCTTCAAAACTTGATGAGATTACTACTACATCGTCTGCATATCTTAGGTGGTTTAGTTTCTTTCCATTTATGTTTGTCCCCATGTTTGTCCATTTCATTGTATATAAAAAAACATAAAATAGTAGAATACTAGTTAATACTTAACAGTAAGAAACTAATCGTTTAAGAAAATCAATCTTTAATATCCTATTTATAATTTGTTAATTTATGCAAAGTCGGTTTTTTTGATAATGTATTCTTCTATTTTACACTTGGATCCTTGAATTTTGTAATTTCTTATTTGTTTAAAATTTGTACGACGCTTCTCTAATTTATTATTTTCCTGGCATTTGCAGGATTTCCATAATCTAATTCTCTACATTGTTGAAACTTGATATATGATCGTCTGATGTAGTCTATCTATTTATTTATACATTCAACCCTTTTAAACTAAATTTGAAACCATTTATTTATTTAATAAAAATCGTATTTGTTCTCGACATATCTTAGGTAAATTTTTTATGCAATAACTGCAAAATTTACATACAATAATCATTAATATCATTATTAATTATATAATATAAAAAAATACATACTTACAATACTGGTAGTATACAATTTTTGGCGTCTTACCTGAAATAAACACGACAGAATTAGCAGAGTGTAATTAAACATTAAAGAAGATTTCTTCCGTTAAGTAGTGATGTGAAAAAAAAAGATCAATTTCATTTTTCTCCACGTAACTCGAAAATGATAAAGAGATACAGTAATGAAAGAAAAAACAAAATTGTTATCTGAAAAATCCCTACATTTTTGTACTGTATCTTTTTTTTTGTATCTCGTATCATTTTCGAGTTAGGTGGAGAAAAAGCAAGATTTCTAAGAAAATATATAAGTGCATTCTATAATTTTATCTTATTTTTTGTTTCAAAAACCATTCATTTTAAACTTCCCACTTTCTGAACATGGAAATAATATTAAAATAAAAGGTATTGCATAAAATACATTAGTCATCAATTTTTTTGCACCATATCTCGCTTAGTTTGAATGTAACCGACGTTTATCAGTCAAAAATCGACCTTTAACAGTCAAAGATATTGGTATCATTGTACCCTTAAAATTGACCATTTTCTGTAATAGTTGAATACCCCGATTTGAGCACGCACAAAAAAATCTTTTTCCACCTACCTCTATTGAAAGTATACTTTTCCGGGCCTAATTTTAGGGAGCAAAGTTGTACTTTTCCTCCCTAGGGAGGAAAATATTTTTCCTCCCTAGGGAGGAAAAGTAAAAGTGACGTCATGGTATTTCATTCATGAAATATAACTTATTGACGCCCTGTACAATATCTTTTTTCTATTACGTAATTATCTATACATTTTAACGTTTATTTAAAAACACTCTGTATTTTGCAGAATGGTAAAAAACAGTAAATTGTTATTCCGATTTAACAATGTTTACATTAATAATTTGACTTATATTTGACAGTTGACAGTTATATTGTACCTACTTATTAGTTTTAGTTCTAATAAATTTTGTTGGTTAGTTACAAAAATAAATTAAGTAAAAATGAAAAAATGACTTGCTATTTGAGGAAGATGGAAAAACCATATGTATAACATGGGAGTAAAGTGCCTTTTCCTCCCTTGAATGATTACTGCCCTCCGCTACGCGTCGGGCAGTAAACTTCATTCTCGGGAGGAAAAGTAGCACTTTCCTCCCTTGTTATACAAATAGCTATTTGTATAACAAGGGAGGAAAGTGCTACTTTTCCTCCCGAGAATGAAGTTTACTGCCCGACGCGTAGCGGAGGGCAGTAATCATTCAAGGGAGGAAAAGGCACTTTACTCCCATGTTATACATATGGTTTTTCCACCTTCCTCAAATAACAAGTAATTTTTTCATTTTTACTTAATTTATTTATGTAACTAACCAACAAAATTTATTAGAACTAAAAGTAACAAGTAGGTACAATATAACTGTCAACTGTCAAATATAAGTCAAATTATTAATGTAAACATTGTTAAATCAGAATAACAATTTACTGTTTTTTACCATTCTGCAAAATACAGAGTGTTTTTAAATAAACGTTAAAATATATAGATACTTACGTAATAGAAAATATATATTGTACAGGGCGTCAATAAGTTATATTTCATGAATGAAATACAATGACGTCACTTTTACTTTTCCTCCCTAGGGAGGAAAAATATTTTCCTCCCTAGGGAGGAAAAGTACAACTTTGCTCCCTACAATCAGGTCCGGAAAAGTATACTTTCGGTAGAGGTAGGTGGAAATAGCTATTTTCACCTACCGTATTTCTTTTTGTATTATAACTAGAAGATTCATGAAGAAATTAACGTCTTTGATTTTGCATAAGCTACAAAAATGTTTTATAGTATAGTTTTTTTCGTTAGATGCTCAATTTTTAAGGTATTCGCAAAAAACCCTCTAAAAAGGTGTGATTTTCAATGAAAATGGCAAATTTTCAACCACGATTAACTCAATAAGTATTGAGTTTTCAAAAAAAAAAATATATAATAGTTTTTACTTAGAACTAGGTTCTCTAGTCACTTCTGTGGTTGTTTTCACAAAAAAATTCACACCCGAGAAAGGGTGGGAATCACCCCCCAAGATAAAAGCGCCATAGTATATTGGTAGACTTTGTTTCTTGAGCTATTCCCTACTTACAGTGAAAATATTAAGTAAATTGATGCACTATACTACTATACTGGAAACTTTAATATGATAACAGAACGTAGTTGCAAGATCGTGGAAACATCAGAGTTTTCTTTATCCCTACATTTTGTATTTTCTGTTCTTTAATTCTTGTTCGTTTCTTCTATTTTCCTTTCATCCTTTTTTGGGGGAGGCGAATGGGAGAATTTTAGACGCACACTGTATATTAGGTATTTTATAATACCCTCAGAGTTGGTATATATCGCTAAGTATGGATTTTTACATAAACTCTTTCTGAGAACTAAATACTACTATTTCGACTTATACGGATTTTAAAAATAATTGAATACAGTCGCCTTTGTTCACATGAAACCATATATTTATGTTGTATAAGATTTTATAATCAGCCCATACGATAAACCCAACGGATAAAAGCCATGAAAGTAGTAATTATTCTTCACATACAATATTACTCATATCTTCATGTGGGTAGTGGTAAGAACAAGTAATACTAAAGCACTATCTGCTATCAAATAAAAATAATATGTGAAATACAAATAGTACTATGATGCTTGTTCTTAAATATAAACTAACAATCAAGTTAATCTTAGCAGTAAAGATTACTGCACGATACAATTTTTTGACTATCTTTTTCAGGTATAAATAGAGAACATAGACTTGATCTCATTCTCAATACGAAAAAAACAAAGTAGATATATTATTTATGGTAGTCAGTAAGCACTAAATATTAAATACACGGCTTTTGGTAAACCAACAACCAATTTACAGGGTGGACAGCTACACATACCTTGGTACCAACATAAACAACCAATGCGGGACCACTCTACTGAAATGAAACAACGCATCCCTGAAACAATCCCTAAAACAGGAGACAAGACAAAATGCACTAACTACAGGGGAATCACGCTATTAAAAACAATGTACAAAATAGTAATACCTTTGATCAGACAAAGAATAGAAAAAGAAACGAGAACAAAAGTAGATGAATACCAACATGGATTCAGAGAGGGTAAGTCAACAACGCAGACGCAATACACATTGTAATGCAAATCGTCGAAAAAGTTACGAGCACGGAGTAGATCTACATATTTATTGACTACAAGCAAGCGTTTGACAGTGTAATAAGGAAGGAGCTAATTAACGATATGAAACAACTAGGCATTCAAGGAAAACTAGTAAGGCTCACGAAAATGACGATGAAGTGATCCAAGGCACGAATCCTGACAAGGGAAGGCCCCTGAGATGAAGTACGAATGGAGCTAGGCGTCAGACAGGCGTCTTGTCTTATTGACAAGATTCCTTGTCAACAACATTATTTAACATCACAATAGAGGGTGCAATAAGAGCAGCTAAAATTATGGGAAATATTTTCGAATCTTCAGTCCAACTGATAGCGTATGCAGACGATATTACACTGGCTACTAGATACTTAAAAACCATGCAAAAGATAATATTAATACTAGATAAAGAAGCAAAGAAGAGAGGGCTAAAGCAGAGCAAAACGAAATACCTTAAGATTTCAAGAGAGAGTACGAACATCGAGAAAGAAATTAAGCTGGGTGCATATACCTTTGCAAGAATACACCGTTTCAAATACCTGGGAGTGATGGTGAATGGCAGAGGTGATAGAACAGATGAAATAAATGAACGCATCCTACTGGGTAATAAATCCTACTGGAACTACCAAAATTCTTAAAAGAAAAACACATTAGTAAGACAACCAAATTAAAAATTTACAAGACCGCAATCAGGCCAGTTATCACCTATGATGCAGAGACGATCTGCTTAACGCAAAAAGATGAAATGAAGTTAGAAATCTTAAAAAGAAAAATAATTCGACGAAAAATGGGACCGGTGAAGATAGATGTAGGCGAATTTAGAAGGTTACTAATGAATAAATTAAAGAAGCCATCCAGGGTGAAGACATAATCAAGTTTGCGAAGGCGCAAAGGCTCAGATGGCTGGGATACACAGAAAGAGCTAACCCAGATTCTACGCTAAAGCGAATAACCGACTGGATACCAACAACAAAGAGACCAAAGGAAAGACCCAAAACAAGATGGAGAGATCAAGACTTAGGAGACATAAAGAAGCTAACAATATACAATAATTGGAAGGAGAGATGTAAGGACCGAAAAGAATGGAGTAGAATGGTAGACAGGGCTAAGTCGCACAACACGCTGCTATAATAATAAAAAGACAACAGCGGACTGATTCACCGCAACAAATGAGTCAGAGAGCCCAAAAGGGCGGCAAACACTCCGCCAGGAGTGAGTAAGCCATGATGATGATGAAATAGATCTAATCTATTTTTTCAACTCTAACATCTAATTTTATCAACTCAATTCGATATTATCAGGTGCGCTCTCTTTGCCATTTTCGATTTCCTCCTTCAATACGGATGCCTCCTTTTCCAAACACAGACTCCACCTCAATTACCTTCACGATCCTCTCTAAGCAGCAGTATTTATTTATGTTCAGTTCATTTTTTAGTTGTTGACTTCTTTTTTATTTATTATTTTACTTTTCTGAACTAATTATATTATTCATTTTACCGAAATTTTTTAATACAATGAAATTTTCTTTGTGTTTTACAAAAAGATAAAATTTTATACAAAATTCTTCTCGAACAAATAGCTGTTCCATCTCTGCTTCAATAAGCAGTAGTATTAAAAGTTATGACTGGACATCGTGATTGTGCACTATCTTTTGTTAAAAACAGACGATATCTATTGTCTAGCTAGATAAATATTACCTGGTTCTCAGCGCCTCCGCTGCTACTCCTCACATTTCATTCGTTATTGTTTTTTTTTGCCTTTTTTAAACGGCTGTTTTCTGCTATGGTTGTTTTACCATCTACACATAAAAACGCAATGCAAAAAAAAATAAATATTTAAATATATAGTAGTGCAGTTTAAATGAATATTTAAAGAGTATTTTTGTAGATTTAGTAGTTATGGTAGGGGAGCAAAATGTGCTAAATGTGCAGTCACTCGAGCGCTTTGGGGACCTATTGGGTTGTGATTATTAGGTCCTAAAACCAAAAAAATTTAAGTAAAATTTTCCATTTTAGCGGGCGCTTGCCATTTTTTAATTTAATTTTCCATTTCCATTAATCGTTTTTTCCGAATATAGCGCCATCTATCCATAATTCGAAAACATGTTTCGAATAAAAGTTGCTTATTTTTATGCAGAGAATTCAAATCTGCAATAAAATTAAGATTTTAAAGTAACCCCCCACCCCACCTCCGTGGGGGGTCGCGTTTGTTACCATTCGATATATTTTTCAAGAATATTAAATAAGTGTATTTTGCAGTTTTTCGATCTGATGTTTATTTTGCTAAATATCGCGGGATTTGTATTTAAAATTTAAAATTTACCCCCCACCCCTCTCTGCGAGGGTCGTGTTTGGTATCTATCGATAGATTTTTGAAAAATATTGAACGTGTAGTTTTTAGTTTTTCGATCTGACGTTCATTTCGCGAAATATTCGCCTTTTTCTTGTGAAACTTTGTGACTCACCAATTCCCTTACGCCCCGCTCAAATCGTCAGATTTTTTAAATATACACTGTTTTGCATATGTACTTAACTTACCTTATCTTAATCTGACAATTTCGAGTATTTTTAAGGATAGATTTTTTTTTTCGCGCCCCCCTAAACGAACTCCCCTGTGTTAAGAGCCAATATATGGCAGAGGTACATCTGCAGGGTACCACGTTTCTCCCCATATGATAATCTGACGCGCTCGAGTAACTGCAAAAATCCCCGCTTGGGCTCCCCTACCATTAGTATTTGTTTAAAACTGGTTACAGTAATTTAATTTACTAATTCGTTGCTTTAAAACTTTATTAAAATATATTCTTCTTCTTCTTCTTTAAGCGCTGTCTCCCAATCGGAAGTTGGACACCACCATCACAATCTTCACTCTATCTACCACTGCTCGGAAATAAAATCTAATAATTGTACGTAGTATGTTGAGGTGTAGGCAAATCATCCACTAGACCAGGGGTCGGCAAATGCGGCTCTTTGGATGTAAAGCTGTGGCTCTTTAGTTCCACACGAAAATATTATTTATTTTACCAAAAAAAAACATATAAAAATCTTGACAAAAATCAAACATTTGCAACTATCTGCTAAAACAGTACAAGATAGAATAGCTAAAATGTCTTCAAAGGTAACATATTTGCAGGTGGAAGAAATTCAACTTTCTTCCGCCTTATCACTTGCTATAGATGAGTCTTGCGACGTAAAAGACATGGCACAAGTTGTGCTTTTTATCAGGTATAAATATGTCTTCCCAAGGTCAAAAAGAAGAACTTCTAGGATTGTTACCGCTGTCGGGACAAACTAGAAGGGAAGATATAGCGAATGCCGTGCAAAAATGCCTTAAAGACAATGAGATCGATTTCAATAAAATCGTTTCAATAGCAACTGATGGAACCAGAAGTATGACAGGAAAAAATAAATCACGAAATTCTTACGTTTCACTGCATAATACACCAAGAAACGCTTTGTGCCCAAAATTACATCAACTATTTCCAGCCGAAATAGTTGAGGTCATGAATTTGGTGATCAAGATTGTTAATAGCATCTTGTCAAAAGCACTCTATCATCGTCAGTTTAAAGCATTATTAAACGAAATGTAGGCTCAGTATTCCGACCTCCTTCTTCACAGTAAAGTGCGATGGCTTTCCAAACGTAAAGTGTTGAAACGTTTTGCTTTGTGCTTGAATGATATAAAAATACATTCCTAAATGAAAAAGGCATAAATCACCCTGAATTAGGGAACGACAAATGGTTGCAAAAATTTTACTTTATGGTGGATATCACAGCGAAATTAAATGAGCTGAATCTAAAACTGCAAGGAAAGGGAAACCAAGATATCCAGAGCGGTAAATTACTTCATTTTCAATTTCTAAAGCAATATCGCGATAAAGCAAGTGCAACTGTTGACACGAATTACTTCAGCACAGTTAAGATTAAAAAAATAAAGATGAATTTGCTGGCAGATTTGAACAATTAAAAACCACTCATCATCTCAACATAAATAGTAACGAAATCCACGTTGAGCCATTTGGAATTGATAATGGATCTTTAGAAATGCAATAATTGATCGATTTAGAAAGTAACGCTTTGTGGAGTGGAAAATTTACAGAATTGAAAAGCAAGTTGGAAGAGTTGGAGGTCCACAAATGTATGTACGTAACGCAACAAAAGTGGACAGCTTTCAACGAAATGCCGCGAATTGAGGGACTTATATTCGACGCATGGAATAGTCTTCCAGATTGCTACAGTGAGGTGAAGAAGTTGGCATTTGGAGTGGTAACTATCTTCGGATAGACATATTCTTGTGATATAAACATTTTTCTCTGATTTCTGACAGCAGTAAAACGTATTTTGCATTAAATAAATTACATACTTCTTTTTTTTTGTAAATTTTTGGGCACCCTGTATAAATAATTATATAAATGTTTATATTACTGAAAAGAGAATTGAATAGCCTTTCAAATGAGCTCGAACACGACTCCTATTCCCATTTAAAAAATTCATTCATTACGTCATCACCCTCAGATGGATGACGTCACTAGTATGAAATATATGCCAAATATCATAATTTAAAACCCTGTATGTGAAAAACTCTATATACATATGAATAAATAAATAAATTTTTTTTATCAAAGAACTTTATTTATGCGAGTAGTACTATTTATTGTTGACAAAAAAATTTTGTGGCTCTTTAAAAACTTTGAAATTTGGTAAATTGTACTGTTTGACTCTTCCGACTCAAAAGGTTGCCGACCCCTGCACTAGACGAAGAGCTAGAGCCGAAAAATCATCGTCATAAGTAATATGGAGTTTTTCCTGTGAAATGTCACTGTATATTGACAATTATGACCCCTTTCAGGCTGACACCTCAGTGGATACAGGAAGTAGCAATAAGGTATGAAAGGGGAAAGTTAGTACAGCCATTAAAGGTTTTCACCTCCTATTTTGTTAAACCTCCATCGATTTGCATGAAAATTGATTGGTGACTAGTTAGAGCATACCTCAAGAAATAAAACTGATTTGGTGCCAACTTGCACTTTTACCCTGGTGGTGAATGCCACCCCTTCCCGCTGGTGAAAACAATTTTATTAAAAATAACCCCACAAATCGATAGAGGGACAAATTTTAAGTAAAATTTGTTATATCATGTTATTAAAATAAATCAATGCTTTTTGAGTTATTAAAGATCAAAGATTTGTCTGTTGAAGAGCATATGCGTGAAGTTACGCAGTACCGGCGCTAGGGTATAAGGCGCCCGCCTGCAAAAGAAGCACAGGCGTCCTTCGGTTCAGTGCCGGATTTAGTATACTTGCGGCCCTAGGCCAAATTACCCCTAGCGGCCCCCGATAACTTCACGATTATGAAATTAAAGCATAAAGCACATTTCATATTAATACATAACGTTTATTTTAATTTTACTTTTTAAAATTGGTACAACATACAAAGCATAACACAAAAATAAAGAGAAATGCCACTGATGTTCTATTTGAATACGGTACCTACATAAATAGGTTGAAAAGTTGTATTCACTAATTGAATATTCTTGGTTTACAAATTTTTGGCTAAAATTCCAAAACAGTTTTAATGGTAGGGGAGCTCAAGCGGGGATTTTTGCAGTTACTCGAGCGCGTCAGATTATGGGGATTCCGTCTGGGGAGAAACCTTGTACCCTGTAAATGTATGCCTACCATACATTGGATCTTAATACAGGGGAGTTCATTCTTCATATCAAGGGAGGCGCGAAAAAAAATCTATCCTTAGAAAAACTCAAAATCGTCAGATTAAGATAAGGAAGTTAAGTACATGCAGAATAATGTATATTTAAAAAATCTGACGGTTTGAGGTAAGGAAATGGGTGAGTCACAAAGTTTCGCAAGAAAAAAGAGAATATTTCGAGAGATAAACGTCAGATCGAAAAACTAAAAAATACGTCTTCTATATTTTTTAAAAATCTATCGAATGACACTAAATGCGATCCCCCACGGAGAGGAGTGGTGGGTAAATTTAAAATTTTAAATAGAAATCCCGCGATATTTCGCGAAATAAACATCAGATCGAAAAACGGCAAAATACATGTATTAAATATTTTTGAAATATCTATCGAATGACACCAAACACGACCACCCACAAAGGTGGGGAGGGGGGTTACTTTAAAATATTAAATAGGGACCCCCATTTTTTATTACAGATTTGGATTCCTCACGTAAAAATAAGTAACTTTTATTCGAAATAGTTATCCGAATTATGGATAAATGGCGTTATAATCGGAAAAAACGATTGTTGGAAATGGAAAATTAAATTAAAAAAAGAATGTGTGTGTACTTTGTAAGCACGTAAGAAGTTATACTTCTATTATATGATTTCAACGAAATAAATATACTTAAAAGTTTATTTGTATTTTATTTAATTAATAAACTAATTTTGATATTACCACTTTCAAATTTTTTTTATTAAAACAACACTAAAAATTAAAAAAAAAACGATAACAATCGTCCGTGTCAGGATTTGAACCCGGGACGTTCACGTCATGTAGTCGAATGCTCTACCAATAACCCATCAGGGTTTTGTTACGGTATTTGTGACGGTGACAAATAGATCAAGTGAAGTATTAAATATAAAAATGTTTAAAATACTTATTATCTTACTCCCAAAGAAGACAAATCCAAAGACACAAAAATTATAATAAATACATTAACTAAAAACACTAATATATTATTTTCAAACCTTAGTTGCGCTGATACATACATAAATTGGATGATTTAGCAACTAACAACATACTGTCGATGTGCGCATGCGCCAGGGAATGTAAAAATTCACCCTCGTGCCTAAAGAAGTATAACTTCAAAAATGGAAAGTCCCCACTTAAATGGAAAACTTTACTTAAATTTTTGAAGTTATACTTCTTTAGGCGCGATTGAGGGTGAAATTTTATTAATCTACGCGCATGCGCACACAGACAGTATGGAGTTCGTTACTAAATGTTTTAATTTATGTATGTATCAGTCCAGAAAAGGTGTGGAAAGGATATATTAGTGTTTTTAAATATATTTTTGTATAAACGTGTTAAAAATGCAATTTATAGCACTCCATAGGAGCGGTAAAAATGCTACTTTAAAGCACCAGTGCTTTAAAAATTTTAAGGCACTTTAGTTAAAAGTGAATTGTCAAATTGTGAAACGTCAAAATATGTATTGTTGTGATCTTTATTTATTGATATGAGATAATATTTTTATATGTCATTTAATTTAATCAATGCATTAATAATAATCTAATTAATTTACCAGATCACATATCAATATGTTTTCAATCTCAGGGCTTTTTATAAAATTAATTACTTACATACGTGGCTTCTAAGTATTTCTTAATGGTTCCTAATCGGGATAGGAAAGAAAAGAGTAAAATAATAACACATATGGGTTACAATTGTAATCAAAATATTGTTTATTTTATTTAAATGGCAATCACTGCTTAATATTTGCTATATCTTATTTTTCTTAAACATAACATTTACACATGGGAATCTTATTTTCTTTTGATTTCCAATTGAAAGTTTTTATTAACATTTAACTATTATGATTTATTAGCAACAATTCTATTTAAGTTTGATGAAGCTTTTCTGATATTATTGATTATGTTTCTTCAATTTTAAATGTGGTATTTACTACGAAAAACCCATACATTCATGTCCAAACAAATGAGACTGACCTTTTTCTGGTGCACTGAGAATGTCTTCACACAAGACCCGTTTCCTGCTATCCTTGGCTGCAATCCAAACCTCGTCCTGGCTTCCAGTAATGTTCTCCTCTGAAACTAGCTCGTATAGCTCTCGTTTCCTGCTTCTGTCGTGATGCTGTGTTCTACCTTTTTCGAAACTGCAATCAGCTACCGGGAACTCTTGGGTCAAGGAGGTTCTTTTACTCTCAACCTGGCCTACCTCTCGTTCTACGATAGATACTCCACACTCACGGAACTACACAGGCTTTCTCACTCTCCGTACACTACCGTCTACTACTCGACTTCACTTCTCGACAGCTCAAAACATTCTGATCTCTATTTGTCATTCATTCCCCTACTTTCTAAATATCCCTTCCAGATGCATAAATCAAACTTCCACCACCAACTCTCATTCGCAGTATTCCTCAAAACCAATTTTTAAACTTTCTAAATATGCTTAATGGATTTCAAAGAAAATAGTTAATTCCCATTCTAAAATTACTTTCTACTATATACAATTTTAATGACCTATTCTCTATTTCCACTTAGTCGTATTTAGCATCGGCTAATGACCGATCCTTCCGCGAACAAACGATAATGACCTATTAACGATTTCACTTGAGTCTTATTTAATCACTTCTTAAAATTAAATATAACAATTTGTTGTATACAGGTTGTTCTAAATTTATATGCCCGTGGTTGAGAAAATTGAAAATATTTTATATTAAATTGAATTTTGTCTATAATTATCAAATTTTAATTTTCATATCAAATAGAAATATAACAAATCCCCGCCTTGTATTCGATAAAATTTATCTGCATTTTTAAATAAATTTTCTCGAGGCAAAACCAACTCCCTGTATATTTCCTTACTTTAATCTACGTCTTATACCCCTTCTTCTTGTATTACTCTAATTAGTCCCACCTGTAGAGTAATTGTTTCCTTATTTTCAGTGTCCTCATCCTGTGTTAGAGTGTCGGCTATTATGTTGTCTTTCCCTTTTTCCCATATCAATCTTCTGTCTTTTTCCTCAGATTTTTCACATACTTTTACCGTGTATTCTGCATCCTCGTTTTCATATGCCTCCCCTTCAAATGCCACTGTTTCGATCATATCTTTTTCGCTTTCATTTGTTAGCTTTATTTCTTCTTCTCCTGAGCTCATCTCTTCTTTTGAGGAATCCCAGTTTTCTTTTGCTTTTGATACTCTCAATTTTTCTTCTTCTGGGCTCAACTCTTCTTTTGAGGAGCCACAGGTTTCATTTTCTTTTGTCTTTTTCTGACTTTTTCTCCCTTTTCTTCTTTGTCCTTGCTTCGTTGCCAAATTCATTTCCACTGTTTGTTCTTTACCTGATTCGTCCGTATTTTGTTTCTCCTGTTCCTTGTCCTGTTCTTCTTCTTTTTCTTCTGTTAGATTCATCGTATTATTTTTAAAATCTATCACTACATGTTTTTCTGCCAATTCGTCAACTCCTACTATCATGTCATGTGACATGTTTGGCATTATTACACATTGTAGTGCATACATCTTCTTACCCAGTCGTACTATTACTCGTATGCCTTCATTTATAGTTGCCAATGTCCGTTTGTTTGCGCCCACTAAATTTACCCTAGGTATTTTGTAAATTAAATTTGTTAAGTTAACTTCTTCTATTAGTTTTCTGTTGACCAATGTTATTTCAGATCCAGTGTCTATCATAATTTTAATTGGTTTCTCGTTGATAAATCCATCCACAAATTTTAAATTAACTCCATTTTTCTTTTCGTTGTTTCTTGCCAATTTAATAAACTCCTTTGGGTTACAAAAGATTCCTGTTTGATTTTTGGTTTTTAGTGAGCGCCGTCGTGAAAAAACGCCGGTTGCTCATCGTAGTTTATATTTTCGTCATAATGTCTCTCTCCGTCATATTCATCTGTTTGGGTATTATTTACTTCTCTTCTATTTTCTCTTGGTCTGTCGGATCTGTTTCGGTTTTCTCGATATCCCTGTTCATTTTGTCTACCATTATTTCTGTTTTCTTGATTTGCGAGTGTGGTGTTTCTATTCTGGTATTCTCGATTTCTGTCCTCATTCCATTGCCTATTTCTTTGTTCATAATTTCCTCTTCCGTTGTCTCTATTTTCGTTTTCCCTTCTGGTATTAAAATCTCGTCTTGTATAGTCCCTCCTATTTTGATTTCTATCTCTGTAATCCTGTGTTTCTCGGGGCCTGTAATCTTCTCGCGACCTTCTTGATTTTCTTTCTCTTAAACGTGATTCTCTTATTTGTAGGAATTGGCATAAACTATCTATGTCTTTGTAGTTTTGCAATGTGATATGGTCTTCCAGCGTTTCTTCGAAATGTCTTGCAATCAGTTCGACTAATTGTTCCGATGAGTAATTATATTGTAGATGTTTTGCGTTATAGTAAATTTGTAATGCATATGTCCTTTCTGATATACCCATCCTATCATTGTATTTCCCATTTTGCAATTCCTTGTTAATTTCCAATTGTTGGACTTTTCCCCAGAAATAATTCAAAAATTTTTGTTCAAATTGTTGCCAACTGTCAAATTCTTCTTCTTTGCAATCGAACCATAGGCTTGCTTCATATTTTAGATGGTTTCTGATAGTTTCTTTTGCTGTTTCGAAATTTCCGATGTGCTGTATTTTCTTTTTCAGGCTATTTATGAACGGCACTGGGTGTAATCTTCTTACATCCCCGCCAAACCTTATCTTCACGTCATCTGTGCTATGTATAACATTTTCTCTTCTTTCTCCTACATTTTGTTGAATATTGATTTCCGCAATCTTTCTTTCCATTTCTTCTCTGATTGCTTGAATAGCATTTTCCAACTTGTTTTCCAAACTTTCCATTTCTTTTTTCTGGCAATTCGTTAACTCCTTCATTTTATTTTGAATTTTCATTTCTTGTTCTTTCATGTGGTCCTTCATTCTCATTTCTTGTTCTTGCATGTGATCTTTAATTTTCATTTCATACTTTCCTATGCGTTCCTCCATTTTCTTGTTGTTCTCTTCTATTGCTTGTTTCATTTTTTGTTGTGTTTCATCCATTTTTTGATCCAATTTTTGTTGTGTTTCATCCATTTTTTGTTGTGTTTCATCCATTTTTTGATCCACTTTATCCATTTTCTTTGATGCTTCATCCATTGCTAGTTTTGTTTCCTCCTGATTTTTCTCCATTGTCCTTTTTGCTTCATCCATTGCTTGTTTTGTTTCTCTTTGATTGTCATCCATTGTTCGTTTTGCTTCATCCATTTTTTTTGACTGTAGTTGCATAAGTTGTAATATCTTTTCTAATTCTGACAATTCTTTTTTTTCTGTTTCCATGATTGTTGTGTTTAAAATATCTTCTTGGTCTGAATTATTTTCTTGATTTGAATATTCTTTTTGTTTTTTGTTGTCTTTGCTTTGGCTTCTTGTCACAGACATTTGTTTTCAAGAAGTACTGTCCCCGCCAAATATGAAATTTTACTAGTATGTTACCAAGACGACTTTTTCTCACCCAAATATTATAAATTGTCAATAAATATATCAAATGTAATATCGTAAAATAAATTATTAAATCAGTTATGTAAAATTTGTACCTAAAGAGATCTAAAATTTTATGTTATCAAATGTAAGTATCTCACTTTTTACCACAGGCATATAAATTTTCAAATACCGGCTTTACTCTTTCTATCCTTCAAATTTGCCACTAGAAATACTTTACAATGCCCTCCACGTTGGACGACAGTTGTTGTGATCTTTATTTATTGATATGAGATAATATTTTTATATGTCATTTAATTTAATCAATGCATTAATAATAATCTAATTAATTTACCAGATCACATATCAATATGTTTTCAATCTCAGGGCTTTTTATAAAATTAATTACTTACATACGTGGCTTCTAAGTATTTCTTAATGGTTCCTAATCGGGATAGGAAAGAAAAGAGTAAAATAATAACACATATGGGTTACAATTGTAATCAAAATATTGTTTATTTTATTTAAATGGCAATCACTGCTTAATATTTGCTATATCTTATTTTTCTTAAACATAACATTTACACATGGGAATCTTATTTTCTTTTGATTTCCAATTGAAAGTTTTTATTAACATTTAACTATTATGATTTATTAGCAACAATTCTATTTAAGTTTGATGAAGCTTTTCTGATATTATTGATTATGTTTCTTCAATTTTAAATGTGGTATTTACTACGAAAAACCCATACATTCATGTCCAAACAAATGAGACTGACCTTTTTCTGGTGCACTGAGAATGTCTTCACACAAGACCCGTTTCCTGCTATCCTTGGCTGCAATCCAAACCTCGTCCTGGCTTCCAGTAATGTTCTCCTCTGAAACTAGCTCGTATAGCTCTCGTTTCCTGCTTCTGTCGTGATGCTGTGTTCTACCTTTTTCGAAACTGCAATCAGCTACCGGGAACTCTTGGGTCAAGGAGGTTCTTTTACTCTCAACCTGGCCTACCTCTCGTTCTACGATAGATACTCCACACTCACGGAACTACACAGGCTTTCTCACTCTCCGTACACTACCGTCTACTACTCGACTTCACTTCTCGACAGCTCAAAACATTCTGATCTCTATTTGTCATTCATTCCCCTACTTTCTAAATATCCCTTCCAGATGCATAAATCAAACTTCCACCACCAACTCTCATTCGCAGTATTCCTCAAAACCAATTTTTAAACTTTCTAAATATGCTTAATGGATTTCAAAGAAAATAGTTAATTCCCATTCTAAAATTACTTTCTACTATATACAATTTTAATGACCTATTCTCTATTTCCACTTAGTCGTATTTAGCATCGGCTAATGACCGATCCTTCCGCGAACAAACGATAATGACCTATTAACGATTTCACTTGAGTCTTATTTAATCACTTCTTAAAATTAAATATAACAATTTGTTGTATACAGGTTGTTCTAAATTTATATGCCCGTGGTTGAGAAAATTGAAAATATTTTATATTAAATTGAATTTTGTCTATAATTATCAAATTTTAATTTTCATATCAAATAGAAATATAACAGTATATTTCATTTATTAACATTAATATTAATAATACAACTTGCGCAGTTTAAAAAAGGTGGTTTAAAAGGTTTTTTTAAATTTAATTTCAACTGTATTATTGCATTTTTAACACGTTTTAAAAAAAAACTATTAAAATTTGTTAGAATATACAAAAATAAAAGTAGATGTTATTCTATAGTTGTTATGATTTATGTATTGACAGTATATGCAGTTTTGATGTAATGTCAAGAAAAATATAAAAATGAAATGTCAGTCAAGTTCAAGTAAAAGTTTTTGTAGGTATTGTCTTGTAATTGAGAATGAATAAATTATAATTGTTGATATATAAGACGTTTGTAGAAAAAATATTGTATGATATAGGTGTTAAAAAGTACACTTTTAAGGCAATGTGAATTGCAGAATGAGCGAAGCGAATCTTTCACATACTTGCCTTAAAATTGTGCTTTTGTCTGAGAAATCTTGTAGCCCGTATAAACAAAAGGGTATAGCTCAGTGGTAGAGCGTTGGGCTGAAGATCAATAGGTCCCCGGTTCAAATCCTGGTGTTTTATAATCTTTTTTTAATTTTTGGTATTGTTTTAATAAAAATTTTAGGAAAGTAGTAAGTAAAAATTAATTTAATCTTTAAATAAAATACAAATAACCTGTCCCAAAGGATATTTATTTCATTGAAATCATATTTAGAAGTATAACTTCTTACGTGCGTACAAAGTACACACATTCTTTTTTTTTGGTTTTAGGACCTAATCTTCACAACCCAATAGGTCTCCATAACGCTCGAGTAACTGCACATTTAGCATACTTTCCTCCCCTATTACAACAATTTCTATATTTATAAAAAATATACTATACCTACCCAATTTAAAAAGTTAGCAAACAGCAGTTATTTGTAAAAATATTAATATTGCTAAAATTATTATAATATAAATTAGGATTGCAGTTAATTATTGTTAAAGTTAAATAACATTTGTTTCATTCGGGAGGAAAAGTACAGGTGACAACAAAAGACTAAAAATAGCCGAGTTGGAAAGACATTATAAGTAAAAGAACAAGCAAAATAATATGCACTGTAACAGTAATAGGCTAAGGTACTCAAAAATAAAAATATTAAGAATACAAGAATGTTTTGATATGAACGTTGGTTATTTTAATTAGATTGTATTGTTTATATACAAAAGTAATGTACACGATTGCCAGAAGTGGTAATTATTAATTAATTTTAGAAAATAAAAATCAAATTAAAAAAAAGGCTGCGGCCCCCTTTTGCTTGCGGCCCTAGGCCGCGGCCTAGTTGGCCTAGTGGTAAATTCAGCACTGCTTCGGTTTCTTTAAATTAGTATTTTGTATAGCACCGGCAGAAAAAAGCTTATTTTGGCGCCCCCCAAACAGAGGAGTACGCCTGCAGTGCATCCCTTGCAGGCCCGTTATCGCCGGCCCTGAAGTTACGGATGATAAAAAGAACATATTAATTAATTGTATGTTACTAAAATATTATTTTTATATTATTTCGATATTTAATTGAATTTTTTCTATCAATATAAACTGAATATGTCCAGAAACTGGGCGTGTCCAATGATGGGCACATTTAACCTATTCGAATACACTTTTGCTAAATTTATAATATCGAAATAATATAAAAATAATATTTTAGTAACATACAATTAATTAATATGTTCTTTTTATCATCCCTAACTTCACGCATATGCTCTTCAACAGACAAATATTTGATCTTTAATAACTCAAAAAGTATTGATTTATTTTAATAACATGATATAACAAATTTTACTTATAATTTGTCCCTCTATCGATTTGTGGGGTTATTTTTAATAAAATAGTTTTCACCCCCGAGAAGGGGTGGTATCCACCCCCAGGGTAAAAGTGCAAGTTGGTACCAAATCATTTTTATTTCTTGGGGTATGCTCTAACTAGTCACCAATTTTCATGCAAATCGATGGAGGTTTAACAAAATAGGAGGTAAAAACCTTTAAATACTACACTAACTTTCCCCTTTCATCCCTTATTGCTACTTCCTGTATCCAGTGAGCTGTCAGCCTGAAAGGGGTCATAATTATCAATATACAATAGACACATTTCACATTCCAAACTCCATATTACTTATGACGATGATTTTTCGGCTCTAGCTCTTAGACTACACTTTGTTCATTCTCGCGCCTGGGAACACAACGAAAAATATAGTACCGGTATCACAATGTGAACATAATCGATACTTCGATAATCAAGTGCAACCCATTCAGCAAGTCGTTATTTTGGTCAGCTAGTACAAGAACATTATTTAATGGT
This sequence comes from Diabrotica virgifera virgifera, assembly GCF_917563875.1. Lineage (NCBI taxonomy): Eukaryota > Metazoa > Arthropoda > Insecta > Coleoptera > Chrysomelidae > Diabrotica > Diabrotica virgifera. The sequence goes on along the minus strand of NC_065445.1, from coordinate 72,447,599 downwards.
GGTCAGCTATTATTCTGAAGCAACATAATTATTGAATCTTACAAATTTGGATTACAAGTAAATGATGCAAATAGTTAAGTCATTGGAAAATTCAGAAAATAAGAAATTGTAAATAACATTTAATAAAAGATTACCTAATATTCTTCATACATTATGGTAAACGCGATCCATGCTGTTAATTATATCATAAATTATTATCATTAGTAATTACTAATTACACAAGAGCTCTAAAATTATCGATTTGTTTTCCGAGTGACAATTTGTCAGTTTTAATTTCCCGACCCGAAGGAGGAGTCAAATTGTTACGAGGGCAAAAAAAAATCGGTAATATTTAAGAGTTCGAGTGTAATTCAGTAAGATTATTTCATGAATAAAACTGTATTTTTAAATCATTTTAACTAATATTTTATTAAAAAAATTACTGGATCTTTTGTAAAAGGTATATTTAAAATACTCTAATAAAGGTTAGATACATCACATTAACAAAACGTTTTCGGACTAAAAAATAATCTATCATCAGTGTTAAAAGTCCTAAAACAATAAGTGTAATCTAATTAATCAAGGAAAATGTTTTAAAAAGTTGACCAAGGTTAAGAATTGCCAGAGGTCATACTTACAATAGCATACAAGCGTGAGTCACCAAAATGTTATGGGTAAAAACCCTTTAAATGTTACAAAATCTTAAATGGTACTACATATTGTTAATAATAATATTGGATGTTGCAAATATTCCTGGATATTACACAGGGCAACATAGGACTCTAACCAACGTGGATGTAATGTTAAAGGGATGAACCTCACATATTGAGAGTTGAATGTCAACTAAAGGTAAAGGAACTTTAGAAGTATGTCAAAGACAAACTGTCAATGTAACGTTGTGAACTGTTGTATTGTTACTTCAGCCAAAGAATTTAACACATTAAATGCCACCTGAGTTGTATTTAACTCACACCCTGTGTGACCCAGGCGTTATGTGAGTTAAATATAATTCACAATAACATTGATATTCTAAACATGGGGCCTAAAGGTCAAAACAAAAATTTTTAATTTTACGGTTAATGTGTTGAAGTTTATGTTGATATTAAAAAAAACAGTATGAAATATCCATATATTGGGTTTAAAAATATTCGAACCTAAATGTAAAAAGAACTGTGAAATATGCCATGATTAAATAGATGAATAGGAAGACATGATATTTAGGTTACAGGTAGTTTACAGTCAACATTACTTGTAGTTATTAGGAACATAATGTGAAAACAATAGACTTAGGATTATTATTAAGGCCCTTTACGTTAAAACGTCTAGGACATCAGAATTTGTTTAATGTGTACATAAAGGTACAATTCTAAGATATTGATTCAATTGAATTGATTTAGTTGTCAAAGTCAACAGCACAGTTCAGCAAATATTCAGATGAGGATTTCAATACAATATTAGTTAAAATTATTTATAAATACAGTTTTATTCAGGAAATAATCTTACCGAATTACACTAGACCGCTTAAAATTGCATTGCATTTGTATTGTCCTCGTGACAATTTGACATTAGATCTAAAAGTTTATTACGGTTCAATTTCTTAAATGTGATAGCTCAAAACTAGAAAATTCGTTGTAATTAAACAGAAACAAAATGCTCAAAATGTATTCCCAGTATAATAATGTATACAGTCGGAAAAATGAAAGAATACCCATGAACGATCACATCAATCATTTATTTTGTATTTGCTGCCTTTTTCTATAACAAACGTTTGTTATTTATAGAAAAAGACAGCAAATGCAAAATAAGTGATTAATGTGATCGTTCATGGGTATGAAAACCCTTTAAATGTTACAAAATCTTAAATGGTACTACATATTGTTAATAATAATATTGGATGTTGCAAATATTTCTGGATATTACACAGGGCAAAACAGGACTCTGACCCAATATAATAATAATCTGATTGGACAGAATTAAACACGTGATGGAAAATCTTACTACACGATTGAAAATTAGAATCATTAAAAAATAATCAGTAGTAATTGCACAAGATCTCTGAAATTATTGAATTTTTCCCGAGTGACACTTTGACAGTTTTAATTTCACGGCGAGTGAAATTATGTCAAAGTGTCACGAGAGCAAAAATTCGATATTAATTTCAGAGGTCGAGTGCAATTTGTTGCGATTATTTCATGAATAAAACTGTTCAAAACCAAAATTTTATTGTAATTTATATATGTAAGTACCAATTAGTGAAATTAAACACACAGTTGTTATAAATATGTATTTGACGGTTGAAAGTCATCACTTTTATAATTTTTAAAACATTTGTCATTAATGTCACTGAATGTATTTTTTCGTAGCAACGAAGGGCATCTGACGTAATATGCTTAACGACGGGAGATTATCCAAAATTATCACCTTAATTTGCATGTCTGTAGCTTTCTATTGGTCAGAATCTCCTATGAATGAAATAATCAATAGTAATTGCACAAGAGCTCTAAAATTCTATATTAATTTTAGAGTTCGAGTGCAATTTGTTGCGATTATTTCATGAATAAAACTGTTCAAAACCAAAATTTTATTGTAATTTATATATGTAAGTACCAATTAGTGAAATTAAACACACCTTAGTTTAGATTATCAAAAATTATCACCTCAATTTGTATGTCTGTAGCTTTCTATTGGTCAGAATCTCCTATGAATGAAATAATCGCTGAAATTTTTATTTTTGTAGGTTTCTATTTCACAATCTCTATGAATGAAATAATCATAGTTATATAACTTATAACAATCCACCCAACGGTTTTGGAATACAACCACCGTTTTTGTTCACACTGATCCTGCTTACCCTAACGGCTTTTCTTCGGTGTTATTCACACTAATAATACTAATTATTCCTCGTTTACTTACTTTATTCCTAATAATTATTCTTATATAACCATATAATCTAACTTGATTTAATTGACCTTCTTTGTTCTTAATTAACTAATTAGATAATAACAATAATAAAAAAATCTAAGCCAAAGAATCTAATGAACATTGTTCTGTCAATAACTCTATCAACGAAAGTACTATTAATCACCTGGTACCTACCCAAATTACGGTATGAACTAATTAAGACCACACCGCAGCGTACCTTATCTCGAAAGAAACATCGAAAAAAGAAAGAAAAATTAGAACCTACTTGGTTTAACTCGCATTGTACAGCGGTACGACTCTAATTGCGTAATAGTACAATAACCTGGCTACTAATTAATATTGTTCTCAGCCGAAGATCAGGAAACATAAATAAAATAAACAAAGAAAAGGCTAATGAAGGAAAAAATAGATATTTTTGTACTCGAGGGATGTCGGATAGATTTATGAACAGATAGTTGTGCAAAAATGTTTACCTAATTGTTAATTGTATTATATGCAGCAACCGTATTGTATGTTTTGTATATTTGCATTATTTTGTACAAATTGTTATATTTTCAGTAGTAATAATTACACGAGAGCTCTAAAATTATTGATTTGTATCCCGAGTGACACTTTGACAATTTTAAATTATGTCAAAGTGTCGCGAGAGAAAAACAAATCAATAATTTTTAAGAGCTCGACAGTAGGTAATTCGGTAAGATTATTTCATGAATAAAATGGTCTTTTAAATAATTTTAACTAATATTTTATTGATATCTTCGCCTGCGTATTTTTTTAATGGCATGGACTTTATGTAATTCAGCCAGTCACAACATGAGGTACTTAGTGTCATGTGTAGTGTGTGTGTTGAGTAAGTGTCTTGTTACTTTGCAAAGTCGACGTTATTGTCTTTGCAAAGAGACGCTAATTGTATCCGAGCGTCTGCGGTCCCTCCACTAAACCTGTTTCTTGGTGTTTTCTGTGACAAGTTGTAAAACATTCATAATTGTCATTAATGTCACTAAATGTATTTTTGCGTAACAATGAAGGGCATTTGACGTAATACTTGATGACGCGAAATTATCGAAAAAAATTATCAGTAGTAATTGCACAAGAGCTCTAAAATTATCGAATTTTTCCCGAGTGACACTTTGACAGTTTTAATTTCACGACCCGAAGTGGGGTGAAATTATGTCAACGTGTCACGAGGGCAAAAATTCGATAATAATTTTAGAGATCGAGTGCAATTTGTTGCGATTATTTCATGACTACGATTTTTGACCACGAAATTTTGACTACGATTTTAAAAGTTATAGGTTATACTCACTCAGAATCCAACATGATAACCACCAAAGTAAAAAATATTTGGGTAAAAACCCTTTACAAATAATCAGTCATAAGAACATAGAGAATTGATATGAATTTAATGTTAAAAATATCCAATGTTTCCTTCTCTAGGTACCATTGAGCTCGAATTTGACTTGTTCACATCATGGCTGTATGGTGGCAAGTGACTTTGATAGCGGAAATTCTGAATGATGACATGACAGAAGTGACAGTTCCACAGGAAGTTACAATTTACCTGTTAGTTTGTGATATTTATTGTAAAGTTTGTTAAATTATGTACCGATTGAAAACTAGTTATGTTTTTGATGTAGCCCTGTATAGGGATTTTAACAAATATACCTTTTATAAAGGATTTTATGGTTTTTTTGTAATAAATGGTATACAGCCAACTACAGGAATTTTTTCCTCGTGGAATTTTTTTTAATATTATATTGTTATTTCGCCTGAATATTTGCTAAATCTGTTTCTTGATATTCTCTGTGACAAGTTGTAAAACATTAATTGTCATTAATGTCACTGAATGTATTTTTACGTAGCAATGAAGGGCATCTGACGTAATACATGACGACGGGAAATTATCGAAAACAATTATCAGTAGTAATTGCACAAGAGCTCTAAAATTATCGAATTTTTCCTGAGTGACTCTTTGACAGTTTTAATTTCACGACCCGAAGGGGAGTGAAATTATGTCAAAGTGTCACGAGGGCAATAATTCGATAATAATTTTAGAGATCGAGTGCAATTTGTTGCGATTATTTCATGAATAAAACTGTTCACAACCAAAATTTTATTGTAATTTATTGATGTAAGTACAAATTAGTACAATTAAACACACAGTTGTTATAAATATTTTACGGTTGAAAGTCATCACTTTTATAATTTTTAAAACGTTAATTGTCATTAATGTCACTGAATGTGTTTTTTCGTAGCAACGAAGGGCATCTGACGTAATATACGTGACGACGGGCTATTATCAAAAATTATCGGGTATAATATCACAAGAGAGTGAGAATAAATTGAAAATAATGCGACAGTTTTTCGAAAATTTGTTGTCTGGCAATAGACACGAGAGCCCGCAGGGCTCGAGTGGCTATTGCCCAATGACAACAAATTTGAGTAAAAATGAAGCATTATTTTCTTATTTATTCTTATTGTCGTGTGATATTCGTAAGATTATTTTTATTCGTATTCGTAATACGTATATTATGGATATTTTCTTAAATGTGACAGTTGTCAAAACTAGGAAACTGATTTCCATTAAACAGAAACAATCTACTTAAAAAAATTTTATCGGAAATTTTCTACAGTAGATAATTATCAGTATAATTTTAATCTGATTGGACAGAATTAAACACGTGATCAAATATCTTACTATACGATTGGAAGTTAAAATCATCAAAAAATAATCGGGTATAATATCACAAGAGAGTGAGAATAAATTGAAAATAATGCGACAGTTTTTCGAAAATTTGTTGTCTTCTATTGCCCAATGACAACAAATATGAGTAAAAATGAAGCATTATTTTCTTATTTATTCTTACTGTCGTGTGATATTCGTAAGATTATTTTTAATACGTATATTATGGATATTTTCTTAAATGTGACAGTTGTCAAAACTAGGAAACTGGTTGCCATTAAACAGAAACAATCTACTTAAAAAAATTATATCGGTAATTTACTACAGTAGATAATTCCCAGTATAATTTTAATCTGATTGGACAGAATTAAACACGTGATCAAATATCTTACTATACGATTGGAAGTTAAAATCATCAAAAAATAATCAGTTTAATTTTTATTTCTGAAGCTTTCTATTGGTCAGAATCTCCTATGAATGAAATATTCGCTGCAATTTTTATTTTTTTAGCTTTCTATTGGTCAGAATCTCTATGAATGAAATAATCACTTTAATTTCTAATTCGACTTTAATTCTCCATTAATTTATATCTTAGTAGTAATTTTTTATACTTTTTAGTAGTCTAAGAGCTAGTGAACCCTCCGACTAACGGTCGTCCTGTAAGGCTAGTTTGTCTAGTGATAATTCATAGCACACCAAGGCTAAAAACCTTGACCTGGCAGGCATCAGCAATGCACGTGTATCTACCAGGTGAATCGAAAAGTGCAAATTTAGGGGGTAAAATAAACTTTCTCCTGTAAAGTTTAAATTTAGGTATGTGCTTGAGTAAGTCATTTAGAAGAAATGTGTACAATGACAGGCGATTCTGAAGAGCATAAGACCTTGCCAGGCGAGGGGAAAAATTATGGGTTTTTCCTAAAATTATTTTTTTTGCATCGAACAAAGTTTTTTTAGGTTTTTTGAATCATTCCAAACAGAAAAGGTCTTTGGTGATTTTTCTCTAAGTTAATAGTTTTTGTTATATAAGCGATTAAAAATTTTGAAAATTGCGAAATCGGCCATTTTTAACCCTAAATCAGACATTTAACTAAAAATTTGTATGTTGCCAAGGTAGGTAGATATTCTTTAAACACTGGTTGATGAAATCCCGAAGAGTTTTTTGCAATACAATATCGAAAACCCCTTTGTTTTTTAATTGCTAATTAAGCGGGCGCGACACTGTAGTAGAAGTGAGGACGTTTGAGTTTGCATAAATATATTATCTCGAGAAAGGGTAAATTTAAAGAGAAATCCTCAGATAGGTCGATTTTTATTCTTAAATTAGGACTTTTTGGCATATATATAATACTAGTGACGTCATCCGTCTAGGCGTGATGACGTAATCGATGATTTTTTTAAAGAGGGTAGGGGTTGTTTGATAGCTCATTTGAAAGTTTATTTAATTTTCTATTCAGTAATATAGACATTAACATAATTATTTATACAGGGTGTACAAATTTTTTTTTATTAAATTAATTTAGACAAAAGGAAGAAAAAAATTGTGTGTACACCCTGTATAAATAATTATGTTAAGGTTTATATTACTAAATAGAGAATTAAATAACCTTTCAAATGAGCAATCACACAACCCCTACTCTCATTTAAAAAATCATCGATTACGTCATCGATTAGCAATTAAAAAACAATGGAGTTTTGTATATTATATTGCAAAAAACTCTTCGGGATTTCATCAATAGATGTTTAAAGAATATCTACCTACCTTGGCAACATTCAAATTTTCAGCTTTTCACATAGTTTTTGAGGGTTAAAAATGGCCGATTTCGCAATTTTTCAATTTTTAATCGCTTATATGTCAAAAACTATCAACTTTAGAGAAATGTTACTAAAGACCTTTTCTGTTTGGAAGGATCCTAAAAACCTAAAAAAAAACTTTTTTCTATGCAAAAAAAAATAATTTTAGGAAATAAACAAAAAAAATCGTTTCAAAAATTTTTTACCCACTTTTGGTCCTGGCAACATGCAAATTTGTTAAAAGGGGTCCTTTTTGAGTAAGATTGTGCAAAAAATCTGAATGGGAATATTTTTTCTAGCGGATGCGTAGTGGCTTTCTGGACTATTATCAATATGAACTGTTATGCTCCGCCGATCTGCTGAGTTCTTTTAGGAATTTAGACACTAGTCTAAAAACAACAAGATTGCAAAATGTTTTGATTTGATAAGGAAATAGACTCTCCCTCCTCCTTCAAATGGCTTTTCCATTGATTTCTGTCTTTTCTGAGCTTCCCATGATGATGAATGACCGAAAAATGGATAATAATATTGTTGAATTTACTTTGTAAATTTACTTTGTGAATTTAGTTTGATTGCTGAAAAAGGACTACAGGATAGGGTAAGAAGTGAGGAAATCAGACGCATATGTGGGGTAGACAATATAAAAACCGGGGTAAAGAACAGAAAAGAAGAGTGGAATGAGCACATAAGCAGGATGTCTGAATCAAGGATAGTAAGAATAGCAAGGGACAAGTCACCGTTAGGCAGGAGAAGTATAGGACGCCCAAGGAAAAGATGGAATGACAACTTAGGGGCAGAATTAAAGGCACCGTTGAAGAAAAACAGGCAGTACTGCCTATATAAAAGATGAAGAAGAAAAAGAAGAAGAAGAAGAAGAATTTATTTTGTTAAACACGATTTTGTTATTGTTACCAATACCAAATAAAACTTATAATCGTAACATGGGTTTAATTTATTATACATATATTATATCTTAACCAATGTTAATAGATCTCATAATATGGATGTATATTAACTATGATATTTTGTCTTACGTTAAGCAATTTACATGTTTACGCCTACTTAAGAATTCCAGAACTGTTGAAGCAAAGATCCATCTCGGAATTATCACAATTAGCGATGTGAAATTACGTGTAATTTCAGAAATTGTAAGTTACACGTGTAAAATTACCCAAAAATTACAAACCAGATGTAATTTATGTAACTTATGTAATTTATGTTCATTGTATTAAAAAATCAATTGTTTGCATTCATATTGAATATAATAAACACAAAGTAACTACATACTTATGAAATAAAGAAAAGTGGATAAGAAATACATACAAATAATAAAGAAATGAAAACATAGGTTCTTTAGTTTTGTTTTAAGCGGCTTTTATAAATCACAACTTCCTTTTTCGCAGACAACTGGAGACCTTCTTGTTATAAAACGTCGAAGTTTCAATTGTTTGCTCTTCCAATGAGCCTTGTGTAATTTTTTTTATCTCCGGCAAATCCAGAACTGCATCCTGAAATTAAATAGGAAAGTGTAAACATAGAGAGTAAAAATAATGGGTTTATAATATAATATATACAGATCTAACTACCTTGTTTTCGGCATCTGAAGTATCCTTCTCGACTTCCGTTTTTTTTTGGGGTTGTTCTGTGCCTTTACCCTGAAATTGATAATTTTGGAATATAAACAATAAATATGTATGTGTTTACACTAATTTACCGATTTCATTAAGACGTTTTCTAAAATGTTCACTTTGCTTTGTCTCAAAATGCGTGCTGGTCTCTGTTCCCTAGTTTCCATTCTTTGATCAATTTCATCATCGGTCATTGCAAAGTCAGCAAAATTAAAATCATCGTCGGAATTTCCATTTCCTGTTGTATTTGAATGCCATGATGATATTGTCTGAAAACATAAGATTTATAATTTTTTATTCGAAAACGGTGGAATGCATTGGAAAATCGGAAAAGAAGCAAACTGCATATATCACATGCACATATCACATATCTAAAAAATGCCTAAATTTAAAATTACCTCGTCTAATTCTTCCTCTTCGGAAATATGGTTTTCAATTACTTCTATCTCCTTCTGTAAGTTTCTACCTTCTATCGAAACGTTGTTCTGTACAGTCTCTTCTATAGGATATTGACTTTGTATGTGATGTTGTCGTGAACGTTTCAGCAATTTTGAATTATATTGTATATAATTTAAATTTGCTGCCCTTTGAGTTGTTAGGCGATTTCTTCTCTTCGTATGAATGCTGCTCTGGGAGCTAAAGCTTCTCTCTGTTGCCGCAGAAGTGCACGGCATTGTCAATATCCTGACTGCAACTTTGGAGAGGCATGAATGTCCACAAAATCCTTTCCACCATGTAACCAAAGAGACATTATCGAGTATGTTCCATAAAAATGTTTCGCCAAAAAAGTCTGTTTTAGCTAAATAGTTTCCTAAATCCTCAGTAATCTTTGACACTCCTTCATCACCAATCTCTATCGTGGTCGTGGTTGACATAGTAGTAATGTATTTCATCGCTTCAATCCTTTCGGCTGATGATAAATTTGCACCAACAGACCGAGGGTTTAGTAAGTCTGCGGCAAAATGGATCGGTTGAAGGGCGTATTCCTTCCTTGATATAAATTTATCCATCGCTTCTGTTTTTTCGCAATCCGTTAGTTTCACGCATTCTAAATGAGTAGATATGTTACTACCGATTTTCGCGAAAGTTTCACAAACCAAATGAATTGACGAAGAATCTCCTTCAAGACGTGTTATTGCTTCAGTAATTGGCTTAAGCAATTCAACAAGAGCGCTAGAATTTATCCAGAATCCTTCATCAAGTAAATTTGCTTTTGCGCTGCGTATTCTATCTTGAATTGTTTTATCTGGAGATATTGCTAGACGTTGTAGGACGGACTTGCATTTAGTCAGATCTTGAAGACATTTTACATGTGAACCCCATCTTGTTTTTACAGGTAGGCTAAGAGACACTCCACACTTCATCTCATTTCTTATTTCTGTGAATTGAGCTCTCAGTACTTGACACTGGTTAATAGTTTTAACGATATGTATAATATGTGACAAATGTGTCTCTATTGAAGATAATTTCAAAATATCGCTGCACAATAAATGTAATGTGTGCGCTAAACAGCCGTATGATACAAGATGGGGATACATCTCTTCACATTGTCTCACAGCCTTCCTCATATTCTTTGCGTTATCAGTCACAATAGCGAAAAATTTTTTAGGTCCATACTCCTCCAGAACTTCAACCATTAATTTTGTTATATATTCTGCGGTATGCTTCTCTGCTTTTGTTAGTACTGATTTGACAAATAACGGTTCGGGTGTTGTAACAATGAAATTAATTACACTTTCATTTCGCAAGTTGGACCAACCATCGCATTGCAATGATAAATTGTCAGCTTGCTTAATTTTATCATTAACTTGAACTTCAACTCGCTCGTACTCTTCGGTCAGGAGACGATTTGATAACATATATCTCGATGGTAAGGTGTATGAAGGTCTAATTTTTTTAAAAAACAATTTCCAATCTTCATTCTCGGTAATTGAATGTGGTGCTGAACTGGTGTAAATAGCTCTAGCAAGCAAAATATTCAATTCGTTATTTTGTTCGTGTGTCATTCGATCACAAAATGATTGTATTCTGTTGATTTTTGTGCAAACAGGTGTTTCCACATGAATGTTATCAGAAGCAGATGTTGATGCTGTGGAAACCGTTGATGATGTACAAGCAGCATCAGTGTTATCGTTATCCAATTTTGCCGATGTGATCTTTTTCATGGATGTTTCAAATGGAAATTTAGAGTGATTCCCCTTTGACTTTGGAGTTAAAATATTGAATTTAAGTTTTATCATATGCGGCACATAAGTGCATTGTTGAAGATGAGATTTCATTCTTGTAGCATTTTTTGCATGTACACTCTTGCAAAATTTACACCTCACATTTATGGTCTTTTGATTAGAAGAACCCGCAGGTAACACTTCAAAATAAAGCCAGATATCTGTCTTACGTTTCACCATGTTTTATGACCTAAAAAAAATATTCAGGTAGACTTAAACATTAAGAAGGGAAAAAACATTATTTTTCAAAGTATTTGATGGGCACGAGGGCATAAAAAATTGTTAGGCATCCTTAAATAGAAGAAAGATTAAAATTGAATCTGTGTAACAATTTAATGAAATTCGAATAAGCAGAATACTGGATCGGACAACTACATTATTTTGCCCTCAACGTTATCAAAATTTTTTATTTAGTAAGTTATGTCAGTGTAATTCAATTACACATGCTACATGCACAAGTACCCCGTTGCTCCTATCATTCTTATAGTTATTGTACAGTAAACTAATCTAAAAAATCGAATAAAACTTGGTAAACCGAATTCAGAATTAAGTACTGTAGCCACATATAAAATGACGCGCGTTAGATTTAACGTACAGTCGATATGCGATAGGCCCGCCCCTGTGTTTCCCAATCTAAGGTTGCTATGGACATCACCGGCACGTGTTTTGCTGTTTGTAGAAATAATATATTTCTTACCTTATAGTTTCTGTGCTTCCTTATAAATAAATGTAAAGTAACCAACGCTGCGTGAATGAATAGAGAAAGAACAGTCGAAAACTAACTTATACATACACATTACACATACAATAACAGAAATGTAAACATAACCTGCCTGACTCAGACTAAGGAACGACTAACGAGCGACGAGCGTAATAGCACCCACTGGTTCGCGCGCGCCGGCACCGGCGCACCGCACTTACGACAATTGCGCGCGCATAAGTTGCCATAATATATGTAATTTTACCAGTAATTACATAAATTACGGTAATTTATGTAAATTTATCATAAGTTACGTTAAATTTCATAAATTACGTAAATTCCAAAAATTACATAAATTACATTAAGTTACGGGTATCATGTAATATTACCGTAAGTTACGTGTAATTTATGTAACGTAAGTTATGTAATTTTACAACTCACATCACTAATCACAATATCTCGTTATTCAAACCAGTCGAAGAGATCGCCAGATACAAAAACAATTATTCGTTTGAAAAAAGATCTTAACGATACAAGCTTTCTTATGAAATGTGGAATTAGTTTCACCATTATTCCACTCATGTCGGCGATCGATATTGATGATATCTCTATTACTCATATAATCGCAAGGTTAACATTAACATCAGCGTATCAGTTAATTGTATCTCACCGCCACATCTTATACTATGTCGTAAAAATTTTACATGATGACCGCTAATACCTTTCACAAAGTTATGGTTTTTACTGTATGGAAAATGTTTATGTATTTTTGCGGAATGGATCTTAAAAGAAAAACGTTTAGCGGTATTAAGCGAGGCAATCAAGAAGTAAAAAGTCCAAAACCTGCCAAATTCTTGCAGTTGGATGAGTCTCAATGAAACGTGTTGAATTTTATTCGTAAGAGCCTTTTTAGTTGAGATGTTGGTTCAACTATTTCATAAATGCTTAAAAGGACAAAATATCCCTGATGATTGGAATGTTGGATACATCAGCTCAGTATACAAGAAAGGGGATAAACGCATATGCTCTAATTATAGAGGAATAACTGTTACCAGCTCAGTAGGGAGGTTGTACGGTCGAATAATAAAAAAAAAGAATAGAATCAGAATACGAAGACATGGAAGAACAAAGTGGATTTCGTGCAGGAAGATCGTGCACTGATAATATATTCGTTCTGCAGCAGGTAATAGAAAAACGGAAGGCAAGGAATCTATCTACCCACCTATTGTTTGTAGATTTGAAGAAGGCTTACGATACGGTAACTTTGAAAAAACTGTTTCAAACATTGACGAAGGTAGGTCTCAGTAGAGAGTATGTGGATGCTATCGCAAATATATATAAAAATGCAAGAAGTGTCGTTAAAGAAGGAAACTTTATATCTGAATCATTCCCTATATCAAAGGGGCTTAAACAAGGATGTTGTCTGTCTCCAACTTTATTTAAAATATATATTCAATCATCGCTAGAGCAGTGGAGGAAACAAGTATCCGGAATGGGAATAGACATAGGCAGTGGTAAATGTTTAACAACTTTGTTTTTTGCGGATGATCAGGTGGTCGTAGCGAATGATGAGGAAGACATGGACTACATGTTTAGAAAACTAAAGAAATATTATGAAAAATGGGGGCTCAATATGAATATGTCAAAGACAGAGTATCTTAAAATAGGGGATGATGAAGAAGATCAAGAGTTAGAAATTAGAACCACAAAAAGATGTAATGAATATAAATATTTCGGATCTATAATATCTAAAGAAGGCACTACCAAAAGAGACATCGAAAAGAGAACGCAGCAGGGCAAAAAAGCGGTAAACATTCTAAGCTCTCTACTGTGGTCTAAAGATATAAGACAAAAAACGAAATTGACAATCTATCGTACTTTGGTAGAGCCTATTATGACTTATGGGGCAGAAGTTTGGCAGATGACAAAAAAAGATAGAAAAAGAATAGAAGTAGTAGAAATGGATTATCTAAGGAGAGCGTGTGGTATATATAAAAAAGATCACATCAGGAATGAAGATATTAGAAGGAGAACACATACTGTTTATTCCAGTGTAGATAGAATTGAAACTAGACAACTAGTGTGGTATGGTCACGTGAAACGAATAAATGAAGATAGATGGCCAAAGAAAGCTTTGAATTACATACCACACCAAAGAAGAAGGGGAAGACCTTCAGTTGCCTGGGAAGAAAATGTACGGCACATCATGAAAGATAGAGCCATCAAAGAAGACGAATTGATGGACAGAAAACGATGGCGGTCGAAGTGCGAGAAGTGGCAGAGGCTGTAGGAACCTCGCTTATAGATATATAGATAGAAGAGCCTTTTTATAAAGACTACATTTTTTAACTTTTCAGCAACCATCTGAAATCAACTGATAACAGTTCTTTGTCTACCAGATGACGGTATGCGCAGCGCAACAAAGAGAGACGAGATTGTTTACTTCAGGCTCTGTTTTGTCTTTACGTGGAGGCTCTATAAAGAGCGAAAGGTATATTACAGAGATTTTCTTTCTTTGAACACTTTGGTCTTTTCGCACCTTACATATGAAATAATTTCATCTTAATGCATGATAAGGCAAAGTCTTCTCGCGTAACCGTGTCGATACTCAATATTTAAGTGAAATAAATATTCAGATATTGAATTGATCCCTTAAAGTACCGACATGAATCCTATTGATCACTTATGAGAACACGCGATATTAGTTTACGTCAGGGGTCACCAATTATATTTCCTGAGGGTCCGTTTCGAAAACCTATGACACTTCCGGGGTCCGGAGTTAACACTACCTGTCTGGTTGTTCCAATTCTGTAAACAAATCAGAAGGGTGCAATGCGAAATTTTTAGGCAGAAATTATTTTTAACAGTTTTTTAATATACCCAAAACATCACCTTTTTTGCTCCCGAAAATATGTTTTTAGCATTTTTGGGTCTTCTTAAACAAAAAAGATTTTCTGTCATTTTTCTCAAAACCTGATAGATGTCAAATTTTAAGCGATTTATAAACTGAAAAATGCGAAAATAAGCATTTTCGAAGCTTGGAAATTCATGTGTACATTATTATTTTTGCGGCTGTTAAGTGCCTAAATTGAAGTTTAAACATTCAATTTCAAGATTCTGATGAGTTATCGGGGTTTATTTCAATTTTGACCATTTGTTTTTATTGGCGTGTTTAATTAGCACATTGGCAATAATTAACTGAATAAATAAATAAATCATTAAGAAAAAATATGTTAATAATAAATTATACAATTTTAATAAATGTGGAGTATTTGTTGGGCATTTTTTTGCATAAGTACGTATAATAATATGTATAATAAGTGCGACAGAGACGCACCATAAATTGCGATGTGCGGCGACTTAAAAGTCGAGTGGACTCGCATAATTAATAATTAAAAGACAACGTTCTATATTGAAGTAAGTCCCGATTACTCTTTAGAATCTTGAAATTGAATTTATAAACTTCAATTTAGGTACTTGGCAACCTGAAAACTAATAATTTACATATGAGTTTTCAAACCTCGAAAATGCGTAGGTATTTTCACATTTTTCAGATTTTAAATCGCTTATAACTCGAAAACTATCAACTTTTGAAAAAAATGACAAGAGACCTTTTTTTTAATACAATTTTCGGGGCTAAAAGGTAATTTTGCCCGGCATCCCGGGCCCCTTGTGATTTGTTTAAGGGGACATTTTTGAACAGGAATCCACAAAAAAACCGAATTAGAAAATTTGTTATTCTTTACAAAATTAAATTATCAGTAAGAAAAATGACATTTTTTATTATGTACAACCTATCTGAAGTTTGGAGCAAGTTTGGTGCAACTGATTTTCATTGGGGAGTTGAGATATTCATCTGTTAGCTGAGATCCGTACCGATTTTTAATAAAGTTCATTCTTGATAAAGCGGCTTCGCACACATAGTTGAGTCAAACATAATATACAATTTCATGGCCAAACATTTTCAAAATTGCCAAACGCTATATTCTTAATTTAATGACGGTCCGCACAAAAGTAGCTCACGGTCCGGATGCGGACCGCGGTCCGCTAATTGGTGACCCCTGGTTTACGTTATGTTTCTTTTTCTCTTATGGTTTCAGTTAATACACATGTTAAAGAGTAAAACCGTCTATTTTCTTTGTTTTAAAGATATTAGAGAAATTAAAAAAACAAAATGTTCACAAAACATGAGACAACAGCATAATTCTGATATAATTTTACCTATTCCTTTCAAAGGGTGTTTCAAACTTAACCTAAGAAAAACATTTCTTTTGTTCCACCCGGTATAAGCTCAAATAAGAAGTTTGAATAACCATTTGCCCAACAGTGTAAATACCAAATAAAAATCTAAAACAATAAAAAATATTAGCGGACTCCGTTAATCCGTTCACGAGGAAATCAACTACTATGAAAATGATGATAATTTTTGGTGGTGCAAAACTTAGCGGTTAAGTTTATAACTTCACTTCTCCAAGAAATTAACGCACCACCTTAAAAATTGGTAATTTTTACTGTCTCGAATCTCCTAAACCTGTTGTCCGCTTTAAGCAAGAATCATATCCGTTCCGGTACGTAGCGCTTCGTTTCCGAAAAATATTGATTTTAATGGTTTTAAATACATATGAACAATTCATACTGCCCGGAGCGTATAGTATCAGACAACTCTTTGTAAAATCAGGTTTTTCGGAGACTACGCTACGTGCCGGAAGGGTGCGGGCATGATAATATGATTCTTGCTTTAAGTAATTTTTTTAACATGTTATAGCCTTATTCTTTAACAATATCGCTGTAATAATATTGTTGCTAGACAGGTAAATATATACCTACATGGTGTACCAATCAAACTGTGATTTTTTCTCAAAGTTCGCGTCACCCAAAGTTCGCGTCACCCTGTGCAATCTTCTAGCGTATATAAAATACTAAAATTAAAACCCAACTATAGCCTTATGTTTTCTTAACATTCTGCTTTTGATTCATTCGCTTATGTTGTATAATAAAAAAGTTAGGTACTTTAACAAATAGCCTTGTTTTTCATCAATGTTGGGTGTATTTAAATAAGTATGGCAAACTTTAAGAGGTAATTCTGCATTAAAAAATAATTTGACAGTTTGCTTTATAAACGTATGTCCGCAAATGCTTCGTTTCCAAGATAGGGGGTGTTGAGATTTTTCGTACAAAATGACGATTTATTTATTGCTCCAAAACTGGTTGATATATGCAAACGAAATTTGGTGGGTTTTAAGAGTTAGTTATTGTGCATTTTTTACATACAATTAAGAATTTTATATTCACCATTGGCGCACATAAGGGTCAAATTACCCGTATGCTCGCCAATGGTGGATGCTAAATTCTTAATTGTATATCAAAAAATGCGCAATAACTACCTTTTAAAACCCACCAAATTTCATTTGCATATTTTAACCTGTTTAAGAGCAATAAATAAATCGTGAGTTTGTAAGAAAAATTTCAACATCCCCTATCTCGGAAACGAAGCATTTGCGAATATACTTTTGTAAAGCCAACTGTCATTATTTTTGATGCAGAATTACTCCTTAAAGTTGGCCATACTAATTTAAAAACACCCTGTATTGATGAAAAACGTGGCTATTTATTAAAGTACCTAACTTTTTTATTATCCAATACAAGCGAATGAATAGAAAAACAGAATGTTAAGAAAACATGAGGCTATAGTTAGGTTTTAATTTCAGTATTTTATAAATGCTTGAATATTCCACAGGGAACTTTGAGAAAAACTCAGTTTGATTGGTACACACGGTATATAATGACAATTTAACTGTCTAGCAACAATACTATTACAGTAATATTCTTAGATATTAAAAAAACCCTCTGTGGCTCAGTGGTAAGAGCGCCTACCTTTGGATCGAAAGGTCCGAATGGTCGTGAGTTCGAATCTCACCAGGGTCAGAAATTTTTCGTTTATTATAAATTAATAAATGAAAATTGTTTCTGTCCTTGTGGGATCGGTACTCACCGGAGGGACCGCAGACGTTTGATACAATTAGCGTCTCTTTGCAAAGACAATGACGTCGACTTTGCAAAGTAACAAGACACTTACTCAACACACACAATACATATGACACTAGGTACCTAACTGCAAAAATTCACCGTACCTACCATGCCAATGGCCATTAGTTGTCGAGGCATTAGCTAAATAAAAAAAAATATTAAAAAAATCACTTAAATCGGGCAACAGGTTTAGGAAATTTGAGACATCAAAAATGATCATTTTTTTGGAGAAGTGTAGTATGAAACATCATTTAGCAGATCTCAATCATCATTATTTTATTCTGCAGAAAATAATGCTATCAATATAAGTATCACCTTTACGTGAAGTCGCATGTGTTCAGTTACCTATTTCAGTCCTAATCCGATTAGATGAACAACTTTCATGTTACTAAAACATCAGTCAGTTTACTTAATTTTGATCTATAAATTCTTAGACCTTTATTACATTTGTAAATCCGCTTTAATTAACAATCCTTTTTACAGCCGATCTTGTTATTTATTAAAGGATTAAATGTTAATGCCTAAAGGATTTAGGACAGCCGAAGCTGAAAGACCTATTATTATAAAATGTATACAGGACCGTAATACCTTAAAGCTCTTATAAACGAATATACTTTTGTAAAAATATAAAAGAAATTCATTATAAGTACTTTTTGTTTAATTTTTGTAATATTTACAATCTGTTCTTAACTTAGAACAATAAGTAAATTAGGTATTTGACTATAAAGACTAGTAGAGGGAGATCCATTAAACAAACACTCTCTTTACATAAATTATATTAAAACAAGTATAATTATTAAAGGTTATTCGGGAGATCAACAGTGATCATTATTCAGTCATGATTCGTGATCATCAGTAAGATTGCTTGCTAACTCGTTTGGATGAGATTCTAGTGTCTTGGAATAATTTTTGTAATATTCTGTTATTTTTTATGGATGGCACATTGAGGTCTTACTCCATCACATAATTTGATACATATCAAATAGCATTCAGCATTGTTCTAAGGACTTTGTTATGGAATCTCTGCAGTATTTCTAGGTTTGTTTGACTCGCTGTCCACCACAGTTAAATACCATAGGTCCACACTGGCTTCAATATGGCATTATATCATTAGTTTGTTCTCACGAGATAGTTGAGATTTACGACCGATGATTCAGTACATCTTTCAGAATTTTATTCCTAGTTGTTTCTTTTTTGTAAAAATGTGCTTTTGCGAAGGTAATCTCCTATCAAAGTGGATTCCTAGTTACCTACTTGACAGTATCGGTTTGTAACACGGCTAGTGTTTCGTTCAGAGTTACAGTCGGATATGTTTATTTTTTCATGGTGAAAGTACCATGGGTGAATTTACTCTCATTCGCCTTTATCTTCCGCTTTTGAAGCCATCGTTGGATATTGTTAAGGTTTTTTTGAACGCTTCTGAAAAACATATATAAAACAAAAAATGTAAAATATTTTACGTGTTTAATGGTTTCATTTTTTTTTTAATTTTGGGTTATCTTATGTAATAACCCGATCAAGTTAGCCCAAAAATAGTAGAGAGGTTACAAAAATTCGCATAGAGCTACTAGGCCTGGATCCTGCGTAGCAAAAAAAGTTAATTAATAGCAAGCTGAAAATTTGTTAATAGCTTAACGGTGTCTAGTCGGACACACCTGTCTGGAACAGGAGAAGTTTTAATTCTGGAACAGTTTAAAAATTTGGAACGTCAGATTACGAAAACGTCCCATGTATTTTGTCGGACAGAACATCCAATTGATTTGTTACCCTTTCATTAAACTCTCATGCAAAAATCAGACTTCTATTACTAGCCAACATAATTCCTGTCATTTGACATGTTCTTCGTGTTCCACTCATTAAAATGCCCAGTTGGTGATAAGCACCAGTCTGATTTTTGCATGAGAGTTTAATGAAATGGTAACAAATCAATTGAAAGTTCTGTCAGACAAAATACATGGAACGTTTTCGTAGTCTGACGTTCCAAATTTTTAACCTGTTCCACAATTAAAACTTCCCTTGTTCCAGTGTTCCCATGCATCAAAGTTTGTCCGTCTAGACACCGTTAAGCTATTAACCAATTTTCAGCTTGCTATTAATCAACTTTTTTTGGTACGCGGGATCCGGGTCTATATAGGGTGAGGCAGATAACTGGCCTATTAGAAATATCTCGAGAACTAAAGGCAACAGAATCATGAAAATTGCAATAAAGGGGTTTTAAGGGATGATCTATTAAATGAAAATATTTTCATCTCTTTGCAACTTCCGGTTATACCGGAAGTTGCTTATAACTTGGTTTTTTTAAATGGGACACCCTGTATATTTTTACATTTTTTGATTCTCCTTAATATCTTCTTTCTTAAAATATGAGATTTTTTAATATTATACAGGGTATTTTAAAAGATATTTACATTTTTTTATTAATTTCGTAGCAACATTCACACCCTGTAGAATTGTAATAGTTTGACATTAAAAACTCTGCTTACGTTCAAGTGATTTTTAATATAGTCTATTATTGTTAAGAATCATTAGTATAGCTAATTATGAAATATTAGTATACAGGGTTGGTCGAAACTCGGAATGAATATTTTCTGAGTTTTCTTAAATAGAACACCCTGTATTTTAGTATTGTAATGAAATGATATTTCATAGTACTTTTTTATTTTATAAGTATTCCCTCTACCTAACTGCTTTAATTTGTGAGTTATTGGTGATTCAAGCTAAACATTAATTGCAACAAAAAATACATAAAATTTTATTAGGTTGGCCATGAAAATATTCAATCACAAACAATTTTTCAGAAATAAATACATATTAATCCAGACCGATGCTTAAAATTACCAATAATGGTTTAGCTATCAAAATAGCTACGTAGTTAAGATTGTTGGTGCGACTAAAAATTAAGCACAAATTAAAGCAGTTAGGTATAGGGAATGCTTAAGAAATAAAAAAGTACCATAAAATATAATTTCATTACAATACTAAAAAACAGGGTGTTCCATTTAAGAAAACTCTCATTCCGAGTTTCAACCAACCCTGTATACTAAAATTAAAAATTTAGCTATACTAATGATTCTTAACAATAGTAGACTATATTAAAAATCATTTGAACGTAAGTAGAGTTTTAGATGTCAAACTACTACAATTCTACAGGGTGTGAATATTGCTACGAAATTAATAAACAAACGTAATTATCTTTTAAAATACCCTGTATAACATTACAAATCCTCATATTTTAAGAAAGAAGACATCGAAGAGAATCCGAAAATGTAAAAATATACAGGGTGTCCCATTTAAAAAAACGAAGTTATAAGCAACTTCCGGTTAAACGGAAGTTGCAAAGAGATGAAAATATTTTCATTTAATAGATCATCCTTCAAAACCCCTGTATTCCAATCTTCATGATTCTGTTGCTTTTAGTTGTCGAGATATTTCTAATAGGCCAGTTATCTGCCTCACCCTGTACACATTGGTACGAATATTAGAGACACCATTATAAATAAAATGTGAAAAATATCCATCAATCCCACATTTGCAAAAAAAGTTTTTCAAGGTTAAAGGTCAAAATTACGTTTTCTAGCAAACAGTAAGTCTTATCAGAAAAATATATCAAACAGAAATTGTAGATCATGCAATTATATATAAAAATCCTTTTATACATTTTCCTCTAAAAGTAACTGTTTAATTTAAAAACTTAAAAATAATACGTGTTCTTTATAATATGCTTAAGATACCTCGTATACAAACAAACTCGAAAATTAATAAGTCTGTTATTAGATCTGTACCAACTGCTTACCAAAATAATTAGCAACAGACTATCAAATAAGTTCGTTAGTTACGAGCCTGTTGAACAAGCGGGATTTCGCGAAGGTAGTACCATAAAACACCTGCAGACAATAATATAGACACTTACATCAAAAAGTGTAACTAATACAATAAATCTCTTCATTTGGTATAAGACATTCGATTCCATAGAATTCTGGGTCGTATTAGAAGGAATTAATAATGCAATTATTGATCCCGGGTATAGAATAATCCTAAAAAATATAAACGACAATGCAACTCAGCAAATAAACGTAGTAAAAGATCTAACAACAAGCAAAATAAGAACGGAAAGACGGGTTAGTCAAGGAGACAGTATCTCTTCAAAATTATTTACTATTGTTAAATTGTCAAGAAACTAAATTGAGAACAACGAGAAATTAAAATCAGTAATAAAATCAGATGACATAGTACCTACTCATAGACAACAGTACATAGGAACTACTCTAGATGCTAAAGGAGCTTAAATAAGAACCGGTTTAAAAGTGAATATAAATTAATAAAACACAAGTAATGACAAATCAAAATATCACAATAAACTTACACGAAAGTGAGATCGAAAGTGTCGAAGAGTATTAGGTCACACGACCAAACTAGGCAAACAGAATCAAGCAGCAATGATAACTGTATTAAATTTACAATCAAGACGCACCACTAGAAATAAACAAATCAAGACGCGTTAAATGCTACTAGGAGCACTCCTCAATCATCATTTCTTCTTCTTCTTCAAGTGCCACCTCTGCGACGGATGTTGGCAATCATCATGGCTATTCTGATCTTAGATGCTGCTGCTCTGAATAGTTCGGTTGATGTCCATCCGTACCATTCCCTCAAGTTACGCAACCATGAGATTCTTCTTCTTTCTAAACTTCTCTTGCCCTGGATTTTCCCCTGTATAACTAATTGAAGTATGTTGTATCTCTCATTACGCATAACATGCCCCAGGTACTACAGCTTTCGTGTCTTGATGGTTTCCAATATTTCCAGTCTTTTCTTGACTCTTCTCATGACTTCGTTGTTTGTTACATGCTCGGTCCATGATATCTTCAGGATTCTTCTATACACCCACAATTCAAATGTTTCCAACCTTTTAGTAGTCGACGCGTTAAGTGTCCATGCTTCTATCCCGTAAAGCAGAGTCGAGAAAATATAACACCTTGCCAGCCTAACTCTCAAGTCTAATTTCAGTTCTCTTGCACAAAGTACCTTTCTCATTTTATTAAAGTTTGTTCTTGCTTTCTCTATTCGAACTTTGATTTCTTTGGAGTGATCGTTTGTCTGACTAATTATTGTGCCAAGATAGTTGTAGGTTTATTGATAATCCATATTCTTCTCCATACTCAACTATCTTGTTCATTAGCTTTTGAAGGTCTTGAAGGTTGTCTGCTATTATGATAGTATCGTCCGCATTTCTAACGTTGTTCCATTGGCGTTCCATTTACCTTTATTCCTGCTGTTTCTCCCTCAAGAGCTCTTTTCATAATTTCTTTAGAATATGCATTGAATAGTAGTGGTGACAATAAACACCCCTGTCTCACTCCTCTTTTAATTTCGAACTCTTCTGATATGTGTTCGTTAATGCGTATGTGTGCCTGTTGTTTATAATATAGATTTGTTAAAATTCGAATCATAATTTACAATGTATAAACTTTGGAAATCATGATTTGGGATTTACAATGTATATACATTGTAAATTATGATTCGGGAGTACTCCTAGTAGCACTCGACTAGGAGTGCCACTGGTAATTTTACTAAAACATTATTTTATTAACGATTCGACGTCCAAATCGGATGCCGTTGTCAAAATACAAAAAATATTAACAGTTGTATTCTATCAGTTTTAACCTATGAAATGGAGACACTTACATAGTTATTAGTCAATAGATTAAGAACAACAGAGGGGGCCATCGAACGAGCTTTGTTAGAAGTATATTTGAGAGAACATATACGAAATTTCACGCAGGTGGAAGATGTGATTGAAAGAATTGTGCAAACGAAATGGAACTGGGTAGGATACGTGGCACGACAAACAACAAAAAGTGAAAGAAAAACACTGTACATTGGAGACCACGCGAACACAGTCGTAGTAGAGAAAGACAAAAAAAAAACGCAATCGGAATTATTAAAATTACTAGTGGCCGCGAAAAAATATAAATTATGACATAAGAACCGAATCTTAAAAACCTAGTTTATTCGAATCTAGATAGATAACGATCGGAAAATAATTCTATGATTTTAAAGTTATTGCCTTTAATACAATATAGTCCAAGTAATGAAGCTAAAATAGGAGAAAACCTCGCAATTTTTACAGAATGGATCGATTTGCTTAAAAACATTCATTCTAAGTAAAAAACGTTCTATACACTTTTTTGATAAAATTAATAGTTTTCGATTTATTCGCTATCGAAAGTGTTAGTTTTATAGCGAAAAAATCGATGTTTTTAACAAGTTTTCTGCTAACAACTCCAAAAGTTTTCGTTTTATCAAAACAACTTTACTTAACAAAAATGTACCTTTTAAAAAAATAAACAAAACCGATTTTTTAAATTTTCTTTAAGACCAATAGTAATCGAGCTATACTTTATTATATGTTAGCTCTTCTTTTTCAAATGCTAAATATTGTAGTTTCAAAGTCAAAAGACAGGAAAACTATGCATTTTTCGAGGATAACGTGTTTAAACTAATTTAAAGTATTTAAAAATATCTATCTCCAGAAACAAAAAAAGTCTCTAGCTCAAAAATTAAGTGACTTATAATGAATGTCAGTCCCTATTTTTTTCAGCGAAAAAATGATCGGATGCAACCTCCTAATCACCACCCTAATTAAAATTAGTCATTGCCCTTATTTGGTCTTCTTTATTTATGTATTATTAATAGGTTCTAGAAGCTTTACCAGCTTAGAATGATTAGTTTTAAAAAAAATGGAGTTAAAAGCGAATAACGAATTTTGGTAGTTTGGAAAAAATCGCATTTTCTTATGAATAGAAAGATTAGCATCAAAGATACTAAAAAATGTTTAAATATAATATTGTAGCTTATTTAATTCCCAAAAACTTGGTTTGCAGAAATTTTTTCTACAGCAAAAATTGAGTGAGCTATTGACAATTAAAACCTGTAATAACATACAAAAACTACGTTTACCAACCCTTTCAAAGTCCCCTCTTTTTGCGACTAAGGATTTTAAAAAGATTTAATATTAATAGGCTTATAGATCTTGTAAAAACCTACAAAATTCTTTTTTACCAAACTTTCTAAGATAAAAAATAAAAAAGTTACGGTTAAAAAGTCAATATATTTTTTTGAAAAAATAAAGAAGAAATCCAATTGGAAGCATAATGATGTAAGTTAGCGATGATTTTAGTCATTGGCCTTATTCATTCTTCTTTATTTATGTATTATTAATAGTTCCTAGAAGTTTTTAGAAGAAATGATTAGTTTTTAAAAAAGTGGAGTTAAAAGTGGATAACGAATTTTTGTAGTTTGGTAAAAAATGCCATTTTCTTCAGAATATAAAGATTAGCATCAGAGATACGAAAAAATGTTTAAATATGAAATTGTAGGTTATTTAATTCCCAAGAACTTGATTTGAAAAAAAAATTTCTACGGCCAAAATTGAGTGAATCGTAAATGAATATATCGAAAAACATTGATTTTTTCGATATAAAACTAACACTTTCGATAGCGAATAAATCGAAAACTATTAATTTTATCAAAAAATATATAGAACATTTTTCGCTTGGAATGAATGTTTTTATCAACATTTGCGGTCAAAATATAAAAAAAAAATTCCACCCCGGAAATGGGGTGGCAACCACCCCGATGGTAAAAGCGCCTTTCGGCATCTAGGTACAAATCAAGTATTTAAACGTTTATCTATCTAAAACAGTGTCTTGCAAAGTCCACCTCTGCATAAAATACAAGCACTATGTTGTAGTGTGATTAAAAATATAAGTTGTTCTAAGATTATAGCGGCATATAAAGACGTCTCTTGATCTCACGCTAACGATCTCCATTTTCTAATGAATTGCTTTCAAAATCCGTTGTAATAATACTTTATGGAGCTCTAGTAGTACTGGTGGTAGCCCATTATAAAACCATAATCCTATAGATATAGAGATAGAAAAGCTAGATCTGATATTAAGACATATTGATACTTTGTGTTTGAAGAATTTGTCATAAGGATGTATCGAGAATGATATCGAGATAACTGATAGAAAACAAACAAAGGGAAAGAAAGTTTTAATTATGGTTTGGTAAGATTTATTTTATTCAGAACAAAAGAACTGAAATTACATAAGTTATGCAGAATGTTAATGTAAACAAAGAAATATTGCCACAATACGTGTTATATAATACCAATTTTTATTTCAAATAGTTGTGAAAGATTTTAAATAACTTTTCAACGGCATCTTAAAGTTTTACCTAAACTTGATCTCTCTATTAGTTTTTATTATTGATTTGTATCCTTCCAAATAAAAATATATTCATGTTATTATGTGAAAATTTCTAGACTTGTAAAATTTTGCCATGTCAACTATACAGGGTGTTTGGCAACGAATAGACCATAGCTTAACATTGGCTTAACCGTAGATTCCTGAGCTTAAAATACATACTTCGATTTAAGCTAACTTACTTTAGTACGAAAGTTGATAATAAACGAAATACAGGGTGTCAAGTTAACTTTTATTTTATTTATTCTTGAATATAAATTATGCATTACTCAGAAGGCCACATACGTCTTTTAGTGCCCATTTAATACGTTCAATTTTTTTATCCCCCACTCTACTTACTTTTTGAATCAAAACTTTTATTCTTTTAATATTTTTACTTGAAAAAGATATACTACATTCATCTCGCTAAACTCAACCGTTTTCGAAATAAACGCATTTTAAAGCTGCGATGCAACATAATTTTTTGCATAATATTATTGTAGTTACACCCGAAAAATAAACTTGAAACCATAATAATTGCGCAAGTTCTTATATTTATGCCACTGCATCGCAAATTTGAAGGAATTTGCGACACATTTTTGGAAATTAGACCAGTAATCATACCTATATAGTGCTTAAGTAATGTGTCTGTCACAGAAAGAGGAAGACAGATTGAGGATCCTAGAGAGGAAAATAATTCAGAGGATAGCAGGCCCACCTAACCAGGTAATAATGAATTTAGAAAACTCATGAACCACCAGTAGAGAACTTTTGAAAGGAGAAGACATCGTCAAATTTATCAAGGCACAGAGACTCAGATGGATGGGACATATAGAATGGAGAAATCCAGAAGCCGCACGTTATCAAGAAAATTACCAAAATGGAGACCTATATCAGGCTGACCACGAGGACGACTCGAAAATCAGATAGTCGGGAGAACCAGATAGTCGAGGACCTTAAAACGATGAGAGTTATAGAATGGGTAAGCACAAGAAAAAACAGGAATGAATGGAGAAAAATTGTAGTAGATGCCAACTCACAACCAATTATTGTAAGAACCAGAATGTTAATGCGGACTGATTCACCGCGACAAATGAATCGGAAGAGCGAAATTTTGGTTTTAAGTCTATTTTTCGGGTGTAACTACAATGATATTATGCAAAACATTATTTTGCATCGCTGACTTAAAATGCATTTATTTCGAAAACGGTGTTTAGTGAGATTAATATATCTTTCTTCAGTAAAGATATTAAGAGAATAAAAGTTTTGATTCAAAAAGTATGTAGTGTTCCATGTTTTTCTGTTTTCTGAAGCATTATCACTTATGCCTCTTTCCATTTCTTAGGAAATTTTCTTAGTCTGCACTTCTTAAATTTCTTAGTTTACATCACCCACATCGCTCTTATGATTTGGGTGACTGTCTGATCCTGGTGCTTTTTTTGATTATTTGGCTATTGCTATCTTCCTATTATTTTGATTCCTTCTGGTGAGGTCTGAGTTATTCCTATTTTTCCTGACTTTGTTGATAATCTTCTGTTGTTACACAGTAATATTCGTTAACAGTTCTTTAGAGTGTTGTTTCCATCTTTTAACTATTTGTCTTGTTTCTGCTATAATTCTTAATTTTTATTTTAAATGATGTATATTTTTTCTGCGTTCTTGTTTGCAGGATTCTGTAGAATAGCTTTTGGTTTCTTTTGGTATCTTCTTCCATTTTATCTCCGAATATTTAATATACATATGTCATGAAATATTACGATTTAGGTTAGGTTAACGACAATCGATACATAATTTTTTATGCGGCAAAAATGGTCACAATTAATTCTCACCATCTTACCAAAAAAAAAGAAAACAGAAGCTAATAAAGAAACATACAGATAATAATAGTAATCTTTTTTAAACTTGATTAATTACTAACTATTTATCCATACGTTAGTTGGTGAACACAGTGAACTATAAATGCTTAGATACACTTGCCTAATCTAATCCATCTATCTCCTAATTTACAATTAAAATGCGATGAAACAAATAGAATGCTCTACAATTTGAACATGATAAATTAAGCAATTATAACAATAGTTAGGTGTACAGGAAACACCAAAACGGTAGCTCTGTAGGCCATAAAATGTTTCCGTCCTGTTATAAATGACCACTACAATATAAAAGCTTAAAAAACGTTTAACTGCCACCACTAATTTCAATAATTGACTCATTTCATTTTATGTATATGCAAAAACTTAAGTGTTTTAAGTTATTCTCTTGCCTTTGATGATGATTGAGACATAATGGAAATTGTTCGGAATAAAATCATCACAGAATGTAAAACTTTATTTTGCTGCTTTAAATCAAAAGTTGAATGATATTAATTCTTATTGGATAAGAGAATTCAAATAAATGGATAACAAAGAAAACTATTAAATACCTACTTGATATTAAAGTTCAAGATTAAATATCTAGACCAGGGCGCATCTGTAAAAATATTAGTACATTTGGATGTTGAGAGGTGCCTCATATTTTTTTTGCAGAAATTTCGTGAAAATAACTCATATAATAAATAATATTTGAGTTATCCTCCCACTCAAAAAGGTCCGGAACATTATTTAAAAAATCAAAATGTAAAAAAATGAAGGAAAAACTCGATTTTTTCTTGGGTTTTTGATTATAACTTTAAAAGTATTCATTTTCGAGAAAAGTTCCACCGACATAAAAGTTGCGTAATTAAATTGGCTACAATATAGGATTAACTGAAAATTTTAAAAATTGTCACCCTTGTTGCAAAATAGCAATAATTTCAAAAAAAAACATAAAAAAACAAGTATTCGCATTTTACGTTTTTCACCCATTTATGCTACACTTAGAGGATCTTCATATTTCACCCAGAAAAACTTTATGATATTATAAAACAATACTGTAAATTTCATTAAGATCGGTGTAATAGATTTTGCAAAATAAATTTTGCAATCCAGCTTTCGCAAAAAAATCATTTTTTCAAAATATTGCAGATCTGAAAATAAATCAGACAGCAAGTAGATTTTTTTTACATATAAAAGAATATCATCTGCAATCATTTGCAATTTGAAAAATTAAAATCGGTTAACTACCACGGCGTCAGGAATTTTTTTAAATAAACATTAATTTTTGGTGCTACGCGCAGGACAACGGATACGTTCGCTCTGATTGGGCATTCCAATGACTTTTGGTAATGATTGATGAATTTCAATTTTTAATACATTTCGAAATAAATAAATAAATTTGTTTATTGCAAAATAAAAACACATACCTTTGAAATAACACTTTTTTAGCAAAAACTTTCTTTGTTCATATATTTTAACTTATATAAAAGTGTATTATTTTTAAACATATTATGCAATTGTTCAAACAATTTTTCACAAACAATATTCAAATTATTTTGATTTTTGTGGAATTAAAATAAGTATGAACATACAACAAAATATAGAGTAAGAAAATAATATATTAGATAAAGATTGGAAGAAATTTTGGTGGAAATTAACTTGTGTGAATCGAACACCGCTGTCCTGCGCGTAGCACCAAAAATTAATGTTTATTTAAAAAAATTCCTGACGCCGTGGTAGTTAACCGATTTTAATTTTGCAAATTGCAAATGAAAGGTACAGTATTCTTCTATTCCAAAATGTCATGACTCCGTAATGTCAAACAGTGGACAGGACTAAGAAACATAGGAGACCTAATACATACTGCAAGGGATAGAGAAAAATGGTCAAACGTGAACGCGAACATCCATTAGTGGATTACATAAGAAGAAGAAGAATTATTCTCTTTTTCTCATAAGACGTCTTTTATAAGGACAATATTACCGGCATATCGGAGATGATTTAGTTTCTTTCCAACGATATTAATACCCTGAGTATTAATACCCAACGATATTAATACTCACTCCAAACGTTTAAATGCGGAATCCATGATTGTTATAAATTAATAGTTTACAACAAAATTACCTCCATGCTGCACTCCTCTGCCAATGTTTATCTTGTCAATCCTGCTTGATTTTTGACTGATAGAAATCAAGTTTTACTTCCAATCTGTTTGTCAGTATTAGAGGGCCTAGAGTTTTCTATCTCGTAATCTATCTCCTTTTTAAACTCTTTTCTTTAGTTCGTTTGGGTCAAATCTTTAGATGTTAATTTGATTGCCTTTCTTCAACGCAAATTAATAAAAATTTGCAGATATATGCATTCGGGGGAACAATACACGAATAGTCAATAAATTTTTTTTGTTTATTAAATGTTTAAATAAAAAAAAACGATTTTAATGGAAAATGCTTAAATTTTCCTGTTTTTTACAATGAAGAAACTTGAAACTTTTACAGATTGTAGCTAATTATATGAACTATACATAATGTCACTTTTTACACACAATAAAGTTTCAAATTTTTTGCCGATTCCGACTACTTTTCATGTTTGTACATCATATTATGTTTTATATCTACATATATTTTAATAACATGACGATATATTTTAATGTTTAAAAAATGTAAGACTAAAAAAATCAAAAATAAAAAAATATGAAAAATTTTTTTAAGAAACGCTTGTCATAGTTACGAGTGAATAAAATTAAAAATATTATAAAAGAATCAACTAAAAAGAAAAAATAAAAAAAATTCAAACTCGAAGAATTATTCGAAAAAAAAACTGTTTAAAGAAAGATTAAATATACAAAAATCTCACAAATTCGTTAAAAAAATTTAAAAAATCTAACACATTCGTTAAAGAAAAGCGTGGGGCGCGTCTTCATAAAATAAACGGTTTTCGCCCCATGCTTTTCTTTAACGAATGTGTTAGATTATTTCAATTTTTTAACGAATGTGCGAGATTTTTGTATATTTAATCTTTCTAACAGTTTTTTCGAATAATCCTTCGAGTTTGATTTTCTTTTTATTTTTTGCTTTTTATTTGTTTTTTTTTTATATTTTTAATTTTATTCACTCGTAACTAAGAAAAGCGTTTCGTAAAAAAAATTCATATTTTTTTATTTATAATGGATGTGCAATCGAATTTTTCCATTTATTTGGAATGTTCTTGTTATGCAGACATAGATTTAAAAGTTTTTTGGATTCGTTACATCAAAATAGAACCTCCTAGGTTAATTGTCTCAATGACTGCACCATCTTTCCCCAGAATTCCACCTTCCAATAAATGCGCTCGTACTTATAAACAAATGATCGAGTGCAAACTGGATCAAATAAAATAAGCTTAAACACTATCAATACAAGGTTGACCACTCTTCGTAAAGATTTCTTTGAAATATAAAATATCGTAATGGAATCCGAATTGCAACGAGAACTTTAACGTAACTGGCTCTGTTTTTCTTAAGTAAAAATATTTTATGGGAGCGATGCCTATTCAGATATTCAAATAAGCAATAAAAGAAGAACATTTTTACGATGCCTTAATTGTTTTATAATAAAAGCGTTGAATAGAAACAAATATATTTTTTTAATATGCATTGTTTCGGAAAAATTTAAACAAGCCTATATTTTTCTAAAACTTCTTTTGTTAGTTCATATACAGTAGAATCCCAATAAGTCGGCCCCCGATAACCCGGAAGTCCGGCTAACCAGGACCAATTTTCATCAGATAAACATTTTGATTTTCAGTATTTTGTATTTTGACAACGACACCCGATTTGGGCGTCGAAATGTTAATAAAATTATTTTTCAATTTAATTGTGGCTTATTTCCCATCAAAACAGTTAATTATCAGATAAACATTTCAACAATAAAAATGTATGTAATATAATATTTGAGAGATAATGTGTATTTGTGTAATTTGAACTATACGATAGTAAAAATGACTCATGGCACACGCCGCGCCGGCAGAAACAACAGACACCTGTCTGTAGTATTCCTTTATATATTTCAAAGAGCATTGTTTAAAAAGACTATTTAAAAAATTATTTTTCAAACAATGCTCTTAGTTTTCACTGTTCTTAAATAACATAACTTCGATTGTGACTGTATTGTGTGTAGTACAGTCTTGTATATTGTTCGCTTCCGTTTACTTACGTTTGTGTTTGCCTGTTTTTAGTAATTTAGAAGTGTAGGTACTGTGCATATTTATATATATTTCATGTTATTTCAATTCTAACGGAGTTTATCTGTAAGTATACCGTATTTTATTAATTTTTATCATATTCGGATAACCCGGATTTTCGATAACTCGGATCGGCCGCGGTCCCGATTAATCCGAGTTATCGAGGTTCCACTGTACATGTTAAAGTAAAAAGTTCTACTCGCAGATTTGTATAAATTGTATAAACAATAACAATTATTTTGTATAAATAATTTTAAAAATATCCATGAATTTATCATTTTGCTTTGTTCAGATCAAATATGTTTATGTTTTGTTGTTCATTATGCTAAATCTGAATAAGGCATTATAATATGAAAATTTTAAATTGTTTAAACAATAACAATTGTTTTGTATAAATGATTTTAAAAATATCGTTGAATTCATCATTTTGCTTTTATCAAATATGTTTCTACTTTGTATTTGATTATGCTGAATCCGAATATGGCATTATAATTTGAGAATTAAAAAAAAATGAGCTCTTATACACTTGTTCTAAAATGTAAGATGCAACCATTAGATAATATTAAACTTTTTAAATTTTATACGAGGTATGTAAAAAAATATGAATTTCGCTTAACAGTTAAACTGCCTTTATAGTTCACAATATTTTAAGTAGAAGGATGTAATTGAATATTAACACATAGTTTTTAATTCCAAACAATTTTTTTTAATAACAATTTTCGATATTGTGAAATATACAGGTACTTTACTCCTGAGCGAAATTCATATTTTTTGTCATACCTCGTATAAAATTTGATATCTGATGGTTGCATCTTAGGTTCTAAACGATACAGAGCATTTTATAAAGAATAACTTTTTTTCGTAAAACTGATAATAAAATAGTTTCCAGATTACGTTGACATACTAAAAGCCAAAAATATTTTTTTAAAAATTGATTATTTGTTAAGCTTGTTATTAAATGTATTTTAGATAAGTTGTACAGAAAAAAGTTTTGGTGACTTTGTAGAAACATTTTTTAACAGATATTTTTAGGTTTCTGTATTACATTTTCTCAAAAAGAAGTTGTTTATTTCATGCCTAAAGTAAAAAGATAATGTAGTGCATTTTAAAAATTACATCTTAAGCTTAAAAAAAATACGTATAAAATTGTAATATATCTGTTCAAACTTAAGTAATACCCTCTTAAAGTGGTAAATTGAGAATTTTTTAAATGCTAGAGTATTCCACAAGGTGTTGCGAACTTTGAGAAAAAACACTGTTTGATTGGTACACCCGGTATACAATGATAATTTACCTGTCTAGCATCAATATTATTACAGAGATATTGTTAAAGAACAAGGTTCTAACATATTAAAAAATCACTGAAATAGAATAACAGGTTTAAGACATTCAAGACATTAAAAATGACCTGTTTTTAAGGTGGTGCGTTATTTTCTTATAGATATGTATATAAATAATCTCCAAACTGCATAGAACCTACCAAAGTGCTATGGAATGTTCTTCTATATTTGCCGATGTGTGTGTGATGATATAGGCAAATTTAAAATGTGTTATACAAATGACAGAGTAATAAACTATACTCAAATAACGAAATAGTTGGAGCAGGAATTTGTTGCATGGAATGTTACTTATTAATTACTAAAATAATAGTATAATTATAAAATTATCGTTATTTTTCACGTAAAATTATAGTATAATTTTAAACGCCACTGAAATTACCCCTATTTCTCCACAAATTCAGTAATAATCCACGAACTTCGAAATGAATCACTGACAACACTATTTCGTTCTATAGTATGGTGAATACACTGTATAGTTGGTTGACCGAAACCATTGAACTATGGATAAAATCATCTCAACAAAGTGCGGCATTTACATGTGAAGTCACAGTAACGACAAGAAATTTAAGCCTGAATCGAAGGGATGGTGAGGGACTAACGTGGAAGTGTCTGAAAGGTTTATTTCAGAAAATTTCGTACTATGTATTTATAAATTGACGAGAAGTATCTTGTCTAAATGATATTGTGAAAAGTCTGTAGGTATACAGGGTGTTTGGTAAAGAATGAGCCATAGCTTAACCTTAGATTCCTGGTCTTAAAATAGGTCGATTTAAGTTAACTTACTTTAGTACAAAAGTTGATAATAACCTAAATACAGGGTGTCAAAGTTAAACTTTTATTTTATTTATTTTTGAAAATTTCCTGACAGGCATGGGACAACAACACGAAATTTGGTAAGTGGTGCTGGTATTGTAAAATCTACTAAATTATTAAACAAACGTTTCTGGCTACTACCAGAGGCGTACGACAGAGGAACGTGAATGGTTAACCCTTCAAAAAAATTCTACGCTACTGGCGAAATTGCTATTTTAGTGCAATTTTTTGATTCTCCAATACTTTCTATGTAAAAAAACATACTCTTCATTCGTAACGATAAAGCCATTAATTTTCGAGATATTTGAAGCTGAAAACGAAGGAGCATAATACATCAATCAAAATAAGTGTGCCTTTTCATTTTAACTTCAAATATCTCGAAAACTAATGACTTTATTGTTACGAAGGAAGAGTACATATATTATTTGCATAGAAAGTACTGGAGAATCTAAAAATTATGCTAAAATAACAGTTTCATCAGTCGTAGAATTTGGGAAGGGTCAACCATTCACTTTCCCCTGTCGTACGCCTATGGTATTAACCACAAACGATTATTTAACATAATTTAGTAGGGTGCACAGTACCTACACTTTCTGCCAAGTACCATAAGGATATATCAAATAGTTTTATAGTACCGGGCACACATAATTCTTAAAGTTTTAAATAGAGAATAAATTATTAAAAAAAAGAGTAATTTAAAATAGTTTAACATATCCGTGTCATACTTGGCAGAAAGTGTAGGTACTGTACACCCTACTAAATCATGTTAAAGAATCGTTTCTGGCTACTACCAGAGGCGTACGACAGGGGAAAGAGGCTGGTTGACCCTTCCCAAATAATTTTTAGATTTTTCAATACTTTCAATGCAAATAATATATTCTTTATTCGTAACGATAAAGTCATTAGTTTTCGAGATATTTGAAGTTAAAAATGAAAAGGCACACTTATTTTTGATTAATGTATTATGCTCCTTCGTTTTTAGCTTCAAATATCTCGAAAACTAATGGATTTATCGTTACGAATAAAGAGTATGTTATTTACATAGAAAGTATTGTAGAATCAAAAAATTGCACTAAAATGGCATTTCCGCCAGTGGCGTAGAATTTGGGAAGGGTCAACCATTCACGTTCCCCCGTCGTACGCCTCTGGTAGTAGCCAGAAACGTTTGTTTAACATAATTTAGTAGATTGTACAATACCAGCACCACTTACCAAATTTCGTGTTGTTGCCCCATGGCTGTCAGGAAATATTCAAAAATAAATAAAATAATAGTTTAAGTTTTAAGCTCAGGAATCTAAGGTTAAGCTATTTACCAAACACTCTGTATATGTATAATAAAAGTTATTCTAGGAAATCTACATTTGCAAACAGTTTTTTCGTGGATAGTGGATAGTCTTTATATAACGACGTAACAACTGCTAGTACGAAGTATGGAGAGTTTTGAGTAATATTTACAACTTTAGTTCGTGTACACTTTATCTACTATTTTTTTTTAATTAAATCATTATAAATATAAAATTATATAATATAATTATAAAATCATTGTGGCATCTCCGATGATGTTAGTGTAGTGACTACTAACGAAATATTAAGTGGTCTAATAAGTAACTTCCTTTGAAAGAAAAACAAGTTTTTACCAGACAATTCTTTTTTTTTTCGGTATAGACTCTTATTAGCTCAATACAACGATTCCAGCGAGGTTCCAACTTCTTTATGTCGTCCGAATAATACGATTCTGTAAGCGTTGCAAAAATATAGGTGTTTGTTTCGTCAATTACTTCTTCGTTCGAGCTGAAGTTTTTATTTACGAGTCAAATCTTCAGCCAACTTTGATCGGAAAGGCCAACTCATGAATTTTTGCGATTGTCATAGCATAACGTCCTTGTGAGCCGGTGCATTGTATTGGAGAAACAACACTTTTTAAAATAGAAGAATATATAACACCATGACAAGAAGTAACCTGACTTATGGTGTGAAATTGGGTAATAAATCTCTCTCTTCAATCCCGACCTCCCGGAGGGAGTGTAGTGGTCGACGTGATGTCGTGTATTGTCCGTCTCCAAAGATCTCTGTCTCTGGACATTTCTTTTAACTCATGCATAGGTCTTTTGCATATTCCTGTAATTTGATCGATCCATCTTGTTGAAGATCTTCCTCGTGATCTTCGGCCTTCCACCTTTCCTTGTATAATGAGCATTTCCATGTTTTCTGTGTTTGCTCTCATAACATGTCCAAAGTATTTTAATTGTTGGAGATGGACTTTACTGGAGAGTCGTTGGCTACCCTTTTAGCTCTCTTAAAACTGAATTATTTGTTCTATGGTCGGTCCAAGCAATTCGTAGCATTCGTCTCCAACAGAACATTTCAGTGGCGTCTATCTTTCTTCTTTCCGAATTTCTCAGGGTCCAAGATTCACATCCGTAGGTCAGTATTGGGAATATTAAGCAGTTGATCAACCTCATCTTTAACGCTCTTGAAATTTGACAGTCCTTCCATATTGTGGTCATTTTTGCTGTGGCGACTTTTGCTAGATCACATCTACGTTTTATTTCTTTCTGTAGTGACCCTGTGTTTGTGATTAATGATCCCAGATATAAGTATGAGCTCACAACCTCAAACCGATCAATTGTGGTTATGTGTGGATGACTGTTATGTAGTCTATCCACTATCATGATCTTTGTCTTTGATATGTTTAATTTCAGACCAAATATTTGACTTTCGTTTTCAACCAGTCGTATAAGATCCAGTGGCGGCTCGTCAGAGGAGGCAAGGGAGGCTCAGCCTCCCCATAAATTTTTTACACACTCTATACTGTTTTGTTCATCATGAATCGCGAAAATAACAATTACTCTCACTATTATACAACGTGTAAATTCCATATTATCACTAATTATCCATACGTACGGAGCATTAGCATTAGAACGCATGATCGCGTCTCAGTTTTATTACATATTATTGTAGGCAGGACCCTGGGTTATCCCGAGATGCACGAACGGAGCCGAGAAGCCCAGCTTTCTCTGTTGCAATGCTCCGTGCAGCGCAGCAGGCGTTTAAGGAGACCCGGTCTCCTAACAGTGGCATCTACGGCGCCATCACACGCTGCCCGGAGATATACCAAGGGAGGCACTGTAGCTTCTCAGCTCCGTTGGGTGGTTGGGTGCGTCTCGGGACAACGAATTTTAGGGTCCTGACTAAAAATAATGAAAAATCTAAAAGTGCGAATTTTGTTATGAAATTTGGTATGTGGGGTTATAATAATATTTGGAACAACTTGCTCAAATAACTTTTTCCGATATCTCTAACTCAAAGCAAAATATCGGTAATTTATCGTGTTTTTGAATTCGCAGTAGGCCGCGTTTAGAATTAAAAAAATTAAGTTGAATATCTTAAAAAATTTGAAGCTTCATTATGTATGGACTGCAAAACTTCAAATCTGTATTTATTTTGATATGCATAGGTAACTATTTACAAATAGATGGAATTGTTAACAAATAAACGACACAAACTTTGGTATTAAACTTTTACTATTAGACTAACTATTTTTAAAATGATGATATCATGAAATTATGAATTAGGATGATATTATGAAATGTAAATAAAAAATGGTCAAAAGATGGGGCCTTAAATTACATTTTTTTGGCGCATTTTTTTGCTAGTGCAAATTTGTCTAGATATTTTACAGTTAGGTATAGCCTCCCCTATTGTAAAAATCACGAGCCGCCACTGATAAGATGAATCAGATTCTATTTGTAAGAAGGGCTGTGTCATCTGCGAAACGTAGGTTGTTTATTTTATGACCATTTATTGAGATGCCTTTTTCCCATCCTTCAAGTGCTCTTCTCATAATATGCTCTCTATATATATTGAATAATTGTGGAGATAGTAAAAATCCCTGTCTGACACCCCGTTCTGGATGAAATTCGTTTGAAAGTGTGTCAAGCACTTTAACTGATCCAGTAGTGTGTTCGTATAGTTCAGTTATAAGCGAAATAAGGTGTTGGGGCACGCCTACTTCTTTTAGTATTCGCCATAAGTGTCTCCACTTGACCCTGTCGAACGCCTTACGATAATCTATAAAGCATATGTACAGTGGAATATTGAATTCTCTAGATAATAGGGTAATAAATAAGAAATCCAAAAACAAAATAAAAGCAAGAGATGGAATTTCTAAGGAGAAGCTGAAGAGTATCAAGAAGAGGTAGAATAAAATAACACAGAGATTAAGAAAAGAATAGGAACGAACTCGTATATAATAGATTACATAGAGTAAACGAGATTAACCTGGTACGGACCTGTCAGAAGTGCAGAAAAAAACGATGGATAAACAGAATAAGATATATTACTTTTTCACTTCCTTGAGAATAAGATAGTGGAGCCCGATGGGAAGAAAGAAGAGAGGCAGACCCCGAAGGTTTTTTAGAGATGCAGTGGATGAAGCAATTGAAAGAAGAAATCTGCAAGAAGGGGCCTGGCAAAACAGAAAGCACTGGAGAGAAAGGTTTGGTAAAGGAAAACAGTGAAAACTGTGTAAATCCTTAGCATATATACGTGCGGGTAAGGTAGACTTTTAAAACACTTGATATTGTAATGTTAAATCCCATCCTTTATTCCACAGAAAATTAAATTATCCTACCATTTATTATTTGAAATGAATTTCGACTCGATTCAATTTCTCTGTTTAACCCAGGTATGACAATACCAAAAGGCACCGTTAGGAAAATATTCCAATTTACAGTTCAGAGAACTTGTATGAAACGAGTCTGTGTACCCTAATACAGAGTATGGCATTAGTAAAATAAGAAAATCTACGGTTTCGTTTTGATTTAAATCGAAAATTGATTTAAAAGAAACCGTAGATTTTCTTATTTTACTAATGCCATACTCTGTATTAGAGTACACATACTTGTTTCATACAGGTTCTCTGAACTGTAAATTGGAATATTTTCCTAACGGTGCCTTTTGGTATTGTCATACCTGGGTTAAACAGGGAACTTGAATCAAATCGAAATTCATTTCACTTATTCCCCGTTAGAGGGAGTTCTAATCATACTGCGATATAAATAGTTTTAATTTATATCGAGAAACTACGGTCGTTTTGGTGTAAATTTGTCTTCCTCAGAGCCTCCTTGACAACAGGTAGACCTAGAAATAGTACTATCGGAGGTTGGAAGGAGACAGAGTTAAATCAAAACGAAACCGTAGATTTTCTTATTTTACCAATGCCATACTCTGTATTAGAGTACACAGACTCGTTTCATACAAGTTCTCTGAACCGCAAATTGGAATATTTTCCTAACGGTGACTTTTGGTATTGTCATACCTGGGTTAAACAGAGAACTTGAAAAGAGTCGAAATTCATTTCACTTATTCCCCGTTAGAGGGCGTTCTAATCATACTTCGATATAAATAGTTTTAATTTAAATCGAGAAACTACGGTCGTGTTGGTGTAAATTTGTCTTCCTCAGAGCCTCCTTGACAACAGGTAGACCTAGAAATAGTACTATCGGAGGATGAAGGGAGACAGATTTAAATCAAAACGAAACCGTAGATTTTTTTATTTCATTTATTATTTGCAAAGTCGTTTCTTTAATCATCTCTACCACATTTTCATACCATATTCTTATTCTTATCTACTATTCTTTATTTGCCTAGAGATTTTGACATTGTATTAGTCATTATTTCAAAAAAATATTTGTTGAATATTTTCACCTGTGCTGCCTGTATAACCATTTAAACCTACACCACCCACTTATAAATCATCCCAAAACACGCCGTATCTTTTTATTAACCTTAACGTGATATCAAAAATCTGAAAACCTTGGCATGCTTCTTTCTATCCCGCGGTCAGTGCAGTGTGGCATTATACGGCTTGAGGTTAAATGCCCAAACCCATGTGGGTGGTATATGGCTTCATGGTACTTTCACTGACTCGTTTACTTCAGATCTAGATATTCAGGTTCAGAGAATTTAGTGTTTTATAATCTCCCTCGTGCCCTCGTGTACCACAAAATTAAAACTGTTTAAACAGTTGGTTTTTGGATATTTTTTAGTATTTTTTTCAATGATATGTTATCAATAAAGTCAAAATAAAAACAAAAATGGTTTAATAAAAGGGTGCTTCGGAAATTATTTAAGACGGATTTCAAATTTTATGTGATAGTTACTCGTTGGGTATAGATACTCGCATACGATTCCAGTATACGAGTATCTATTTCAAGGATATTAAGACAGATATATCAAGGATGCCCACTGCTCAGACAAGCCATGGCTGTCTTCCAACTCCCTATTAAGCGTCCTACTAAGTACCCATAGACCCTTTCAAATATCATTCATAGATCAGTGATCACAAAAAACACAGGATCACTACAGGAAGAAATAAAACGTAGATGTGATCTAGCAAAAGTCCGTAGAAGAGATGGTCAATATTTGAAGGACGCATATTTCACGAACGTTAAAAATACATCTAAGTGGGCCCTGGCCTCCCCTGCATATTCCTTTAAGTATCTCTGTCCCTGGCTGCTCTTCTCCAGTTATCCATCATCAATATCTCTTAAACATCTGTTCTCACTTCGTCTATCCACCCCTTCCTTGGTCTTCTTACTGGCCGACATCCCACCATAGTTCCATTAAGCGTTTTAACGTATGTCCCTAAAGTTTTCGGAAAATTTTATATTTAAAAGTATTATTGGTAGGAAGCATTGGATCAAGTTGCCATTGGAAGCCAAAGTTAGTAAACAACTTAAACTGTATAGACAATGTCAGTTTTGACAAATATTGAAACGTTAATAAAAAAATCATTTTTTTAGTAAAATTGTGGCTTATTTTCCATCAAAACTAGTTAATTTGACAAATACGTTTCGTAAATATGTCGTACAAACTTAATATTCGTCAAAGTATATATCGTATAGTTGGACATGTACCAAAACGCGATATTGTAATAATTTTTAATGCTCAAAATATTTCTGTGTCAACGATTTACCAGACAATTAAAGAGTGCGAAAATTGTATACCATGCCTTAATTTGCCCAAAAGTGAAAGACCAAGAGTTTTAACTCCTGCTAGGGAACATAGATTAATTCAGAGTATGGAGAACCAATTAGGAAAGTCTTTGTGAAATGTTGGCCGAAGATATAATGTTTCACGAATGACTGTAAGTAGAACAATTTCTAGAAATAATTGAAAACGTTATAAATGAAAAAAAGCTCCTAAGAACACACCAGCCCAGTTAAAAAAAATTCCTAGATGTTGCCGTGCATTGAGACGTATTCATTTTCCTGGTAAAGTTCTCATTATGGATGATAAATAGTATATTGCACAACAAGTGAGAAAAAAGACATATTTCTCACGAGCGCAGAAGTTTGTTGGCACGAGCCGAGGCACGAGCCGAGGGCCTCAAATCAAGCGAGGAAGAAATATGTCATTTTCTCACGTGTTGTACACTGTACTTTTTCTATGGATGCGGTTTTGTCAAGCGTTCAAACTTCAAAATTAAATAATTTAGGTGCTTTTACGTATATTATATACATAAATTGAAATAAAATACATATACATGTAGGTATTTAACATTCTTAAAATTTATATACTTATTTATTTAAAATTCTAATTACCAGTTATTTTCGAACAGTTTTGAAAGGTAATTCCTGGTAAGTTTTACTCCAACACATTTTATTTGACAACGTTAATTGTGTTTGTATTGTGCATGGAAACGGCGATCATATATGGAAAACCGAATGAGAACCCCTGAGAAAAAATATTTCTCACTTCAATGGCCGACTTTTCTCACTGCATGAGAAATTGTGCGTTTTGAATGTATGTAAGTAGTGACAGAAGTTGCACATTGTATAGCATCCATAGAAAAAGTATTTTTTTCTATGGATGCCATACAATGTGCAAATTCTCTCACTACTTACATACATTTAAAACGAACAATTTCTCAGGCTGTGAGAAAAGTCGGCCATTGCAGTGAGAAATATTTTTTCTCACGGGTTTCATACGTAGAATTGCGGTTTCCATGGTAACATGCACAAAATACAAACACAAATATTTTTGTCAAATAAAATGTGTCAAATCAAAACTTACCAGGAATTGCCTTTCAAAACTGTTCAAATATAACTGGTAACTATAATTTTAAATAAATAAAAGTATATAAATATTAACAATATTAAATACCTACATATGTGTATAATATGTATTTTATTTCAATTTTGGCATATAATCTACATAAAAGCACCTAAATTATTTAATTTTGAAGTTTGAACTCTTGACAAAAACGCATCCATAGAAAAAGCACAGTGTACAACACGTGAGAAAACGATATATTTCTGCCTCAATTGATTTGCGGCACTCGCCTCGTACTCTGCGCTCGTGAGAAATATGTCTTTTTTCTCTCTTGTACAATATACTATACTTTATCCAATTCCGAAATGAAGGGCAATGACGGATTTTATACACGCAATGTACAAGATGCACCGGACAAAGTTAGGTTTAAGGGAAAAGTTAAATTTGCCGATAAAATTTTGGTATGGTGTGCAATCTCAGAAGCTGGTGTCTCACAGCCGTTTGTGGGGTTTGTTCGCGGTGAAGCTCTCATTGCTGACATTTCCATTGACAGGTGTCTTACAAAGCTTGTTCAATATATAAATACTCATCACCGCAATGATGAAATCATATTTTGGCCCGACTTAACGTCATGCCATTACGCGAGGAGGACGACAGAATAGATAACTGCTCAAAATATAAATTTTGTTCCCAAGCGCGACAACCCTCCAAATGTGCCTCAGGCTATGCCTATGAAGAGTTTTGGGCTGTTTTGAGTCGAATGGTGTATAATAATGGCTAGGAAGCCCAACATGAAAATCAGCTAAGGCGAAGAATTTTGCAAAAATTGCTTGAGGTCGATTTAGAAACAGTCCAAAGGCTTATTGTACATGCAAGACCAAATTTACGTGCCATCGAAGATCACGGACCTCTTTCTGTTCTATAAAAATACATTCTAAACCTTAAATATGTACACTTAATTTCCTCTATTTAGTTAATAAAATAAACTTAATTTATAACTAAACAATTAGTCCAGAGAAATAAGACTTTTCTCGTGACACATCCCCCTCCAGGCCGAAACCAAATTTTTTGAGTAGTATGGACATCTATATTATTAACCTATATGTTTCCTGCAGCCGATTTTGATGATATACATAGTTATAAACAAATGAAGATCGAAAAACGGTAAATTATCGCTTTTTTCGTCTATTACCAAAAACTTAAGCACTTTAAACAAATTTGAGAGTAAGAAAGTCATAAATCGTATAAAAAACTTCAATATGGCATTCGCTGAATATGTCCATCCTTATTGGTTGCTTAGAAAATTGCAAAATAAATCATAAATTTTGAGTTTTTATAAATATTCATAACTTAGGTAAAAATTAACTTAGAATCTTCTTATTACACGGAATGGCGAGACTTCTTGTACTTAAATTATATTTTAAATTTCAAAGCAATTGGTCAAATAGTTTAAAAGTTATTTAATTTGTTTATCCCAAATTCATTTTTTTTGCAACACTATAAGTCAGAAAATTACGAGGTTACAATAATACTTCAGACAGTTTATGAAAGAAGAACATTTATACTATTACCTTAATTAAAAATAAATGACAAAAAGTAATTTTAAACAGTGTAAAATTATTTTGC
This sequence comes from Diabrotica virgifera virgifera, assembly GCF_917563875.1. Lineage (NCBI taxonomy): Eukaryota > Metazoa > Arthropoda > Insecta > Coleoptera > Chrysomelidae > Diabrotica > Diabrotica virgifera. The sequence goes on along the minus strand of NC_065445.1, from coordinate 72,403,487 downwards.
AAAAACATGTCGATTTTTTGCTTACTTATAAACAATTAGAATAACTTTTTAACCGTTACCCGTAGAAAAATTATTTTTTCACATTTAGAAAGACTGAATTTTTATACACATTTAGAAAGAAAAACAACTGTTCTAGGGCATTTAGGGACAAAGTTAGCCCCCCCATTTTTTTAATTCACATGTTTTTGCAAAATTATTTTGCAATATTTATAATTATTTTTTGTCATTTTTTTTTAAATTAAATAAATACTGTAAATTTTGTTCTTTCATAAACTATCCAAAATATTACTGTAACTTCATCATTTTCTGACTTACAGTGTTGCAAAAAAAATTAATTTTGGATAAACAAATTAAATAACTTTTAAACTATTTGACCAATTGCTTTGAAATTTAGGGTATGATTTAAGCACCATAAGTCTCAGCATTTTGTGTAATAAGAAGGTTCTAAGTTAATTTTTACATAAGTTATGAATATTTATAAAAACTCAAAATTTATGATTTATTTGGCAATTTTCTAAGCAACCAATAAGGATAGACATATTCAGCGAACGCCATATTGAAGTTTTTTATACGGTTTATGAGTTTATTACTCTCAAATTTGTTTAAAATGCCCAATTTTTTAGTAATAGACGAAAAAAGCGAAAATTTACCGTTTTTTGATCTTCATTTGTTTATCACTATGTATATCATCAAAATCGGCTGCAGGAAACATATAGGTTATTATTATAGATGACCATATTACTCGAAAAATTTGGTTTCGGCCTGGAGGGGGTTGTGTCACCAACACGATATTTTTTTTCCTTATTTCTCTGAACTAAATACATATTTATTTTTTCCGAAAACATTAGGGACATACGTTACTAGGTGTTCTGTCGTTATCCATTATAAGGTGACTTGCCCAGCGCAATCTTTGTATTTTTGCATAATTTGCTACAGAGAGTTCTTTGTAATACTGGTATAACCCGTGGTTGAGCCTTATTCTCCATATATCATTGTCGCAAGAGGGCCCCAATATCCTTCTCAATATTTTTCTTTCAAAGGTATCAATAAGGTTTATTGTCTTCTGTCATGATTCATGATCCTTGTTTCTGCGCTACATGTTACTATTGACCGTATGATGATTTTATATGTTTTAAACTTTACTTCCCTATGGATGTCTTTGGATCCAAACACCTGCGACAGGGAGAAGTATGCTGTGTTGGAATGCATTGTGTTTCCGTATTTCCTCCTCCTCGCTGCCATCCTCCGTTACCTGTACACCCAAGTATGTGAGCTGTTTCACTACTTCAATTTTAACATCGTCTATTAGTAAAAGGGCTAGGACAGTTCTGGATATTTTCCCATGTAAAATCCCATAAGAAATTGCTAAGGTCCATTCTGTTCATTTTTGTCTCATTTTGCGCAAAGTTGACTACAGGCTGACTCGACTCAGCGTCGAGTCAGGTCGAGTCAGCGTCGAGTCAGCCTGTAGTCAGTTTTGCGCAAAATGAGACAAAAATGAACAGAATGGACCTTAGCGATTTCTTAGGCAAGCCGCACACCAAAGAAACATGAAACGAAAAACATGAAATATGAAACGTGAAACATGTTTCATGGAAATAAAACACTGCTAAACAAATCTCAAAGTCCGCCTACCAATGAAAGGAGTGTGATTCATGCTCATGACACATTTTTATTTTCGGAGAGTTTCATAAATGGCCAGACGTATATTTGATTAGCAGTGTTTTATTTCCATGAAACGTAATTTACGTTTCATGTTTCTTTGATGTGCGGGGCCTGCCTTATGGGATTTTACATGGGAAAATATCCAGAACTGTCCTAGCCCTTTTACTTCTATTGTCAAATTCTGTAAGTTTCGTTGATTCCTTGCTTGTATTAGGGCTTTAGTTTTATCTACGTAGACGGCTAGCCATATTTCTTTCGCATTTTCTTCAAGCTCCACATAAAGTTCTGTTATGTGTCTTGCGTTTCTTCCCATCAAGCTTACATCATCGGGTCTAGGACGTTTCATCGCCGCCAGTTCATCGCCGCCGTTTCCATGCCGCCAGTTCATCGCCAGTCAGTAAATCGCTATTTATATTTCCGAATTTTCGACAGTTACATTTATTATTTATTTTTAGGATTAATTAGGAGGTGCGAGGTGTGACCATTCCCGTTGCCATACTTAATCTTTTATAATATAAAATATATTATAATGATCTTTTAAATTTCACGGTCAACATTTCCAACCAAGAGAAACTGTTTCTTAAATTCGAAAAGAACCCAAAATTTCTGTACAAAAATTTAGGGGAAGTAGAACAGTAAATATAATAATATTTTTATCTTTTTAATTGTCATAAGTTTTGAACTGAGTTTAACGTCGTGTCGTGTCATCTCCCATAATACAAAATCAACTGACTAACTGGCGATGAAACGGACGGCGATGAAACCGACGGCGATGAAATGGACTGGCGATGAACCGGCGGCATCGAAACGGCGGCGATGAACCGGCGGCGATGAACCGGCGGCGATGAAACGTCCCATTCCGTACATCATCTAATGAGGTTGATCAACATTCCGAATACTGACATATGGATGTTAATCTTGGACCCTAAGACAAGCGGGAAGCAGAAAGATCGCTGAAGTGTTCTGTTAAAGAAGAATGTTACGTGTTCCGTGGACTGACCACAGGATAAATAATTCAATTTTGAATGAGCTGAAGGTCAGTAAAAGTCTCTCCAGCAAAGCCAATCTCCAACAATTAAAATACTTTGGACATGATATGAGAACAGGCACAGAGATCATGGAAAGACTTTACCCAAGGTCTTTTTCTTCTTAACGTGCCCTATCAAGCCCCCTTGATGTTGGCGATTAACATGGAGAAACTGTCTCTGTCTCGAGCTATTCTAAATAGTTGTTCTGCTTTCTTAATTCCTGTCCACTCCCTGATATTCTTCAACCAAGAGGCCTGCTTCCTTCGATTTTACCCATCATAATAAGTTGAAGAATATTATATCGGTCTCTCCTTACTACGTGTCCGAAATATGGCATCTTTCTACATTTGATGTTATCAAGCAGCTCGCGGGCAGAATTTGCTCTCCTAAGGACTGCCACATTTGTCAGCATAGCCGTCCATGGTATTTTCAGAGTACGTCTGAGCAGCTACATTTCAAAGGCCTCCAAACTATTAATGGTGGATATTTTTAATGTCCATGCTTCGACACGATACAAGAGGACTGACAAAATGTAACATTTAATCATACGCTTTCGAAGTTGAAGTTGCAAGTTATCATTACAGAAGAATGACTTAATTTTAAAAAATATCGTACAGGCTATAAATTGTCCAAGGAAAGGTAGAAGGCTAAAAATCACGAGGAATATTCTCAACAAGATGGATCCGTCAAATTATAGGAATATGCAAAAGACCTACCTAAAGCTTTACCCATATGTGAAATTAGATATGTTGATAATACAATACTAATCGCAGAAAATATTACAGACCTACAAAGAATTTTAGATAATGTTGTTGCGACGAGTGAAAAAGTTGGTCTGCCACTAAACATAAAGAAAACAAGATTCATGGCTATATCAAAACAAATATTAGAAACATCAATCTACACGTAAATAATAAGACGTTAGAAAGAGTTGAGAATTATAACTATTTAGCGACAAACATTCATGAAACAAACGATTATACCAAAGGAATCAGAGTTAGAATAGAAAAGGCTAGAAGTGCATTCAATTATATGAAACAAATATTATGTAGTACAGACCTTAGCCTAGCCTAACTCTTAGAAAACGAGTATGTACTAAATTGTTATGTATTTTCTGTTCTTTTGTATGGTGTGGAGACATGGACTCTTAATAAACAATGTCTCAATAGATTGGAAGCATTTGAAATGTGGACTTATCGAAGAATGCTGAGAATCTCCTGGACAGACAGAATAACCAATGAAGAAGAAGAATAGAGAACAGCAGGGCGATACTGGATTCCATCAAAACATGAAAACTACAATACTTGGGTCATATAACGTGGTGACAGATATGAACTTCTAAAATTAATAATGTAGGGAAAGATTCAAGGAAGGCGTAGCATAGGTAGAAGAAAAATGTCCTGGCTGAGAAATCTCAGAGAATGGTTTTAGATGCAGCTCAACTGAACTATTTCGGGCTGTAGTAGTAGAAGAAGAAGAAGAAGAAGAAGAAGAAGAAGAAGAAGAAGAAGAAGAAGCAAAATACATGAGTTAAAAAGAAATGACCAGAGACAGATAGATCAGATGAACAGAGAGACAGATCTGTGGAGATAGAGAATACACATCACGAAGACCACTACACTCTCTCCCGGAGGCCAGGACTGAAGAGAGATTCTATTGGTTGACACTCTATTGGTCGTGACCAATTTTTTATTTACACCAAATATCCAATTCCGTCATCACTAAATTATTTTTATTAATTTTGTGAAATTGTCAAAATAACTGTCAAAGTTTAAATACATAATTCAAAGTTTCTCTTCGAATTTTGTGATTTAACCACAGATTATTTAACGTAGATAAAATTTGTTCAGTCCATTCTTGTATCGACATATCGAAGTAATTTAGTACAGCAAAAAAAACACCCTGTTCGGGACTGTGACAAGCCCAGTCCAGGAAAACTAATACACAGGTACGCAAATGATGATAAATATATTATTCAAAATATGTTTCCATCCGGAATAAATACAGAGTTTAGTAATAATTCAATAACCAACCCACAAATGTATCAACAAGTCAACACACAAGGGCAACTAGCCATGAATGTACAAACCACGCCATATCTAATATCGATGTCGCAACCAGCACCAACTAAACCAATGCCACCTAACTTGTACCCTCCACTACCACAGACACAAATTCCATTAGTGCCGATCACATATCATAGTTCTGCTTCAAATTATCAATTACAACGATTGCCATCCACCAGTGAAGAAGAGGAAGAAAACAACGAACCAGCTAGCAGCAACGATTGGCAAGAAATTAGAAGCTCAAAAAGAAGAAAAATCAGAAAAACAACAGACAATGCAAACAGTACAAATATTATTGTAACAGAAAATAGATTTGAAGCGCTAGAAAATGAAGTAATCCCTCCCAAGGAGAACAACACAGCAAACCCTCCACCAATTTTCATACACCGTGTACAAGACTATCAAAAAATGGTACAAAAAATTAAGGATGTAGCAGAAAGGGAAGAATATCATACAAAAAGTTTAACTAACAATGTCGTAAAATTAAGTTGTGGCACGCCAGATACATATAGAAAAATGGTTAGATATTTTAATGAACATAACATTTATCACCATACATATCAGTTAAAACAGGATCGAGCCTATAGAGTTGTAATAAAATACCTTCACCACTCTACAAACACCGAGGATATAAAAAACGAACTCCTAAAACTGGGTCATAAAGTTCGAAATATAATAAATGCACAACACAGAATTACTAAAGAGCCACTTAATTTGTTCTTCGTGGATCTCGAACCGGCAGCAAATAACAAAGATATTTATAACTTAAGGGGGCTACAGAATAGAGTTATTGAAATTGAACCTCCCCGAACAACCAAAAATCGCATAATACAATGCATGAGATGCCAATCGTACGGTCACTCCAAGTCATATTGCAATAAACCATTTGTATGCGTCAAATGCGGAGGAGCCCACAATACCACAACTTGTAAGAAGACTAGAGAAACTCCAGCAAAATGTGCGTTATGTGGTGGGGATCACCCCGCAAATTATAAAGGATGTGAACATTACCAAAAAATTTATAATATTAATAACAGGTATCATAACAGAGGAAACGTATTAAATCCAGCAATAAATCAAATACATACACAACCCAGAATATATACACAACCCAGGATTCAGAATCAGTATGAAAGTTACGCTCAAGCTGCAGCAAATAATCAGAACAATAACGAAGATACAGCGAGTATACTTACCAAATTTCTAGAAGAGTTTAAAAATTTATTTAACCAGCTAATGCAACAAAACAGTATGGTGCTCAACATGATTTCCATGCTAGTAAATAAAGTAAACTAACAATGTCAAAGTTCATAAGAATTGCCCAATGGAATGCCAATGGTCTTCCTAATCATAAAGAAGATATAAAACTATTTCTGGAACAAAATTTCATTGACATACTACTAGTAAGTGAAACCCATTTTACAGACAGAACCTACTTCAAGATACCTAAGTATAAATTATATTACACAAATCACCCAGATGGTACAGCCCACGGAGGTTCAGCCATATTGATAAGAGAAACTATAAAACATTATGAAATGCTAAAATACGAAACAAATCACATTCAAGCAACATCGATAAAAATACAAACTCTTCCATATGATATAACTGTCACAGCAATTTATTGTCCGCCCAGGCATAGACTTACAAAAGAAGGGCCTTTTTCGAAACTCTAGGGCCAAAATTTATAGCAGGTGGAGATTACAACTGTAAACATACGCTATGGGGTTCACGCCTAACAACCACCAAAGGCAGAGAGCTAGCAAAAGTTATCCAGGATAAAAGCTACTCATTCCTATCGACGGGATCACCGACATATTGGCCAACCGATCCAAATAAAACACCAGACCTATTGGATTTCTTTATTACAAACGGAATATCTCAATCATATACAGATGTAGTACCAAGTTTTGATTTATCATCAGATCATAGTCCCATAATTGCCACAATTAGCACAACGGTGATAATCAAAAAACCAACACCTCGACTGCATAACTTCAAAACAAACTGGGACACATACCGGCTAATCATAGAACAGGAAGTAAATCTACTAGTGAGATTGCAAACTCCCGAACAAATAGAAACAGAAACTAATAATCTAATCAACTTACTTCAAAATGCTGCCAAACAGTCTACCCCTCAACCTGGACAAAAAAAATTTTCAACCAACATTCCTCTTGAAATAAAAAGACTAGTAGCAGAAAAACGAAAAGCCAGATCAATTTGGCAAAGAACTCACAGACCAGACGACAGGACAGTTTATAATAACAAAACAAGAAACTTAAAAACAGCTCTAGAACAGATGAGAAACAACTCATTTGAAAACTATGTATCAAACCTTTCGCGTCAAGATAACTCTATCTGGAAACCAATCAAAAACAAAAATAAACCAATAAATACTTCACCTCCAATTCGGAAAAACTCATTACCACCAGGACCATGGGCAAAAAGCAACAAAGAAAAAGCTGATTTATTTGCTGAACATCTAACTGAAGTCTTCAAGCCACACGACAATGACCAAGTACAAGAAGTAGAGCAGGAACTAGCCTTACCAATTAATCAACGAGAGCGACTAACTTTAATTACACCGAAGGAGATCAAAGATGAAATTAATCATTTGAATGAAAAGAAGGCACCAGGCACTGATCTCATAACAGCAACAATGCTAAAACAACTTCCTAAAAAAGGTATCATGAAGTTATTGTACATATTAAATGCAATCTTAAGACTTAATTATTGGCCTATATCACTAAAAATTGCCCAAGTAATTATGATACCGAAACCTGGTAAAGCTTTAACGGATGTTTCATCATACCGCCCAATAAGTCTACTGCCAATAATGTCAAAACTTCTTGAAAAGCTGTTACTTAAAAGAATTATGAGCGACCTAGAATTCCAAAACTGGATCCCAGAACACCAATTTGGATTCCGGCAAGCTCATTCTACAGTGCAACAATGCCATCGCATATCAAATGTAATTAATAGAGCTTTGGACAATAAACAGTATTGCACAGCAGCCTTTCTGGACATTAGCCAAGCATTTGATAAGGTATGGCACCCAGGATTACTTTATAAAATCAAAAAATCCCTACCCAACAAATACTTTGACTTATTAAAATCATATCTAAATCACAGAGAATTTGAAACTAAAGTGGAGGATGAACTATCAAACCGTAACAAAATTCAATCAGGAGTCCCACAAGGTAGTATATTGGGTCCACTTCTTTATGTACTGTACACATCCGATTTACCAACCTCTCCACAAACCACCATTGGAACTTTCGCTGATGACACAGCAATATTTGCAACTGAAGAGGATCCAAGAGCTGCAGTATTAAAACTTCAAGAACACCTAGACCAAATTGGACAGTGGTTAAAGAAATGGAAGATAAAAGCTAACGAAACTAAGTCAACACATATAACTTTCACACTAAGGAAAGACCAATGCCCAAATATTAGCCTTAATCAAGTCAACATACCACAACAGAACATCGTCAAATACCTGGGGCTTCATCTTGATTCTAAATTAAACTGGAAACAACACATTTTAAAGAAGAAGAAACAAATTGAGTTGAGAGTGAAAGAAATAAATTGGCTTATAGGTAGAAAATCTCGACTCTCAATTGAGAAGAAACTGCTGATTTATAAAACAGTCATCAAACCTATATGGACGTACGGTATAGAACTATGGAGTTGTGCCAGCAAATCAAACACAAAAATTATCCAAAGAACTCAATCAAAAATTCTACGCACCATCGCAAATGCCCCGTGGTACATTTCCAACCAAACCCTTCATACAGACCTAAACATCCCGTTAGTCAGCACAGTAATTCAAGAAAGAGCCAACAGACATCACGAGAAATTGGAAGACCACCCCAACCAATTAATATTACCATTACTGCAGCCACTAAACAACAGAAGATTGCGAAGATTATGGCCCATAGATCTTCGCTGAAACTGAGGTGAAACCGCTGGGTGATGTACCTCATAACGCCATTTTAGTGTACAATAATACATTGATATATGTTATTGTACTTGTTATCAAATTAGCTTATATAATATGTAATTATGATTGCTAATAAATGCTTACAAAAAAAAAAAAAAAAAAAAATTAATTTTGTAATAACTAACATACGTACTACCAGCAATAAAGTAATGAAGATTTTTGCATTCTAACAAGCAACTGCATTTATGTAAATGTGCTTAAAACATTTTTAAAATAAATTAATTCAGTTTCATTAATAGTTTTGAACAATACACCAACATATTCCCACACATAGTTTTTCGCCGGCATCCGATACAGACTGTTTTACATTAAACACTAATTAAGAAATAATGTAAGTTAGTTGGCTGTAAAATCACCGAAGAAAATAATATCTTTATTAAGTGAGATCGGAAGAACCGAAGACAAAGAAAGAAACAATAGTAAAAAAGCAAAGGAGCGAGTGAAGTAATTCAGACCACACACTATAACCGGAGAGCGAGATGGGAGCGATAAAAAGCCCCATCATAAATAAAGAAAACTTCACGAAAACGGATGTATTGAGTCTGTTAAAATCACTAGTTTACAGGGGTTTCGTTTTTGGGAGTGACTAATCACACGATAAAATGAGTGTATACGTTCTGACTCTTGAAGAAGCTTGAAAGTGTATTGCTTTAAAATTTTTATAATTTTTCTATTGTAATTTATAATTACATTGTATTAGGCCTGGATCCCGCGTACCAAAAAAAAGTTGATTAATAGCAAGCTGAAAATTTATTAATGACGATGTCTAGTCGGACAAACTTTGATGTATGGGAACACTGGAACGGGGAAAGTTTTAATTGTGGAACGTGATTTTAATTGTGGAACTTGTCATCCTGACAAGTTTATGATTGTGAAAACTAGCAGGTTGTTTTTAAGTTTATTCAATAGCAAACTTCATATAATATATAAAAAAATGTTTGTGCGACAAATATGTTGGGCATTTTAATAAGTCCGACACGTAGAACATGTCAAATGACAGGAATTAAATTGGTGGTTTACCAGTAGGTAGCAGATTAAGTCGCCAAACTAGCTTCTGCCCTAAATGATCAAAACTCAAGAGAATCAAGAGAATGTTTGTTCAAATCAGCTATGATCTGAAGCACATGTCCAAGAAACAACAGCATCATTCTCGACAAATCCACTGAAATACAATCAAGAGCATGTTGCACGAGATAAGGCAAACTGTTAATTAGTCCAGGAACCGAAGCTTTTCACCTTGCAATTTTTACAGAATGGATCGATTTGATTGAAAATTTGAGAATAAGTAGTGGATAGTCCAAGGATCAAAATCTATATGATGCCGTAAAGGCGCTTTTACCATGGGGGTGGTTGCCACCCCATCTCGGGGGTGGAAATTTTTTATTATATTTTGATGACAAATGTTGATAAAATCATTCATTCTAAGCAAAAAAGCTTCTATACATTTTTTTCATAAAATTAATAGTTTTCGATTTATTCGCTATCGAAAGTGTTAGTTTAATATCGAAAAAATCAATGTTCTCAATATACATACTCATTTACGATTCACTCAATTTTTGCCGTAGAAAACTTTTTTTTAAACCAAGTTATTGGAAATTAAATAACCTACAATTTCATATTTAAACATTTTTTTGTATCTCTGATGCTAATCTTTGTATTCTGAAGAAAATGGCATTGTTTACCAAACTACAAAAATTCGCTATTCTCTTTTATGGTGTATTCCAAGAATATACTACTGTTTTGGGGTTATCGCGACAACGAATATTTTAGTGTGCAACATAAGAAGTACGAAAGTATTTTGCTCTAATAATTACTCCAATAAACAACAATATAATTTGCAATTTACTTTGGTTCTTTATATTTTGCACAGTAAAATATTCGTTGTCGCGATAATCCAAGAGGGTCGTATATTCGTGGAATGGGATATAACCCCAGTTTTTTAAAAATTAATTATTCTATGCAAGTCAAACTTCTAGCGTCTATTATTATTAATACATAAATAAAGAAGAATGAATAAGGCCAATGACTAAAAACACCGCTAATTTACAATATTATGCTTCCAATTGGATTTCTCCTTTTTGTTTTCAAACAAATATATTGATTTTTTAACCGTAAATTTTTTACTTTTTATCTTAGAAAGTTTGTTAAAAAAATTTTGTAGCTTTTTACAAGATCTATAAGCCTATTAATATTAAATATTTTTAAAATCCTCAGTCGCAAAAATAGGTGACTTTGAAAGGGTTGGTAAAGGTGGTTTTTGCATGTTATTACAAATTTTAATTGTCAATAGCTCACTCAATTTTTGCTGTAGAGAAAATTTTTGCAAACCAGGTTTGCTTGGGAATTAAATAAGCTACAATTTCATACTGAAACATTTTTTCGTATCTATGATGCTAATCTTTCTATTCTGAAGAAAAGGCCATTTTTTCCAAACTACAAAAATTCGTTATTCGCTTTTAACTCCATTTTTTTAAAAACTAATCATTCTAAGCCGGTCAAACTTCTAAAACCTATTAATAATACATAAATAAAGAAGGTCGATGACTAATTTTAATTAGGGTGGTGATTAGAAGGTTGCTTCCGATCACTTTTTCGCTGAAAAAAATAGGGACTGACATTCTTTTTATTATAAGTCACTTAATTTTTGATCACGTTCCACAATTAAAACTTCCCGTTCCAGTGTTCCCATACACCAAAGTTTGTCCGAGTAGACACCGTTAAGCTATTAACAAATTTTCAGCTTGCTATTAGGTAATAAACTTTTTTTGTTACACGGGATCCAGGCCTAAAATTTGTGCATATTTTCATTTAACAAATTTTAGTGTCAAAAATTATAAAATAATGTCTTACAGTAGTCAGAGCTGATTATCTAATGCCCGGTTGCACCAACAGATCTTAAGCTTAAGTCGAGAATATCATAAGAAATGATATAATATAATTATAATATATTACAATAAGAATACTATAATATAATAATAGATATAATTGATAATAAGATAATAATCTAAAATTATGGTGCAACGTAAGTGATACTCAAGGAGACCCTATCTATAAGTAGAACTTAGCTGAGCTGGAGCTTAAGATCTGTTGGTGCAACCAGGCATAAATGATATCTAAAGATCGGAAACTTAGCCACAACCTTTGTTTTTTTACACATGTCTCCGTTTTGCTCGAGTTCACAAGGGACATGCTTAAAGAACTGTAGGTCATTCAGGATGAAAAATTGAACAACGCATCAAGGCCATTTCAAGAATACCATTATTTTTCTTGTACATCATATTAATCAGTAGCTCCTTTTGTATTTTCTTCATTTCATGCCGGTGATTTTGCAAAAAAGCTTTTATACCAACTACGTATATCTAGATACGTATTTATATAGATATAGACTATTTATATTTATAAATTATAACCGTTTTTCAGAATTTTTATTTTTCACATGTTATTATTATTCCAACTAATTTATTTATTTTTAAAATGTGAAAGAAAATATTATTTTCTTTCTGGTTATGAATTTCTTAGCAAAACATAAAATATTTTTTACACCAGGATTACTCAGATTATTTCATTCATAGAGATTCTGACCAATAAAAAGCTACAAAAATAAAAATTACAACGGTAATTTTTTCGATAGTTTCCCGTCGTCCAGTATGACGTCAGATGCCGTCATTTCGTTGCTACGCAAAAATGAACATTCAGTGACATTAATGGCTATTAATGTTTTACAACTCGTCACAGAAAACACTATGAACAGATTTAGCAAAAATTCAGGTGAAGATAGCAATAAAATATTAGTTAAAATGATTTAAAAAAGAACAGTTTTAGTCATGAAGTAATCTTACCGAATTACACTCGAGAAAATTACCGATTTGTTTTGCCCTCGTGACACTTTGACATCATTTATTAATTATGTCATTATAATTTTAAATTAAAACTGTCAAAGTGTCACTCGGGGTACAAATCGATCATTTTAGAACTCTCGTGTGATTACTACTGATAGGGGAGTGCAATTAGAACAAAAACATGCATTGTTTCGGAAAAATTCAAACAAGCTTATATTTTTCTAAAAATTTTTTTGTTAGTATATATACATGTTAAAGTAAAAAGTTCTACTCGCAGATTTGGCTGCTAATTGTTTATTAATTGTTTAAACAATAACAATAGTTTTGTATAAATAATTTTAAAAATATCGTTAAATTCATCATTTTACTTTGATCAAATATGTTTCTATTTTGTTTTAAATTATGCTGAATCCGAATATGGCATTGCAATTTGAAAATTCTTATACAGAAGCCCTTATACAGTGTGTCTGCGTAGCTAGGAACCACATGGAAAACTTTTTTATTATCAATTTTACGAAAAAAACGTTATTCTTAATGAAATGCTCTGAATAGTCAAAAATCTAAAACTCAACCATCAGATATAAAATTTTATCAATTTTATATGAGTTATGTCAAAAATATGAATTTCGTTAAAGAGTAAAGTACCTTTATATCCCAGCATATCAAAAAAATGCTATTATGAAAAGTTGTTTGAAATTAGAAACGATGTTTAAATATACAATTACATCATTCTAATCGAAAAAAAAAATTAAATTTTTTCTCACAAACTTTTTTAATTTTATACGAGGTATGTAAAAAATATGAAGTTTTCTTAAGAGTTAAGTGCCTTTATTATTCACAATATTTTAATCAGAGGGATGTAATTGAACACTAAAACAATTTTTTTTAATTCCAAACAACTTTTCTTAATAACAATTTTCGATATAGTGAAATGTAATGGTACTTTACTCCTGAGTGAAATTCATATTTTTTGACATACCTCGTATAACATTAATTAAATTTGATATTTGATGATTGCATCTTAGATTATATATGATGCAGAGTATTTTATAAAGAATAACTTTTTTTCGTAAAACTGATAATAAAAAAGTTATCAATAGGTTCCAAGTTACGCAGACATACTGTATAAGAGCTAAAAAATTTTTTTGCTGAACATTTATTATTGTTGAAGCTTATTATTAAATGTATTTTAGGTAAGTTTTACAGAAAAAAGTTTTGATCACTCTGTACAAACGTTTTTTTAGCTAGTAATTTTCGGTTTTTGTATTACATTTTTGTTATCTTAATTTTCTTAATTTACTTAAAAAGAAATAGTTTATTTCTTTCTAAAGTAAAATAATTTAGTGCATTTTAGAGATTACATCCTAAGCTTTAAAAAAGCACTTATAAAACTGTAATAGATCTATTTAAACTTGAGTAATACCGTCATAAAGTGGTGGTAATTCTATAAAACTACGAAGATTTCAAAAATTACATTTTTTGAGACGTCATATTTAAATTAAATTTTTGAAATTTTTTTGAATGAAACATCACTTAGTAAGATGCTTGAAAGGTAAGTTGTGCAAAACTGAGAGTTTTATAAGAAAAACTGTATTAGTTACACATTTTTAAATCATTTTTAAACAAAATTCATGTAAGGCTTACTTTCCGCCCACACCGTAGTTATGCCCATACATTTTATTTCTTTCTATGTCGAACCCGCTTATTGGAATAGCCGTCGTGTCAAGAAAAAGTATTCCTATAACAGGGATATTCTAATAACCGATCATATAAGCCTAGTAAAAACGTTTTGGTACCTCAAATTTCTATTTCTTAAACCGGGATATTCCTTTAACCGGTATTCTAATAAGCGCGTTCGACTGTATAACCATAAGATAGCTTAATTATTCTTCTTTCATGTTCAATTTGTAAAATTTCATTTGATCCATTAGTTAAAGAATTACATTAAAATAACTCAACCATGCACTTCGCCGTACGTTAGTTTACAGTGCGCCAATGTTTGTGAGAAGGGTGACTTTAGCGTTATAATTAAACAATGATAGAAGATACAGATTTAATTTTAGAAAATTCTTTATATTAGGTTTTTTTTTGTAAAATTTTCTGAATTTTTCAATGGTTAAGTCAGTTTTTTTCTAAAATTTATATTTTCGGAGTTATTTAAAAAACATCTAACTTCGTAGTTCATTTGTTTAATAAAAAATAAAGCACCCACTTCTCGAGTAGAACTTTTTGATATGTTGTTTATTAAACGTTTCTTAATGAAATTACAAAAAGTTCTATCTTGTTTGATTTTTTCCGAAGTGAAAATCTATATGCACTCCCCTATGAAAATTTTTAGTAGAAGTAGTTTATTCGAAAATTCGAAACAAAAACAAAATCAATATTGTTGCAAAATTTTAGAAGTTTGTGGTAAATTTTAAAGATTGGATCTATAGGTAAAGGAAGTTTTCCTTAACAATAATGATAGACCAGGGCATTTAACAAAAAATATATCGATTTTTAAATACAGCATCTAGAGACTTACAACTTTTGCATTGTGTTCAAGATGACGTCAGGAAAAAGGTCTACAATAGTAAAATAGGTGGAAATTAAAGTGCATACAATGTATCCAAAAGTGCATAAACATATAAAAATCAGTATATTAATGGCCAGATTTTGTTATTCGAGGTTTTTTGGAATAAAACAAATAAACGGAAACAGATCGCCAATAATAAACCTAAGGAGAGGAATAAAACAAGGGGACAGTCTCAGCCCAGTTTTGTTTATATTAGTAATGGATAGAGTAATGAAGAGCGCTAAAAGAAAGTCAAGGCAATTACAGTCAACAATAGGGTACAGGAGCTTAGTACCAGTGAGAATGGAGGGATTACTATATGCAGATGACCTAGTAATAATAGCAGACAATAAAGAGAAAATGCAAAAATTTATCGATATCTGGGTGGAAGAAATAGAAAATTTGAAAATGGAGGTAAATGTAAAGAAAACGAAGACCATGATAGTATCTTAAAAGAAAAGGGAAGAAACAAACCAAACGATATTTAGGTGCAAAAACGAAATAATAGAAACAGTCTCGACGTTTGAATACCTGGGAGTAATAATATCAGAGGATGGAAAGCTAGATCAGGAAATCTCATACAGGGCAAAAAAAGCAAATAGGATCTAATATGCACTAAATAAAACAATATTTGGAAAGGAAAAATAGATAAAGAAATAAAACTAAAGGTATACAATGCAATATCTGTACCAACTTTAATATATGCAAGTGAGACATGGGTAAACAATGCAAAAATAGACAGTACAATAAACGCAGCGGAGATGAAGCAGCTGAGAAAAATAGCAGGAAAAACGAAATTGGACAGAATAAGAAATGAAGATATTAGACAAAGACTGAAACAGGAATCGATAATAACCAAGATCCAAAAAAGAAAATTAAAATATGGACACATTAACAGAATGAACCAAGGAAGACTACCAAATCAGGTGATGGAATCAAAAAGCTATGGTAAAAGAAGGAAATGGAGGCCAAGGAAGAGATGGATCGATCAGATTATATAAATTGGACAGGAAAAGGGAAAACACTTCAACAAATGAGAGAGTTAGCAAAGGACCGCAAGAAATGGAAGATATGGATAGATGATGAATAAAACCTCCGACGCCCCTGAGGGGCATAAGCAGTTTCGAGAAAGAAGAAGAAGAAGAAGAGGTTTTTTGGGGTCTCTAAACACTAGTACGCAATCAGAATCGATCCGCGATACACCTGGTGCCCAGGATTACTGCTAACGCACGTCATCTGGAGTTTCGAGGGTTTTCGGCACTCAATTGATTCAAACAGATTACTTGGAGGTTTTTGGGATTCCTGAACACGAATACGTCATCAGAACCGACCCCTGCGGCACCTGGTGGCCAGGATCAGTGCTGAGATACGCCATCATCTGGGGTGTCCTGGGTTGTCGGCGACTAAATTGATACAGATGACTTGGTGGGTTTTTGAGGTTTCTGAACACGAATATGACATCAGAAGAACCGAATTTCGGAGCACCTACTGCCCAGAGTGACTAATTTGCACGCCATCTTCTAGAATTTCGATGCTTTCCGACATTAAATTGATGCAAATAAATTACTTGGAAGTTTTTGCTGAGACTGCACGAATACGCCGTCACAACCGACCTCCGAAAACCGAATCCCTCGAAATTCGAGAAAATGACGTGCATATCAGTCACCTTGGGCACTAGTTACTCCGAGGGTCGGTTCTGATGTCATATTCGTGTTCAGCAACCCAAAAATCTCCCCGACTAATATGTTTGTATCAATTTAGTGCCGAAGATCCTCGAAACTCAAGAAGATGACGTGTTTCAGGAGTGACCCTCGGCACCAGGTGCTTCGGGGGTAGGTTCTGATTGCGTATTCGTGTTTAGTGATCCCAAAAACCCTTAACCGAATAACAAAATCTGGCCCTTAATATACTGATTTTGACAGGTTCATTCACTTTGGATGCATATTAAGTACTTTAGATAACCCGAATAACAAAATCTGGCCCTTAATATACTGATTTTGACAGGTTCATTCACTTTGGATGCATATTAAGTACTTTAAAATGCAATTACGCATTTCCCATGGACATATTAAGGATAGACAAGGCATACTGAGTAAAAAAGCGTAAAGCACAGGCAGTCGATCGGTGGTCTATCTATCTCTTTTTACGAAGCGATCCCGCTCATATGACAGGCAAAGATGGCTAGACCACTCAATCCTTAATATTGGCGTTACACCTTGATGCACAGAGCGGCCCATACGCCATACCTTGCCTAATCTATTTAGTATTATATCTGACATTTTCACCCTTTTTTCTATTGTAGACTTTTTTCCTGACGTCATCCTGAACATAATGCAAAAAGTTGTTCGGAACTGTATTTAAAAATCGATTTATTACGGTGTTTTTAGCGCTAAATGCCCTGGTCTATGAGTACATGATTTTAGAATAAGTAATTCCACTTGCACTTTATTTAATTACTATTATTCTCCTAATTATTTCAAAAGCAGCGGCGTTGGATTTGAAATAAAGTTTATAGTCATAGGGATTAGGATCATTGCACCCTGTACTTCATATTCTATAACATGCTCAAGGCGTCGATTATTTTTAGGGGTGTAAACCCCTAAATTTTCAAAAATAATATAAAAATATTGTAATTAAGTATTTTCTATGGGAAATAAGCCACAATTTTACTAAAAAAATGAATTTATTAACGTTTCGTTATTTATTAAAAATATTGTAAACTTTAATATGGGTAAAATTTGGTTTTGCTTGGCTAAAAATAATGATTGTTTTATGGTTTAGGATAGAATATCATAATATTTGAACCCTTAAAAACCACCCTTAAGAACATTACAATTTTTATAAGTAGATAATTTAATAGATCTATACCTACAGAAAAAAAGTAAAATTAAAGAGTTACAACATTTATTTATTCAAAAATACGAATTTACAAATATGTAGAAGTACAAATACAAATAGTTTTTAAGTCATCTTCCAGTATACGAACTAGTTCTGTGGTATTATACATGCATTGAAATGTTCCATAAGTGGACTATTCGAATATTTCGAAAAAAAAAATCGTTTTATAAACATAGCTCCTTCATTTTCTGCGATGAAAAGTTTTTTCAAAAATGATTTTATAGAATTTTTGAAGAGCTGTAAGACTCTGTAAATTAAACTCCGTTAGATCCCGTAGTTTTTAATTGGAGTGGGTTTAAAAGGCTCGAATAAGGAGGTGTTTGCTCGTAAATAGAGGTTTTAAACAGCTATATCTCGCTAACCATTCACTGTAATGAAAATCTATGCACAATATAATTTTCATTTTTAGAAAAGCTATAATTTAGTAGTCCATCATTTTTTCGTGTCTCCAGTATTTTCGGAGATATTTTGAAGTAAAAGGTGAAAAATACGAAATTGCAAAAAAATCAATTTTTCTTTAAACTCAAATTTTTCTAAATTTAGGCCTTTTAAATAGGTCAAATTTCTTGGGTGTATTGACAATACAAATATAATAGGAATTACGGAAACGTAAAGACGAATTTTTAATTAGGAGGGTAGTTAGTGGGTTATTTTCATTGATTTTTTCGTAGAGAAAAGCAGGTAACGACATTTTTTTGATCACAAGTCACTCTATTTTCATGCTAGAATTTTTTTCTTATTATTTTTTGAAAGGATTAATTGTATACTTAAAAAAAGATAATTTAAGTTTTCCTCGAAAAATGAAGTTTTCCCGTTATTTGGCTTTGAATATTTCAAATTACCCTTAATCAAAGCTAACCTTTAACATGCCGTATCTCGGTTTGTATTAGTCTTAAAGATATAGAAAAATAATTTACTTTGTGTTACTAAAAGATAAAATTTTGTTATCTGCAGTTTTTTTTATTAAATGCGTATTTTTCGAGGTACATATTCTCAAAAAACCCTCTAAAAAAGTCGATTTTTTCGACGAAAAACTGTTACTTTGAAGCGCGAATAACTCGAAAAATATTAGTTTTACGAAAAAAATGTAAAATTTTTTTTCTTGGTATTACTTTTTACATCGATTTACATCGAAATGTAATAAAAAATTCCACCCCCGAGATGGGGTGGCAATCACCCCCAAGGTTTTAGCGTACAGCGGCATGATATAGAAAATGATCCTTGGACTATTCCCTACCTTCTGTGAAAATTTCAAGTAAATCCATGCTGGACGAAAAAATTGCGAGCCAAAATGCTTCATTTCCTCGACTATTAGCGCTGATTGAGTTTTCGCGCGCATGTAAAACTATTCTATAATATCTATTAGTTATAAGTAGTATTACATATTCGCAAAGCCTCGTCCTAACTGGTAAATTTTTACGTGCGTATTGAACAGAGCCTATTTAATTTCAAATCGGGCCCGAGGCACTGCACAATTTTCAGGCCCCTAAATATAATTTAATAATAATAATGATGGACCGATAGGTCCGAATACGTTATGAACGTAATCCGTTTGGATTTTTAAAATTTTTTAGAATTTTTATTAAATATACCAACTACACCAGGGAGTATTTTACTTCAAGTTAAATTTTATTTAACTAGATGGTATACAGCCCTTCGGGTATTATCCCGTTTTATTTTTTTAATAATAATAACTTTTTTAAATTTAATAATACTCTGGGCTAATTAGCAAAATTCATGGAAAAGTTATTTACCAGCAATTTTATTGCTGGAATAGAATTATAAGATCCTATATATTAATAATATAGGTATGCAAAGTCCGCAGATAGTGTGCTACTTTTTTCATAAACAAAATGGCGCCGACAAATCGTATTTTTTCAATTATTGCTCTATAACTCCGAAGATTTTAACTTTACAACAAAAACACTTAAATAAAAATTCACCGCAATTAAATTCTGCATAGAGATATGTTTTTCACGATTTGCTCCGACGAAAATTTTCCTCGAAAAATGCGGGTTTTCCTAACAAAAACTCTAATTTTCAAATAAAGTTTTAGGCAAGTAATTATTAATCAATAATTAAATAACTTAGTGACATCAAAGATTTCTTGGTATAGATTGTAATTCCAAAAGCCGGTGAAAATTAAACGAATATTTTATCAACAATTCAATTGTTAATTAACAATTTACGATCGCAATAATAACCAAAATAATCATGATACATTGATCAAACTTATAAAGAATATAAAGATGAGATGCTTGTTTAATATTTTATTGACAAAATATAAATTTTTCTTTTTTTTGCATAATCTTTAAATTTTGAAAAAAAAAAAGTTATAATACTTGGGTCTAATTAGTAAAGTACAAAGAAAGGTTATTTACCAGCAATTTTATTGCTTTAATCGAATTATAAGATCTTATATATTATTAATATAGGTATGCAAAGTCCACAGATAGTGTGCTACTTTTTTTATAAACAAAATGGCGCCGACCAATCGTATTTTTTTCAATTATTGCTCTATAACTCCGAAGATTTTAACTTTACACCAAAAATACTCAAATAAAAATTCACCCCAATTTAATTCTACATAGAGACATGTTTTTCCCGATTTGCTCCGACGAAAATTTTCCTCGGAAAATGTGGGTTTTCCCAACAAAATCTCGAATTTTCAAAATAAATTTTTTGGGCCAGTAATTATTTATCAATAATTATATAGCTTGGTAAAAAAAAGCTTTCTTGGTATAGATTATAAATTCAGAAGCCGGTTAAAATGAAACGAATATTTTAGCAACAATTCAATTGTTAATTAACAATTTACAGTCGCAATAACAACCAAAGTAATCACGAGACGTTGATCAAACTTAGAAAGATTATAAAGGTGTGATGCCTATTTAATATTTTGTCGACAAAATATAAATTTTTCATTTTTTTGCATAATCTTTAAATGTTTAAAAAAATTGTTATAAACAAATTAACATTTCTTAGAAATTGTTTATTATATTCTAATTTTAAAAAATACTTAAAATGCGTATTTCATAAGTCTTGAAAATGAATGCTTTAAAAAAATTTTCCAACCATTTGCAAAAAAGTTAGGAAACAGCAAAATAAATATACGATATCTCCATTGTTTATAATTTGTTTTAATTGTTTCAAAGCTTAAAAGTGAGTCTATGGTCCAATCTAATTACTCACAAATAATGTCAAAAATTAGTGCAATGGTTATATTTTAATCAAAGATTAAAAATACTTTTTTTTGTAATTTTTAGCGCGAAAGTAGGCTTGATACAGAGCCGGAGATAAAATGTTCACTCGAAGCGACTGACACGCTTAAACTCGCGCGAGTTGTGTATGTGGGCGGGTAGCTACGGTACTGTATTATTCTACTTTCGCGCGTGTAAATTACAAAAAAATATATTTATAATCTTTAATTAAAATATAACCATTAAGCTGAAAATCGATATTGTTTTATAAATAATTAGCTTGTACTTTAAACTCACTTCTACGCTTTGAAAGAATTAAAAAAAATTATTAACACCGTAGTAATAGTATGTTTATTTTGCTGTTTCATAACTTTTTTGCAAATGATTGCAAAAAAGTTTTAAAGCATTCATTTTTAAGATATTTGAAATGCACATTTTAGCTATTTTTTAAAATTATAATATAATAAAAACTTTCTGAGAAACGTTAATTTGTTTATAACTATTTTTTTCAAAACATTTAAAGATTATGCAAAAAAATAAAAAATGTATATTTTGTCAACACAATGTTAAACAGGCATCTCATCTTTATAAGATTTCAAAGTTTGATCAGTGCATCTTAATTGTTTTGGTTATTATTGCGACCGTAAATTATTAATTAACAATTGAATTGTTGCTAAAATATTCGTTTAATTTTCACCAGCTTCTGGAACTATAATCTAAACCAAGAAGGCTTTTATGTCACCAAATTATTTAATTATTGGTAAATAATTACTTATCTAAAACTTTATTTGAAAATTAAAGATTTTGTTGGGAAAACCCGCATTTTCCGAGGAAAATTTTCGTCGGAGCAGATCGGGAAAAACACGTCTCTATGCAGAATTTATTCACGGTGAATTTTTATTTGAATGTTTTTGTTGTAAAGTTAAAATCTTCGGAGTTATAGAGCAATAATTGAAAAAAACACGATTTTCGGGCGCCATTTTGTTTATAAAAAAAGTAGCACACTATCTGAGGACTTTGCATACCTATATTATTAATATATAGGATCTTATAATTCGATTTCACCAATAAAATTGCTGGTAAATAACTTTTCCCAAAAATGGCCTATTCTCCGATAATCAGCCCAGACTATAATTATTTAATAGAAATATAGTTGCACCAGAAATTTAATTTTTTACTAACAATAAATAAAATTTATATTTAAACAATTAAACATTGTTTAGTTGTTTAAATATAAATTTTTAAACATGAGTAAAAATTGGGTAGGTGCATTATTGGTACCTACATTATAATAGATAACGTGCAAATTGATGAAATATATTCAGGATATCGCTCATGTTGAATAACTGTCCTATTGATATTTTTCCAGTCATTACACTCATAGGAAGTTAGAAGAACAATTTTCGGGAAAACAGCTTACAAATGTAACAATAAACATGGCTACATTTAGAACTACACTAACCACTCGCGAAGAATTTTTCTCCATTAGCTTTCGATATATAAAAAATCGCAATTTGCAAATGTCTGGTTTTATTATTATCCAATTGTGTAACACACTCACTAATTTAATCAATATTTTGATTTGGTCGATTATTTATAAAATATTGTTAAAATTCCACATTTAAATGTTTTGGCTAATCCCCTATATCGCTAGGAAAAGAGTTAGTGACATTGTCGTTTTCTAGAGGAGATGACGGAGATGCAGATGAAGTTGCTTGAAAATCAACAGTACAGTCATTTTCTTTGAGTGCAACTCGCTTTTCGTCACATAATTTATTTTCACTATCACTATCACTAGTCACCACAAATTGATCAGAAACAGGATGGGAAGACGAACTTCCTTTTTGCGCACTGTTGTGTGGTGTAAAAAATGATAATATTGAATATTTTTGTGTCTGTCGTTCCTGTTCTTTTAATTTTTGCTTTTATCGTTTTTCACTCCCACTTTATGTTCGTAACTCATGATAATAACGAAACGATTAGTTAAGAAAAATAAATGTTTAAAGAAATTTAATAAAACGACTAATGATTGATGAATAGATTAGTTGTACTAAAAAGCACAGGACTGAAAACTAATACAAGCAAGCAAGACCTCATCTTTGCAGAAATCGGCATCAAACTAAATATTAAATTTAGTGCATTCTAAATAAATATTATGTATGGTATATTTTATATTTTATACCTAAAAGATAATAGTGAAGATCCCTCTTGTTAATTCTATCTCTTGTTAATCCTTTATCTCTTTATATCTTGTTAATCCTTGTGTCTAAGAATTTTGTTTATTTTTATTGATGCCGACAAGGCAATCTACTCTTATTGTTACCATTTACCATTTTCTGTTCGTAAAATGAAAGAATTTTGGAAATTTATTTTATTATTTCAATAAAAAATTTTTTTGGTGATCTTTCCGGGCCCCATTAAAATGCGGGCCCGAGGCAGGTGCCTCACGGGCCTAGTGGTAAAATAGGCCACGGTATTGAACTTATCGTTCGTCGCAAAAATTAGACCATCGAAAATTTGTTTATCGTTTGTTGTGCGCGTCTGCTCAGGTTGTGTGGAGTAACTTAAAAACACACACTGTACCAAAAATAGCGAAAACACTGCAAACCGTAAGCGACGCAAATCCTTTGATCTTCGCTCAAAAACCGACAACAGATGGAGCGTGTGCGTTGTGTGCGTCGAAAATTCTTGAAAAACGTTTCGTCGAAAAACGTTTCCGTTTATTCGTTTATTTCATTTTAGCTTATTGAAGGTATACTTACAGAAATAGCAAATATAATCTTTACCATAACAGCTTACCTGGAACAAAATATTGATAGTTAGAAAGTATTCAAATAAAATAAAAATAAAAATATTGTCAAACAATTTTGGTAGAAGTTCTATATAGTAGGGGAGCAAAGTATGCTAAATATGCAGTCACTCGAGCGTTATGGGGACCTATTGTGCTGTGAAGAGTAGGTTTTAAAACCAAAAAAAGTTAAGTAAAGTTTTCCATTTTAGTGAAGACTTTCCATTTTTAATTTAATTTTCCGTTTCCAACAATCGTTTTTTTTTTATTATAGCGTCATCTAACCATAATTCGAAAAAATGTCTCGAATAAAAGTTACTTATTTTTACGTAAGGAATCTAAATCTGCAATAAAAAATGGGGGTTCCCATTTAAGATTTTAAAGTAACCCTCACTCCACCTCCGTGGGGGCTCGTGTTTGGTGTCATTCGATAATTTTTTCAAATAAGTATATTGAATAAGTGTATTTTTCAGTTTTTCGATCTGATGTTCATTTCGCGAAATATCGCGGGATTCGTATTCAAAATTTTAAATTTACTCACCCATCCATCTCCGTGGTAAGTCGTGTTTGGTATCATTCGATAGATTTTTGAAAAATATTGAGCATGTATTTTTTAGTTTTTCGATCTGTCATTAATTTCGCGAAATATTCGCTTTTTTCTTGTGAAACTTTGGGACTCGCCCATTTTCCAAAGGTGTATGTGGCAGATAGAACTTTGTTAAATAAGTTTAAAACATTTCTCAAAACAGAACTCCTTTGTATTAACGATTGAAGTAACACTTTACGGTTAATAAAAATACATTAATTTAATTATTTTTTTTTCTAAATTTTCATTGTTAAAAATACAAGTGGCGATAATAGTAAAATAAATACATAACTAAGCAACTTTAAACAGTTATAACTAAAAATGGCACCTAAGGCATTAGAATCTTGTTATTCTGACACAACGAATTGTTAAATATTCGTACAAATTACCAATAATTAATATCAACATAATGTACCATCGATTTATTAATTGAATCGGTCATTTCAAAAACAACACGAGTCACATATTCCTAATTTTACAAAAGAGCAAAGAAAACTAACTACAGTCGAAAAAATGAAAGAATACCCATAAACGAACATATAAAACACGCTGTATTTTCCTGTCACCGTGTCACACAAAAAATTGGCAACCGCAAGTACATGTAATAATTATTATTACATGTACTTGCGCTGGGCAATTTTCTTTGTGACACGGTGACAGGAAAATACAGCGTGTTTCATATGTTCGTTCATGAGTATTCTTTCATTTTTCCGACTGTATATAGTTGAAAGATGGATGGAATGGATGACATCAAAATTCAGAGTTATATTGTAGTTTTGTTCCTATTTTTTTTACTGGACTGGTGTCGTTTTTGCACACAACGTTTATCTTAAAGGAGTCTATTCCTCTCAAAAAGTTAGTTTCTGAAAATTGTGGACCTTATAATTAGACATTATTTTTATTTATGAAACTATTGTTACAATTTTTTGAAAAGGTAGAAGCAAAACAAACATTATTCACATCATTCGAATAAGATAACGAACGACTTTTATTTTACCATGCAGTTCACAATAAATTAATATTGTAAGACTAAGTGAACATTATAGTAAAGTGGAATTTATTATTTTCGGTGAGAAATATCTAAATGTTGTAGGTAATGTTTATATAATTTTTGTGTTTTAATTTTATTTGTCCATAGAAAGAATGACTTGTCCTATACATTGTATATGTCTCAAAGGATGAATAAGTACCTATTTAAATATTTTTTGTATTATTTTTATTATAAAAGAAATAAAAGTACAATTCTACTGTTAACGTATTTTCTTTGCAGTAGAAAGTTTTTAATAATTATTAATGTGAAGATTATACTAAATCAAAACCACAAAATGCTTATATTGATTGGTAATTATTATTATACTACCAGTATAATTTAACAATACATACCTATATTGATTTATAGTATGTATTCCAATATTAACTTACTATACATACATTTATTATCTGCTAGATTTACTTAGGTCCGGTTTTCAGATGTAAAAATATCTAATAAACGTAATATTGATTAAATTAAAAATAAAAAGGTAAAGTTGGTATGGGATTCGAACCACGATTATCTACGTCCTGAACCAAAGACCATTTCTCGTCACCACACGCTCGAACTGTCAATACATAATACTGGATAAAGTGGGATAGTCACGTCGTCGATATTCCCCTTGAATTAAAAAGAGACTACTGACTAAATAGGCTCATTTATCTCTGTCGCAACCGTCACCCACTTTAAGATGCCAGGGCGCAATCTAGAGTATTATATATCTATGGGTCAAACGGCTAAATACCATGTATTTTGTTTGTAAACAGTTTATATTTAGGCCAAACTCTCTTCCCACTGTGTCAATGGCATTTAAAAAGTGTTGTAATCCATTCATATCATCACTTAAAATAACGGTATCGTCTGCATATCTGATTGTATTTATCAGAATTCCATTAACTTTCACACCCCATTCCAAATTATGCCGCTTCCTTAAATATTCTGTCTGAATATAAATTAAATAACAGTGGGGACAGTATACAACCCTGTCTGACACCTCTTTGTATTTTGCATATTTCTGTTGATTTTCCATTTATGCAAGCTGTCGCTGTTTGACGCCAGTATAATTTTTCTATGATTCGTACATCTTGACTATCAACTCCTTTATCCTTTAATATTTTAATTAATTTGTGATGTTGTACTCGATCAAAGGTCTTCTCATAGTCAATAAATATAGCAAAGACGTCTTTCCTTTGATCTCGGCATTTCTGCAATAACACATTTAGTGCAAACAGTGCGTCCCGGGTTCCCAGTCCATGTCTGAAGCCAAATTGTGTTTCATCCTGGTGTTCTTCACATTTATTTCTGATTCTACTGTGGATGATACGTAGAAAGATTTTCAAAGTGTGGCTCATAAGGCTTATCTTATCATTCTATAATCGCTACAGTTTTTCGGACGTTGTTTTTTTTGGTAGGGTTATGAATTCGGACTTTAACCAATCTTCAGGGATATCACCAGTCGAATAAACATCATTGAAAAGTTTGACTAGTATTCCAATGTTCCAATTTTTCCATAATATGTATGGATTATCATCGAAAGCTGATATGATCAACGAAAAAAGAAGATGAATTTGGTGACTTTTCTAGTAACTTTCTCGGGTGTGAATCTGTCTTTTTAGTTTACTCCTCTTGGTTAAAAAATAAACTATAACTAATTTAAA
The DNA here is from genome assembly GCF_917563875.1 of Diabrotica virgifera virgifera. Classification (NCBI taxonomy): domain Eukaryota; kingdom Metazoa; phylum Arthropoda; class Insecta; order Coleoptera; family Chrysomelidae; genus Diabrotica; species Diabrotica virgifera. Next base: position 72,376,169 of record NC_065445.1, on the reverse strand, counting down.
TGTCACAATGCTTAACTTCATCAAAAATCGAACGTACTACAAGGTGTAAAGAGGGATCCCATTTTTGAAGTTATATTTCTTTAGGCGTAATTGGAAAAACTTAGAGAGTGGATTTTTATAAAAGCGACAGTATGAAGTACGCCCATATCGACAGTATGAAGTTAGTTGCTAAATCTTTCAAGTTACGTATGTATCAATGCAAATAAATAAAAAAATCTGACGTTTTTTAGATTTTCTACGATTCATCAAGGGAAAAGTAATTGCAGGGAGGCTACAGTTCATAAAAAATACGTATTAACGTTATTTTTAATTTTTGGTATTATTTTAAGTATTAAAATTAGTTTAATATTTAAATAAAAATACAATTAAACAGTTTAAAATATATTTATTTCGTTGAAATCATAATAACAGAAGTATAAGATCTTACGTGCGTACAAAGTACACACTCGCTTTTTTTATTTAAATTCTTCTTCTTCTTAAAGTTCCGCTCCTATCGGAGATTGGAAATCATTCTGGCAATTATAATTTTGTTGGTTACGCGCCGGAATAGTTCAATTGAGCTGCATCCAAACCATTCACGGAGATTGCGTAGCCACGAGATTTTACGTCATCCTACGCTTCTTCTGCCTTTGATTTTGCCCTGCATTATATTCCTTAATAGTTCGTATTTTTCACCTCTCATGATGTGCCCCAAGTGTTGCAACTTCCTGATTTTTATGGAATTTAAAACTTCGCATTGTTTTCCTAGTTGTTCCACTTGTGCGTTTGTTTTACCATCTGTCCATGATATTTTCAGAATACGTCTATAACACCACATTTCGAATGCTTCCAGGTTTTTAATGTTGGATTGTTTTAGTGTCCGTGCCTCAACCCCATACAAAAGGGTGGAGAAAATATAACAACGAAGCATTCTTATCCGGAGCGTTATATTGATATTGCGATTACAGAAAAGTTTCCTCATTCTGTTAAAAATGGATCGTGCAATTTCAATGCGGCATCTTATTTCTTTTGTCTGATCAGTATCTTCTGTGATCCATGCTCCAAGGTATTTGTACGAAGATATTTGCTTAATTTCTGTATTATCCAATACTAGTCTAACTCTGCTGTTTTGTGCTTTTGCAAATACCATGAACTTGGTTTTCTTCAAATTTATTTTTAGTCCATAATCGCTGCAATGTATATTTAGTTGTTGAGCAAGGCGTTGCAATTCTCCCAGTGTTCCCGCTAGAAGTACGGTATCTTCAGCATATCTCATATTATTAAGTGGCTCACCGTTTATTATTAGGCCCTCATTGACTTCGGCCAAAGCTAATTCTGAGATGGCTTCACTATATAAATTAAATAACAATGGTGATAAAATACACCCTTGGCGCACCCCACGACGAATCTGGATATCCTCAGTCAGTTTATTTTCAACTTTCACTTTTGCTGTTTGATTCCAATAGACGTTACATATAATTCTAATGTCTCTACTGTCTATGTTTTTATTTAACAAAATTTCTTTGAGACGATTATGCTGCACTTTGTCAAATGCCTTCTCAAAATCAATGAAACAGGCATATACTTCCTGATTCATATCTAGGCATTTCTGCGAAAGAACACTTACTGCAAACAGTGCGTCCCGTGTTCCCAGACCTTTCCTAAATCCCATTTGTGTATCACTTATGCCTTCGTCTAATTTCTTATGTATTCTATTGTGAATCACTTTTAAAAACAATTTCAAGACATGACTCATTAAGGCTATGGTGCAATGTTCATTGCACTCCTTTGCATTGGCTTTTTTGGGTATCAGTATAAATGTCGATTGGAGCCATTCTTTAGGTATTATACCTGTTATATATATGGTGTTAAATAAATCCAAAAGAAGGTCAATAGATTCAGTATCCACAATTTTGAGTAATTCGATAGGAACTTCATCAGGCCCGGGAGATTTACCACTTTTAGCTTGTTTCATTGCATATTCGACTTCTTCTTGTATAATGTCAGGTCCAGTATCATCTTTAAATTCTTTTGGTGCTTCTGTTCTCTCTTTGTCTTCAAAAAACTGTGCTATATATTGTGTCCATCTCTGCATTTTCTGGTTTATATCTGTCATAAGTGCACCACTTTCATCTCTTAGTTGCCTAAGTGAAGTTTGAAGTGTTTTTTCATTCCTGTTAGTTATTTAAATTAGATCATTATTATTATTTAAATGGGTTTACAAATACATTGCTAATTGTTAATAGTAAATTTTTAAGCAAAAAAATAATTTGCAATTTATTAGTTGCCTGAAGAACACAGCATTTCCGATACTTATGTAGCGGAACTCTCAGTAATCGCATTTATAGTAAATTATCTATAACCAAAGCAAGTTCAATAAATTGCGATCATTCTCGGGATGCACAATGCCGAATCCACGCATTTGAATCTCTTTAACTCGAAAACAATGGATCCAACCAGATAGGAATCTCTATAGACGAAGAACAACTGCACTAATGGCAAGGGAAATTTTTATTTATATTAATTATCAATTATTTTCATATTACCTGGAAACCCACACGTCTCTGCTGTTATGTGAATAACGGTATGGGAGGAATAAAAAAGTGTAAGGTTTAGTGGTGAATGGAAATCCGAAGAAAATGTTAATGATATATAACAGCTAAACGGTATATCAATAATGGCGAGGATAATATCAGTCTATAAGGTATCTAAAGATTATTTATTCGAATGATAGGGGACTGACTCCAGTGTGTTGTACATGCCTTTGTTGTTCTTATTGGCAAAATATATATAATATTTGATTACTATGTTAATGAAATTCGTTTTTGACAGAGTGGGACAAACGTTTAAGAGTTCAGAGTTCAAGCGGGGATTTTTGCAGTTACTTGAGGGCGTCAGAAAATCACATGAAGTGAAACCTTGTACCCTGTAAATGTACCCCTACCATATTATATTGACTCTTAATACAAGCGGGTTTGTTGAGGGGGTCCGAAAAAAATATATCTTTAGAAAAAGTCGAAATCGTCAGATTAAGATAAGGTAAGTTAAGTACATGTAGAACAGTGTATATCTCAAAAATCTGACGATTTGAGCGGGGTAAGGAAATGAGCGAGTCACAAAGTTTCACAAAAGAAAACAGCGAATATTACGCGAAATTAACATCAGATCGAAAAAAGTAAAAAATACGTGTTCAATATTTTTAAAACTTCCTTCGAATGATACCAAACACGACCCCCCACGCAGAGGGGAGGGAGTAAATTTAAAACTTAAAATAGGAACCCCGCAACATTTCGCGAAATGAACATCAGATCAAAAACCTGAAAAGTACAGGTATTCAATATTTTTGAAAAATCTATCGAATGACACCAAACACGAACCCTCACGGAGGCAGAGTGGGGGGTTACTTTAAAATCTTAAATAGGAGCCCCCATTTTTTATTGCAGATTTGGAACTTACGTAAAAATAAGCAACTTTTATTCGAGACATTTTTTGGCATTATGGATAGATCGCGCTATAATCGGAAAAAACGATTGTTGGAAATGGAAAATTAAATTAAAATATTGAAAGTCCCCGCTAACTTAACTTAATATTTTTTGGTTTTAGGACCTAATCTTCACAACCCAATAGGTCCCCATAACGCTTTAGTAACTGCAAATTTAGCATCCTTGCCTATAGACTATAAGATCATAATCAAAAAACCTTTAATTTGTTACACTCCTTCTTCTTCTTTTTGTGTAGACATGAATCTGTCTGTTTTTCAATATGCCTCCAGTAAGTTGTCATTCCATCGTTTTCGTGGTCTTCCCACTGATCGTTATTGGGAAACCGTCTCTCGCCGTCCTTACTACTCTATTTGTTGTCATTCGGCTTATGTGGTCTTTTAGGGCCGTCAATGAGGGTATTTCGCTCCGAATTCCATCCTACTACATCGATTTACTTGATGTTTTCACAGGAAGTAGGTAATAGCTCAAGAAACAAAGTCTACCATATGCCGATGTGCGCTTATATCTTGGGGGCGGTTCCCACCCCTTCTCGAGGGTGAAAAATGTTTTGGTTAAAATAGCCATGGAACAGGCTAGAGAACCTAATTTTAAGCAAAAACTGATCTATGATTATTTTTTGAAAACTCAATACTTTTTGAGTTATTCGTGGTTGAAAATTGGCCATTTTCATTGAAAAATGACACCTTTTCGGATGGATTTTTGCGAATACCGTAAAACTATGCATCTAACGAAAAAACTATACAAAATATTTATATAGGTTATAAGAAAACAAAGAGATTCGTTCTTTCATTAATTTTCTAGTTAAAATACAAAGAGGGATATGGTAGGTAAGAAGAGTTTGTTTTTTTGCTGCATGCTCAAATCGGTGTATTCAACTTTAAATAACAGAGAAACTGTAGATTTTAGGTGTATAATTATACTAATAACTTTTGTAGCACTTGAAAAGACCTTTAAAATGAGCAATACTAATTGTCGATGACATACAAACTAAGCGAGATATTCTGCAAAAAAGTTAATGACTAATGTACTCGTATTTTAAGAAGAAATGAGAAGTATATTTAACCCCTCATCCATCAAAATGTAAATACATCGTTTTCCTTCTACAATACTTTTTATTATAGTGTTATTTTTATGTTCAAAAATTTGGGCTGGATTAAAATGAATGGTTTTTGAAAACAATACGATCAAATTATAGAGCGCATTTTTAAATTTTCTTAAAAATTTTCTTTTCCTCCATGTAACTCGAAAAAGATAAGAGATACAAAAAAAAGATATGATACACAAATATAGGGATTTTTCAGATAAAAATGTCCTTTTTATTTTTTTATTACTGTATCTCTTACTTAATAAAAGGTATTGTAGAAGGAAAACCATGCATTTACATTTTGGTGGATGGGGGTTAAAACTACTTCTCATTTTTTCTTAAAATACATTAGTTATTAATTTTGTTTGCAGCATATCTCGCTTATTTTAATGTAATGGACCTTTAATATAGCTCATTTTAAAGGTCGTTTCAAGCACTATAAAAGGTATTAGTAGCATTATATACCTAAAATTTACCGTTTCTCTGTTATTAGAAGTTGAATACACCAATTTAAGAATGTACCAAAAAACAAACTATTTCCACCTAAGTACCATATCTCTTTTTGTATTATAACTAGAACATTTATGAAGGCAAGTGTCTCTTTGTTTTTTATAACCTACAAAAATGTTTAAAATAGTTTTTTTAGTTAGATGCATAGTTTTTAAAGTATTCGCAAGAAACCGTTCGAAAAGGTATTATGTTTCAATGAAAATGGCCAATTTTCAACCACGAATATCTCAAAAAGTATTTAGTTTTCAAAAAAAAAAATTATAGAACAGTTTTTGCTTAGAATTAGGTTCTCTGGAGAATTCCGTGGTAATTTTAACCAAAAAATTTTCCACCCCTAAGAAGGGGTGGGAACCACCCAAGATAAAAGCACACATTGACATAGGGTAGACTTTGAATTAGGAGATAAGTAGAGGCTAGTCCCAAAATTGCATTAAAATCCATGCAGCAGGATATAATTCGGAGGTAATATCCTATTATTGCTCCCATTGACTACTCTTGTTTGTTATCCAGTTTTTATGTTGTCCACCTTGCATCTCCGTCGTATATCTGCACTTCTAACTCTATTCCATAGTGTCTTACCATCGATTTTTCGAAGTTTTTATCTCTGCTGTTTCTAGCATTCTGTTTGTCTCTTCTGTATCAGGTCGTGTTTCTACCGTGTATGCCGTTATTGGTCTGATGACTGTTTTGTAAATCCTGCCTTTCACTTCTTTTCCGATATTTTTATTTCTCCATATTGTTTCATTCAGGCAACATGCGGCTCTGTTAGCTTTATTCACTTGATCTTCCACTTCTGTTTCGAGCTTTCCGTAGCTAGATAGTGTGATGCCTAGATATTTAAACTTAAATATTATCTGACCATCCAGCTCTAATTTACACCTTATTAGATTTGCTGTTATAGTAGTTATAGCCATGCATTTAGTCGTTTTTGGGGAAAATAACATGTTAAATTTTCTAGCGGTTATATTAAATTGATGCAGCATACGTTGTAAATCAACTTTAGTTTGAAAGGTTAGTATTGCGTTGTCTGCATAGCAGATTGTTTTAAGTTGTTTTACTCCCATTTGGTATCCTTTTCTTGTTCTTACTTTTTTATTTTTTCGTCCATGATCAGGTTGAACAATATAGGATTCGGGAAATCTACCTGACTTATCCCATTGCCAGCACTTCCAGTATCTGCACTTCTAGCTCTATTCCATAGTGTCTTACCATCGATTTTTCGAAGTGTTTTCATCTCTGCTGTTTCTAGCATTCTTTCAGCTTCAATTGGGTCAGTTAGTTCTTCATCTACTTTTACTTTTATTGTGTTGTTCTGGCAGATATTTTCGATCGTTTTAATTATTCCTAGAGGTACCTCTCTTGCATACAATAAATGGATAATGTCCTTTAATTTGACTCTGTCAAATGTCTTCTTAAGGTCCACGAAACATAAATATGCCGGTCAGTCAAAATGATTTTTGGTACATTATGTACAATATTTGTTGAAACATACTTCGACTTTTTAGTTGTAATTATTATGAATCAATTATAAAGTCATTTCGAAGATTTATTGGTTAGTTATTTGATATGCTAGTTGATGAATCAACTTGTCGATATGAAAAGAAAAGCTTTTTTTATAGTTAAAATCAAATGTTGTTCCCAAACTCAATTTGAACGAGTCACCACTGGTTGTTCTTTTTTTATATCTCAAATACGTATGTCGGTGAGGTTAATACGAATTATCGAATGCAATCCAACACAATGAAACGTCATATAACGAATAAGTGTGAATGAATACCCGCAGAGAATGTAATAATGCTTACATGGGAATGCCTTCTATCAATTTTATCATTAACACTGTTGGAAATAAGTAAGTTATTTTCTTTTACTGCATATATCTTCAATTCCGTGTGTGAAACGTAATTTTTAAAAATAAATGGCTCTTACATAGCTTTTTTTTTAATCCTGTACAAAAATAAAAAACGCGGTAAAAATGAGTGGCGCACACAATATTCCAGTTCCAGTTACAAAAGAGCTGATGTGAATAGTTCCATGACATCTCGTAACGCGACAGTTCATAACCGGACCAACCGGACAAATGGTAACGGACAATTCGTAACAGTCTGTCAGTAACAGCGACAGTTCGTAACGGCGACACTTCGTAACGGCGACAGTTCGTAACTATACAAATTCGTAACGGACAATTCGTAACGTCCAAATTGAATTATTCTGCTTATTTTTGTTAACGTAGAAACTAACTGTTATTACAGTTATACATGAAATTATGTTGATCAATTTAACGAATCTAGTATCAGAAATCAGAATAAACATTTTTAAAATTATAATCTTTCCTTTTATTTACAAAATGTTTACTTAGAAAGTTGGGAATGTCTAAAGACGGTTATCGGCTTAAAGGTTTCATGAATTACTTTTATTATTCCTTTGACCAGGTATATGCAAATTTAAGGAACAATAAGAGGGACAAACTTTTAAAAATATTGTTAAAAGTACTTATTTGTATTTAAAAACCTTTAATATATTCTGAAACACGAAATATAAAATGTGTTAAACATGTTTATCCCGATGCTGATTCGTTAAATTGATAAACATAGTTTCAATTATAACTGTAATAACAGTTATTTTCCACATTAACAAAAATTAACAGAATAATTCAATTTGGACGTTACGGGTTGTCCGTTACAAATTTGTAAAGTTACGAACTGTCATCGTTACGAAATGTCGCTGTTACGAACTGTCGCCGTTACGAGTTGTCCGTTACCACTTGTCCGATTACGAATTGTCGCGTTACGAGATGTCTGGTCACGGATGTGAATGTTACGTGGCGCAAAAATGTATTTTCATTTTTATGGAAAATAAAATTATAGTTTTTTAAAAAGATTTTTCATAATAACTGCTAGATTTGAAGTAAAATGCCCCACAAAAGAGTACCTCTGATAAAATCATTTAACCTATTTTTGACCCTAGAATCTGTGGTATAATTTATGACCAATATTTTCGGGACACCCTATCTTATTTTTATATGTTCGAATAATTATTCTAACAGGTGTTATGTAACACTTTATATGGTACAACCACTGCTTTCATTAATAAAGAAAATTGTTGAGATCAACTTTTGAATCGCTTCTACGCGGTAATCACTGAATTCCAATGCTATTAAAATCGACCAGTGATTACTCGTTGACGAGTCTACGGACTTCATAAGAGGCCGAATTCCACTTGATGCTTGATCGAAGAAAAGAAATGAAAATGAGGAACTCCTTGTCATGGGCGGGGGCAATCTTATGATCATAATAAAGTAATGAACAGGTATCGTTGTTGCGATTATAAAATGAACGAGTTGTAAAGCGAACTGAACATGGAACATATAGCGCATATATCTTCTTTTTTTACTTTAAAATGGTAAAATTTTATGGGTTTAAGAACACAAATTGGCGTAAATTATTGGTTGCTTGAATAATGATGATTACCATCTCGTTCGATTATCACACGAGATGTAGGCAACCCAGTTCTATTATTGATTTGTACTGATTGCTCTCATTTATGTGTAACGATCAAAAAAACATTTAATTTTTTTTTAATTCCATCTAATTCACAAATCAGTACCTTTCATTCGATCCCGTATAGTGTTTTCTAATATTTAGTGTCTTGAATTATACACTTACGGACCAAAATATTGCATATCTTGAAATTAACGTGTGAAATATAATTTTTTGTACTGCCCCCAGTGTCATAGAAATAGCAGTGGCGACGCGTGACTTTTTCTAAATTGTTACCAAACCCAGATGTAGAAAATCTTGTTTCAAAGTACCTCGCAAATATAAATCAGTCGCGGATCTACGGGGAGGGAAAAGGGGAATTCCCCCCCCCTAACAAGGTCCAAAATTAAGGAAAAAATTGTTGTAACAAAAATATATTAGCTGACATGAAACTTAAACCACGGACAGACAAATTCAACCCAATAAACACACTAGTTAGGAAAATTAAGGGAACTTAATGCATATAAGTTATTATTTATGTCTTTTGTGTTGTTTTGGTTTATCTTTATTATGTTTTTTGGTTGGTGTTGCATTGGAAGTTCCCACTAAGGCAAATTTCCCCTCCCAAGGGAAATGTCTAGATCCGCCACTGATATAAGTTTTTGTTTATTTTATCTGGAAATATGTTAATAATAGAATCGTAGAAAGAGGGTTCTGTCATTAATCCATTTAATAAGCGTTACTCAATGAAAATTAAAGAAAATGACGACATTCGATCTTGCAATTGAGTATTTCTTTGGCATGTTTCAATGTTCCGTTTCGATGTTCCATCCTTTTCTATCACTGTCCCAGTATTTAAATTCTTCGTATTTTTAATATATCTAATCGAAAGTTGTGGGTCTCTTTCTTCGTCCTTTATTCTAATATCCGTTTTATTTATATTGATTCATCATCATCATTCTCTTTGCCTTATTTCTATGCGGTATTGGCTTCCCTAATTGCATTTCTCCACACAATTCTATCTTGGGTCATATCAATGTTAATCCCCTTTACCAACATGTCCTGCCTTATCGTCTCCCCCCAGGTATTCTTTGGTCTTCCTCTCCTACTCCATCCAGGAATCTGCACTTCAGCTATTCTTCGTATTGGGTGATTAACGTCTCGACGTTGAACATGACCAAACCATCTTAACCTATGCTCTCTCATTTTGGCATCAATTGGTGCCACACCTAGACTTCCCCTAATATAATCATTTCTAATTTTATCCTCCTTTGTCACTCCACTCATCCATCTAAGCATTATTATTTCCGTCACATGCATTCGTTGTTCCTCTTTCTTTTTCACTGCCCAACATTCAGTTCCGTACATCATAGCCTGTCTTATGGCTGTTTTATAGAATTTTCTCTTCAGCTTCATTGGAATTTTTCTGTCACACAACACACCACTCGCTTCTTTCCACTTCATCCATCCAGCTCCAATTCTACTGCATGCATCTCCATATATTTCTCCATTACTCTGTAATACCGATCCTAGGTACTTAAGACTATTGCTTTTCACAATCATTTCACCATCCAAAGATACCATTTTATTTGTAGTAACTCCATCTTTAAATGAACATTCCAAATACTCTGTTTTTGTCCTACTAAGTTTTAAACCTTTTTCCTCCACAGCTTGTCTCCATTGTTCCAGTTTTTGTTCTAAGTCTGACTATTTCCTATTAACACTACATCATCAGCATACATTAGGCATCATGGAATGCTACCCTGCAGTTTCGCTGTTATCTGGTCCAAAACTAATGAGAATAAATAAGGACTAAGCACCGAGCCTTGGTGCAATCCTACTTTCACCTGAAATGTATCAGTCTCTCCCACACCTGTCCTAACACTAGTCGTTACTCCCTCATACATATCTCTTACAATCTTTACATATTCGCCAGGGACTCCTTTCTTATTGAGTGCCCACCACAGAATCTCTCGAGGAACTCTATCATATGCTTTCTCAAGATCAATGAATACCATATGAGCGGTCTCTTTATTCCTGTATTTTTCCATCAGTTGCCTCAGAATGAAAATTGGATCTGTTGTTGATCTCCCCTGCATAAAGCCAAATTGATTATCGGATATTTCGGCTTCTTCACGTATCCGTCTATCAATTACTCTCTCCCATATTTTCATGGTGTGGCTAAGTAGTTTTATAGCCCTGTAGTTTGTACTTTTTTTGTATGTCTCCCTTGTTTTTGTAGACAGGTACTAATATACTGCTTCTCCATTCATCTGGCATTTGTCCAACTTCCATAATTATATTAAATAGACCTGCTAGCCAACTTATTCTTGTCTCTCCCAATGCTCTCCATACTTCCCCAGGAATATCATCTGGTCCGACTGCTTTTCCTTTCTTTATTTTTTGAAGCGCTTGAGCCACTTCCTCGTTTGTTATTCTGGTAACCATTGCTGTTACTGTCTCCGTTAACTCCACAGGCTGTCTGTCAAATTCTTCATTTAATAAACTGTCAAAATACTTTCTCCACCTCTTTTTGATATCCTTTTCGTGAATTAGTATTTTATTATTTTCATCTCGGATACATCTAATCTGATTTAAATCTCTTGCTTTCTTTGCTCTCTGTTTGGCTATTTTATATAACTTTGCTTCGCCTTCCCTGGTATCAAGTTGATCGTATAGGTTTGAATACGCTGCTGCTTTAGCTTTTGCTACTGCTACTTTCGCTCTTTTTTTGGCGACCATATAGTTTTGAAGATCTATGTCCGATCTGGTTTCTTGCCACTTTTTATATAATTTTCCCTTCTCTTTTATTTTTCTTTGTATTTCATTTGACCAGCACCAAGTCTCTTTATCCTCAAACTTCTTTCCTTTATATTGATTGTGAGTCTCCAATTCTCGTATTTGTCGGTTAACTTTCAAATCATATAATCCATGTCTTCCGCATCCTTTGCAGTAATCACTTGATCTTCTACGAAGAAAATATTTGTTATGTATCTACTTTTTTCTAAGTTGTAACCATTCCTGTGAATTTTCTTCTCCAATTGTTTAATGCTTCCTGAATATAGATTTTGAATAAAGTTGGGAACAAAGAGCATCGTTGCATGAAGCCTTTTATATTTCTATAATAAATCCACAAGAAAAAGGTTTTCCAGTAGCTGGCTCTATACCATATATCACAAATAATTTAAGTAAAATCCTTTATAAAAGGTATATTTATTAAAATTCCATAAAAAGGGTTACATCACAAAAGCAGAACTAGTTTTTAATCTGGTTACAAATCATCATCAGAGCTGAACAGGATGCTGACATGCTAAGCCACCAAAATTGAAAATAGTTGGGTAAAAACCCTTTAAAATTAAAACCAATTTAATCATGTGATATTTAAAACATCCATGTTAATTATAATAATTTTAGTCAATGTTTCCATGACTGTTTACTCTTTTTGGATTAGGTACGTAGGAAACCTTCTCGTTGGACTTTTACCACTCTAAGCAGATGGGACGAGAATTATAAATTTTAAAATTCCCTCATCTTCTGATTGTCTTGGCATCCGCATGGCTTATAATTTTTAAAAGCCTCGGAGGTTGTTGCCAGATAAGTTTTCCACTGTTTTCAATCTGGTGGTATGTAGAACGATATTTATTGTCGGTTTATGTACTGTTAGATTGAGAACTATCAGATCACAGAGGTTATATTTTTCAACTCAAATTTATCGTATGAGTTTCACCTGTACCCAGGTAACATATCAGCAATAAGCATTTAAATTAAAGACATAAAAAGTTTTAACTGTTGCATAAATTGTTCTGTCACTGACTGGGCCATTATTGAGATATGGCAAGTGTTCGATCTGCACCTTATATACATACCTAATTATTTCGTAAAAAATATGGTTGTTGTTTTTAAACTCTGTTCGGTGAGATTATGAACAACGGGGTTCGATAGCAATCTGAATGCAAATACACACAGAATTCGTGCTGTGTCAAAAATATTGCATCCACTTTACATATTAAAATAATAATTCTTACAATCGCCCACCGGTATATCAGTCCCACACTTAATTGGAAACAAGGAAGATCCCATTGTTTGCAGAATTTCATCAACAATTACGATCCAATGTTGTAATTTTCTATAATAAATTGTTTTCTAGTATTTTTTCATTCTAAGGGTTTGTACTATACGCCTACGTTGGTCATAATAGGTTATTACGGAACTATTAGTCTGTTAAATTAAAATATCTAAATTTGTCTAATAAGTTATTTAGTTTAATTCATGTAAACCCACCTACACATACAGTGTGTCAATTTTAAAATTTACAATGGGCTATACCTCAAGAACAAAAGCTGATATCGAAAAATGCTTGAAACCGTTTCTAGGATTGTAAGGGGGAACTAAAATGACATGAAAGAGAACTCACCCTCATCAACCCCCTAGGGTCCACCCACCACAACCAAAAAAGTTTAAATTGCAAACCAGTACTTGTGATACATCATTGAAAAGACTATAAAAATTTCTATCCAATGGTATAAATAATAATTACACAGGGTGAAGCAATAATTGTGAAACTTTGGCTTAAATGAAACATTTAATTTTAAATAGGTTTTTGTTGGACTACAAATTTGTTAAAAATGTCAATTACATAAATGTTCAAAGTGGCTTCCGTTGTTTTGTAAACAATAATACAGCCTATTTTCAAATTCTTCACGAACTTTTGCAAATGTTGTTCTTGTAATAGTGCGACATGCTTGCGTAATTCTTTCTCGCAATTCCTCAAGTGACGCAGGTGAGTTTTATAAACAACTGACTTGAGGTAACCCCATAGAAAAAAATCAGGTGGCGGTAAGTCTGCTGATCTCGGTGGCTACTTAATAGGACCTCTCCTTCCAATCAATTTGTTCGGATAATTAGTATCTAACCAGTGCCTAAATGAAGCTGCATAGTGAGGAGGTGTTTCATCTTGTTGAAAGTGCAGCAAATCTTCGTCTAGAGCTACATAGGTTGCTTGGTCGTCCCCTTGGTTCTCTAATTCATGCACAATTAAAAGTTCGATGGTGTTTTCCAGCATATCGAGATAAATATCGCCACTTAAATTGAATGGTATGAACAAGGGGCCAATTTAGCGTCGCCTAATATTCCTGCCCAAACATTCAGTTTTTCAGGATATTTAGTATGACCTTCTCTGAATCGATGCGGGTTCGCATCAATCCAGTACCGACAGTTTCGTTTATTTACATTACCATTCAGCATAAAAGTACACTAATCAGTGAAACAAATATTTTTTAACAATCTCGATTCAACGCGAATTCTTTTAGTCATGAGTTCACAAAACTCAATTCGACGGTCTGGATCATCATCGCCTAGTTTTTGAAGAATTTGTGTTTTGTACGGGTGAAACTTATGTAATTGCAACACCTTTCTAACCGACTCATGTGAAAGTCTTGTCATTGCAGATACTTGACGTGTTGATGCAGGAGGCTCTATTACAAAATTTCCAAGGACCTCAATTTGGGATGCTTCATTCGGTAATCTTGGGGCATTTCTTTTTTTATTTTGCGCTGGTGCTTTAAACCATCGTGACAACTACAGCCACTAATGACATTTAAAGGTCTCAAATAAACCAAAAATTATTGTATCTAACAGAAACCAAAAAAACAACTTGTTTTGAAAAAACGGCAAATTAAGTTTTTATACAAAAAAATGTACCGACGGATATTTATCATTCACAATAATAGTCCGGGAGATAGCATTACAAATATAAAAGTCATAGTAAGCCGGCTGCTATTAACACCCTGTATAATTATTATTTATACCATTGGATAACATTTTTTATAGTCTTTTAAATGATGTATCACAAGTAGGGGTTTGCTATTTAAAAATTTTTGGTTGTGGTGGATGGGGCCTAGGGGGTTGATGGGGGGGAGTTCTCTTTCATGTCATTTTAGTTCCCCCGTACTTTCCTAGAAACGGTTTCAAGCATTTTTCAATATCAGCTTTTGTTCGTGAGATATAGCCCATACATCATGCTCATCATGTACAAATTTTACCCATTTCTTCTTATTTCCGGCTATCGCCCTTGTTTCTATTCATATTGTTCCCCTTTTTTTCGATTATTCCTAGTGTTATATCCCATGTTTGTAGTGGTCTACCTTTCTTCTTTGCGTTTTTGTCTGCCAAATTTCTTTTACTGGTTTTGTATACTCCATTCTCTGAGATGTCCTCACCCACTGAGTTGCCTCCTTTCTATATATTCTAAGGCTAACTCTATTCCCAAATCTCTTATTTGAGTGTAGTCAATCTCTTTTGGTAACTCCTGGAACTCCTCTAAGGTATTTCATTTCTACTGCCTGTATTTTACTCTTCTGTCGTTCTGTTAGAACCCACGACTCGCAACCAAAGGTTAATGCAGGCCTATGTATTGACTTCTTCTTCTTCTCTTCTTCTTCTTTAATAGGACTATGTCCTGTTTCTTCTGTTACAGTCTCTGCTGCGACCCGGAGCTCCAGCTCATCTCGTACCATAGTTTTTTTGGTCTTCCTATGGGTCGCTTGGTGTTGCGCTTCTGTGTCTTCGGCCATTGCGCCATACGTTCAGAGTCCATCCGATCAACGTGGTCTCTCCACATGCGTCGTCGTGCTCTTGTCCATCTCACTACGTCTTGAACGCCTAGCTCTCTCAATGTGTCTTCGTTTCGTATTCTATCTCTGAGTGTAATACCTCTTATGCTTATGGATCTTAGGGTTTTCATCTCTGTTGTTCTCATTATTTGTTTGGTCTTAGTTGTCTCGGTCCTTATATTAGCTGCGTATGTAAGTACGGGTCTAACACATGTCTTGTAAATGCGGACTTTGCTTTCGGTGCTCATATAGTTATTCCGCCAGATTTTATCCCTCAGGAAACCAGATATTCTCGCTGCTTTCGTTGCCTGCTGTTTTGTTTCTTGCCACAGATACCTGTCGCTAGATATTTCCACACCGAAGGATCTACAATCCATTACCTGTTCGATTAAATGGGCGTCCACTGCTAATTTACATCTAATTGGATTCTTGGATATTACCATCGATTGGACTTTCTCTGTGGATAGTGTCAGGTTGTACTTTTCGGCGGTTATTTTAAATTTTTTTAGTAGGCGTTGTAAGTCATCTTCGTTTTCGGCTATTAAGATTGCATCATCAGAGTAGCAAAGTATTCTCATGGTTCGGTTACCCATTTTGTATCCCTGATTCATTTTGTTAACACTACCTATAACTTCATCCATTACTAAATTAAATAGGCATGGACTGAGGCTGTCCCCTTGTCTAATGCCGACATTGATTTTGATTTCTTCCGTGAGCCCGTGTGTCGTTTTTATTCGCGTATTGTTGGATCTATTGAGCTCTTTGATTATGTTTCTATACCTCTGACCTCTGTTTTTCTTTCCAAGGATAGTGAGCACGACCTTCAATCGTACTCTGTCGAATGCCTGTTTTAGATCTACAAAGCATGTGAACATGGGCTTGTCAAATTCTATTGATTTCTCAACTAATTGTCGCATAATGAAAATAGCGTCTATTGTAGATCTGTAGATAGCGGAAACCCCGTTGTTCTTCCGATACATATGTATTGACTTGAATACATTAATGTTTGTTTTTCTTATTTCTTTTTTATTTATAAATTTATTGCTCATTGCATAGTATTATAGGTTCATCGTTTTTTGAATTCCATTATTAATTTCTGTTTCCTGTCTTCCGTTGCCTTCTACTTCTACTCCTAAGTATTGAAAGGTTCGTGCTTGTTCTATATTTACTTCTTCTATTTTTATGTTCTTTTCTTCTTATTAATTATCTCCCATATCCATAACTTTCGTTTCATTTTTATTAATTGTCATTCCATATTTCTTTAGTATTTCATTCCCTATTTCTATATTTCTTTGTAGTTGTTTCTCATTTTCTGCCAATATGATCACGTCACGCGAATGCTCCTTCTGAAATGTCTACGCTTCTTAAATTTCTATAATCTAAAAAGATTTTTTCACTTTTACGTTACATCTCATCCATATAAATTATAAATAGTGTTGGACTTAATCGTCTCCTTGTCTCAGACCCTCATTTGTAGTAAATGGTTTTGATGTTATTTTTTGACTGATTACATAATTCATATTGTTGTAAATGTTCTTAATTACCCTTATCATTTTGTTACTAATATCTCTCTTCTCTAATATTTCCCATAATGTTTGCCTTGGTACCGTGTCGAAAGCCTTTTCAAGGTCTATATACGCCATATACTTCTTCTTTTCCTGTAGTAAATATATGATTATGGGTGCTTCTGTCTTTTCTGAATCCGCTTTGTGATTACTCGAGTGTTGTGTTAATTTTTCTGGTTATTCTTTTGTTCAGTATTTTTTCGTATACATATTTTCATGACAGTACCTAAGAGGGTTATTCCTCTATAGTTGTTGCAATCCGTTATATCGTCATTTTTATAAATCAGCACTATCTGAGCCTTCTTCCAGTTCATTGGTATCTGTTCTTTTCTGCACACGTCATTAAATATCTTTAGTATTGCATTTTGTCCCATTTTTGAAGTTATACTTCTTTACGATCGAGGGTGAAATTTTATAATTGCCTGGCGCATGCGCAGACAGACAGTATGTAGTTCGTTGCTAATCTTTCAAATTATGTATCACGCAAATAAGCCATTAAAATAATACATTATTGTTTTTTAGTAAATGTATTATTTATTATAATTTTTGTGTCTTTGGGTTTGTCTTCCTTGGACGTAAAATAATAAAATATCTATTTTTATATTTCACTTGTCACCGTGATGTGTAATTGTGTATATCCGAAACGTCAATAACAGGCGCCTTGATAGCCTGGTTGGTAGAGCATTGGACGAGAGATCGCGAGATCGCGGGTTCAAATCCCGGACGATTCATATTCTTTTTTTTTTTTAATTTTTGGCATTGTTAAGTTTTGGTTAATTTTTGGTAGTTATTGTTAATTTTTTGTATTGTAACTGTTAAGTATATTTATTTCGTTGAAATTATATAATGGAAAGTATAACTTCTTACGTGCGTACAAAGTACACACACATTCTTTTTTTTTTTTATCATTTTACTGGTTATTCCGTCATACCCTGGTACTTTTTCGTTTTTCATTTTTTCAAGAGCTTCTTTATTGACAGTTTTGATGGCTATGTCCTCTCCAATCATCTAGTTAGCCAGTAGTACCGAGGAGCGGGATTGCCTCAATATTATTAGGGTGTTATGGAGAGCAAATGGCAAATGAGATCTCAGTACATGTATATCACACATGTATCAGTAGGTATAGGACCGGACGTAACACACTGTCTTGTGGGAACATTTGCTCTAATTTCTTTTAAGTCTAAAATATTGTCTTCCTGCTTAATTCTTAAATTCCGTTTATTTATGTACGACTTTAAAAGTTGTGAGTATCGTTTGTATTAAACTGGTTATGTATTAAACGTTCATGTCAGACTTTATCGAAAGCCTGTGCAACATCAAGGAAGATATATTGGTATTATTGTATTTGCATTAGAAATTATACCGGAGAGAAGAGGATATGGGTTTACTGATGAGGGGAAAAAGATCTCCAAAACCGGTATAGACTCTTCCTGCACTCTCCGCTTTAACCAGAGTATTATGCAGCTGCTGCATTTTCGTTTTGCAAAGAAATTGAGAATGTTTATACATTTTTAATTCATTTACTCTTTTGAGTATTAAGGAATCTTTCTTGTTGGAGCTTTACCATGCTGAGTAGATGAGTTGTGAATTATTTAAAATTCTCTCATCTTAATTTTCTCGGCACCTGTATGACTTATAAATTGTAAAAGTCTCAGGAGGTGTAACCAAAGAAAGTATTCCACCTGTTGTCAATCTGGTGGTACGGAGGCGATATTTATTGTCGTTTTCTGCGCTGCTTCGATTGATAACTTAGTTTGTTTTCCGGTAGATGGCCCTAGTTCATCCGTGACATTTCTTTCTTTGCAATTCGGGAAGGCCCTAAGCTGTGGTAAATGGTTAAAGCGGAGAGAAGAGGATATGGGTTTACTGATGAGGGGAAAAAGATCTCCGAAACCGGTATAGACTCTTCCTGCACTCTCCGCTTTAACCAGAGTATTATGCAGCTGCTGCATTTTCGTTTTGCAAAGAAATCGAGAATGTTTATACATTTTTAATTCATTTACTCTTTTGAGTATTAAGGAATCTTTCTTGTTGGAGCTTTACCATGCTGAGTAGATGAGTTGTGAATTATTTAAAATTCTCTCATCTTAATTTTCTCGGCACCTGTATGACTTATAAATTGTAAAAGTCTCAGGAGGTGTAACCAAAGAAAGTATTCCACCTGTTGTCAATCTGGTGGTACGGAGGCGATATTTATTGTCGTTTTCTGCGCTGCTTCGATTGATAACTTAGTTTGTTTTCCGGTAGATGGCCCTAGTTCATCCGTGACATTTCTTTCTTTGCAATTCGGGAAGGCCCTAAGCTGTGGTAAATGGTTAAAGCGGAGAGAAGAGGATATGGGTTTACTGATGAGGGGAAAAAGATCTCCGAAACCGGTATAGACTCTTCCTGCACTCTCCGCTTTAACCAGAGTATTATGCAGCTGCTGCATTTTCGTTTTGCAAAGAAATTGAGAATGTTTATACATTTTTAATTCATTTACTCTTTTGAGAATATGTCAGACCATGGAGTTTAGGGTGTCTACATTGTAATAATTACGTGAACCTTATCCTCCATGCTATGGCATGCTGGACGAGCCATACAGTCTGTAGTCAACACCCCGAAGTATGAGCGGGAACACAAAGCGTACCAATACTCATACGCTTATGAAACGCACCTGGCGGATCATAAGGGCCTTCACATTTTACTCTTCTTCAACTTGTCTTGAGTGAAATGTCTTTAATCTTTTCTATCAGCCTCTCTTGGCTAACTCTTGTTTTTTTCCGACCCCGAATGGCCATTAGGTTTCCGAAGGCAGACGGGTCACTATATTTCTTTCTACTACAGATTCTTCCCATATACACCTTTTTCCCTCCCCATCTTACCCAACAAAATATGGAGAAAACCAGATGCAAAAAATCCGTAAGTTAAGGTGGAAGCTATCGTGCTAAAAACTGAATGGTCGCACGTCACGCGGCCGCTAACGATGCTCTTGGGACACCGGGCGAAATCCCATTGAAAATTAGCCTTGTTCCTGTACGCGGGGCTCTACAGGAATCGACAACGATCCCCAGCTACTCGTGGGAATAAATATGAATACTCACCAACATGCAAGGCAAGCACGGTGTTTAAATGCCACAAACCCGACCAGTGTAAACCAACCCTATTCAAAGTGCGTCAAAAATATAAACCTCAACATCGCCACATATAATGCTCGGTCGCTCTCTACCGAAGAATGGTTCGAAGAAATGGAGGAAGAACTTTCAAAAGTGAATTGGGATATTGTGGGTATCAGCGAAGTTAGAAAAAAAGGAGAGAATCTTATCTCACTCCCATCAGGCCATCTGTGGTACTACAAAGGAGAAGAGGAATCGACAGTCGGAGGAGTCGGCTTCTTTGTTCACAAAAGAATTGCGAACAGAATTGTGTCAATAAACCAAATATCAACAAGGGTGGTCTACTTAAACATCAAAATGAGCACCAGATATATCCTAAAGTTCATTCAAGTATACGCACCTACTACAGGCCATTCAGATGAAGAAGTCCAAATATTCTACGACCAAATATCCTGTGCAATCAAGGAAAATCCTGGCCACTTCTTAATAATAGGCGGTGATTTCAACGCCAAAATAGGTACCAAGGAAGACCCCTCTGAAATAATATTGGGAAATTTTGGAAGCGAAGGCAGAAATGATAGAGGCAAACAACTGTTAACTTTTCTTTTGGAAAACAATCTCTATCAAATGAACAGCTTCTTTAAAAAGAAAAAACACAGAAGATGGACCTGGGAAAGTCCAGATGGAAAAACAAGGAACGAAATCGACTATTTCTTAACAAATAAAAAAGAATTATTTAAAGACGTAAATGTGTTAAACCAGTTCAGCACAAGCAGTGATCACAGGTTAGTAAGAGCTAAAATAACGATATCGATCGAAAAGGAAAGACTCAAAATGATAAATAAGAAACACCCAAAGAAATGGGTAAAACCAACTAATATTCAGGAGTTCGAAAAATATATTAATGATACATTGAAAGATACAACAACAACAGACATTAATATACTGAACAAGTAAATAATCACCACAATACAACAGGCTCAAACTAAATACTGTCCAACAAACCAAAAAGATGAAAAACTAAGTCAACCTACTAAAACCCTTATAGAACTAAGACGACAGATGAAAGGAGATACAAGTTCCAGCAAAGAAGCGCTAAATCAAATAAATAAGACTATCACAAAGTCAATAAGAAAAGACATAAGAAACTACAATGTAGAAAAAACAAAACAAGCAATAGAGCAAAATAAGAACATGAAAGTTTTGAAGAACGTAAGCGTACAAAAAGGAAAAATAGAAATCAACAAACTAAGAAACAGAACTGGAAAAGAAACTACAAACAGAGATGAAATATTAACAATAGTCGAAGAGTTCTACACAGAGTTATACAAATCAAGAAAAAAAGATGACAATGCGCAACCTCCAATTACAGTAAAAACTGGAGTATTAAATCAAGGATCGGATTTAATGCCCGATATAACAAAATCAGAAATCAAAGAGGCTCTGAAGAAAATGAAAAATAATCGAACCCCAGGTGAAGATGGAATAGTATCAGAAGCACTAAAAATTGGAGGAAATATACTACTTGAAAAAATTAAACAACTTTTCAATATCTGCCTTCACAACGCCAATATTCCAACAGACTGGAACAACGCTACTATGATTCTATTACACAAAGCAGGAGACAAAGCCAATTTAGAGAATTACAGACCGATTAGCCTCCTCAGCCATTTATATAAGTTATTTACGCGAATAATAGTTAAGAGAATGGAAAGAAAGTTAGAGACTTATCAACCAAGAGAACAGGCAGGATTCCGAAAAAATTACGGAACAAATGACCATCTACAAAGTATAAAAACCCTGATAGAGAAAGTAGTGGAATACAATAAACCCCTAGTTCTAGTTTTTATCGATTTTCATAAAGCCTTTGATACAGTTGAACTTAGCAAAATATTACAGGCGCTTAAAGAATGCAGGCTAGATTATAGGTATACAAAATTATTACACAAAATATACTAACAGGCAACAACCACTGTCAAATTACATACTAACAGTAATCGCATAAAAATAGAACGGGGGGTTAGACAAGGAGACCCAATGTCACCTAAACTTTTTAATACGGTCTTAGAACATGCTTTCAAGAGTTTGGATTGGATGACAAAGGGAATAAAAATAGATGGAGAATACCTAAACAACCTACGTTTCGCCGATGATATAGTCATAGTAGCTGAGGATCTAGGTATGGCAAGAGAGATGGTACAAGAACTCGTTGTAGCTACAGAAAATGTTGGTTTAAATATAAACATCTCAAAAACAAAAATAATGACAAATTTGGTACCCAACCAGAACATCAGTATTGGTGGGAAGGAAATAGAACTCGTAGATAGATATAAATACCTGGGACATGAAATTACGATTGGCAGGGATAACCAGACTCATGAGCTGAAGAGAAGAATCGGTCTTGGGTGGGCAGCATTTGGAAAACTGAGAGAAACTTTTAAAAGTGAGTTACCCACATGTCTAAAGAGAAAGGTATTCGATCAGTGCGTCCTCCCAGTCTTGACGTACGGATCAGAAACACTTACCTTAACTAAAGCCTCGGCTACCAAACTAAGAGTCACGCAGAGAAGAATGGAGCGGTCAATGTTAGGAATAACTCTGCGAGACAAAATCAGAAACGAAGAAATCAGGAGAAGAACAAAGGTGACTGACGTCATCGAGAGGATAGCCAGGTTGAAGTGGAGATGGGCAGGACACGTAGCCAGAATGACAGATGGGCGATGGACGAAGAGGTTATTGGAATGGAGGCCAAGAGAAGACAAGAGAAGCGTCGGTCGACCGCCTACAAGATGGACTGACGACATAAGAAAGGTAAATAAAAACTGGATGAGGGCGGCGCAGGATAGATGGGGTTGGAAACGAGGGGAGGAGGCCTATGTTCAGCAGTGGACTTTTGAGGCTGGATGATGACTCTTTTGAGTATTAAGGAATCTTTCTTGTTGGAGCTTTACCATGCTGAGTAGATGAGTTGTGAATTATTTAAAATTCTCTCATCTTAATTTTCTCGGCACCTGTATGACTTATAAATTGTAAAAGTCTCAGGAGGTGTAACCAAAGAAAGTATTCCACCTGTTGTCAATCTGGTGGTACGGAGGCGATATTTATTGTCGTTTTCTGCGCTGCTTCGATTGATAACTTAGTTTGTTTTCCGGTAGATGGCCCTAGTTCATCCGTGACATTTCTTTCTTTGCAATTCGGGAAGGCCCTAAGCTGTGGTAAATGGTTAAAGCGGAGAGAAGAGGATATGGGTTTACTGATGAGGGGAAAAAGATCTCCGAAACCGGTATAGACTCTTCCTGCACTCTCCGCTTTAACCAGAGTATTATGCAGCTGCTGCATTTTCGTTTTGCAAAGAAATTGAGAATGTTTATACATTTTTAATTCATTTACTCTTTTGAGTATTAAGGAATCTTTCTTGTTGGAGCTTTACCATGCTGAGTAGATGAGTTGTGAATTATTTAAAATTCTCTCATCTTAATTTTCTCGGCACCTGTATGACTTATAAATTGTAAAAGTCTCAGGAGGTGTAACCAAAGAAAGTATTCCACCTGTTGTCAATCTGGTGGTACGGAGGCGATATTTATTGTCGTTTTCTGCGCTGCTTCGATTGATAACTTAGTTTGTTTTCCGGTAGATGGCCCTAGTTCATCCGTGACATTTCTTTCTTTGCAATTCGGGAAGGCCCTAAGCTGTGGTAAATGGTTAAAGCGGAGAGAAGAGGATATGGGTTTACTGATGAGGGGAAAAAGATCTCCGAAACCGGTATAGACTCTTCCTGCAATCTCCGCTTTAACCAGAGTATTATGCAGCTGCTGCATTTTCGTTTTGCAAAGAAATTGAGAATGTTTATACATTTTTAATTCATTTACTCGTTTGAGTATTAAGGAATCTTTCTTGTTGGAGCTTTACCATGCTGAGTAGATGAGTTGTGAATTATTTAAAATTCTCTCATCTTAATTTTCTCGGCACCTGTATGACTTATAAATTGTAAAAGTCTCAGGAGGTGTAACCAAAGAAAGTATTCCACCTGTTGTCAATCTGGTGGTACGGAGGCGATATTTATTGTCGTTTTCTGCGCTGCTTCGATTGATAACTTAGTTTGTTTTCCGGTAGATGGCCCTAGTTCATCCGTGACATTTCTTTCTTTGCAATTCGGGAAGGCCCTAAGCTGTGGTAAATGGTTAAAGCGGAGAGAAGAGGATATGGGTTTACTGATGAGGGGAAAAAGATCTCCGAAACCGGTATAGACTCTTCCTGCACTCTCCGCTTTAACCAGAGTATTATGCAGCTGCTGCATTTTCGTTTTGCAAAGAAATTGAGAATGTTTATACATTAGAAATTATACCTTTAAATTAATATTCCAGATACTCAGTTTTTATCTTACAGCTTACGCCTTTCCATAAGAGCTCATCTGAAGTGCTGAATTATACCTTTAAATTAATATAGTCCAGGGCGCATCTGTTTTGAGATGGACGTTGAGAGGTGACTCAAATTTTTTTGCAGAAATTGCTTGAAAATAAATCAAATAATAATATTTGAGTTATCCTCCATCTCAAAAAGGTCCGGAACATTGTTTAAATAATCAAATTGTCAAAAATTGAATGAAAAATTCGATTTTTTTCTTCGTTTTTTGATTATAACTTTAAAAGTATTCATTTTCGAGAAAAGTTGTACTAACATAAAAGTTGCGTAATTAAATTTTCTACAATATAAAATTGGCTAAAAATTTAAAAAATAGTCACCCTAGTTGCAAAATAGCAATAATTGCGAAAAGAACATACAAAAACAGGTATTCGCATTTTACGTTTTTCAACCAGTTATGCTACACTTGGGACCTTTATATTTCACCCAGAAAAACTTTATGATACAGTTAAACAATACTGGAAATTTCATTAAGATCGGTTTAATAGATTTTGCAAAATAAATTTTACAATCCAGCTTTCGCAAAAAAAATTCATTTTTTCAAAATGTTACAGGACTGAAAATAAAGCAGATAGCAAGTTGAATTTTTTTTGCTTATAGAAGTGTACTGTACCTTTCATTTTCAATTTTCAAAATTAAAATCGAATAATTACCACGGCGTCAGAAAATTTTTGTAATAAACAATAATTTTTGGTGCTATGCGCAGGACAGCGGTGTTCGATTCACACAAGTTGATTTCCACCAAAATTTCTTCCAATCTTTATCTAATATATTATTTTCTTACTCTATATTTTGTTGTATTTTAATATTTTAATTCCAAAAAAATCAAACTAATTTTATTATTGTTTGTGAAATATTGTTTAAACAATTGCTTATGTTTAAAAATAATAAACTTTGATTGGTTAAGTTAAAATATATGAACAAAGAACGTTTTTGCTAATAAAAGTGTTATTTCAAAGGATAGAGTATGTGTTTTTATTTTGCAATAAACAAATTTATTTATTTATATCGAAATGTAATAAAAATTAAAATGTATCAATCATTATCAAAGGTCATTGGAATGCCCAATCAGAGCAAACTATCCGATGTCCTGCGCGTAGCACCAATAATTAATGTTTATTTAAAAAGATTCCTGACGCCGTGGTGTTAATCGATTTTAATTTTGCAAAATTGCAAATGAAAGATACAGTACACTTCTATAAGCAAAAAAATGTTCAACTTGCTATCTGTTTTATTTTCAGTCCTGTAGCATTTTGAAAAAATGAATTTTTTTTACGAAAGCTGGATTGCAAAATTTATTTTGCAAAATCTATTGAACCGATCTTAATGAAATTTATAGTATTGTTTTACTGTATCATATAGTTTTTTTGGGTGAAATATGAAGGTCCTAAGTGTAGCACAAATGGTTGAAAAACGTAAAATGCGAATACTTGTTTTTGTATATTTTTTTCACAATTATTGCTATTTTGCAACAAGGGTGACTATTTTTTAAATTTTTAACCAATTCTATATTGTAGGAAATTTAATTACGCAACTTCTATGTCAGTACAACTTTTCTCGGAAATGAATACTTTTAAAGTTATAATCAAAAAACCAAGAAAAAAAATCGAATTTTTCCTTAATTTTTTGACATTTTGATTATTTAAACAATGTTCCGGACCTTTTTGAGAGGGAGGATAACTCAAATATTATTATTTGATTTATTTTAAAGCAATTTCTGCAAAAAAATTTGAGTCACCTCTCAACGTCCAAATGTACTAATATTTTTACAGATGCGCCCTGGTCTAATATTCCAGATACTCAATTTTTATCTTACAGCTTACCCCTTTCCATAAGAGCTCATCTGAAGTGCTGCTGTCATCACTTCAGATGACACACAATATTGGGTAAGCTGCTTATTTCATTCTATAAACTTATGTTAACCTTAATAAATCATTTTAACAAATAATAAATTATTTACAAGTCAAAGTTTTCAATTGAATAAAATATAAAATAATATTAAATTAAAACCTTATTGGGACCATTTTTATGGTTATACTTCTATGGCTTCTAGAAATGTAAGCCAATCGGATGCTGGAGCAAAAGAAGGACGATGAGGGAATTCTATGATTTGCAATTTACATCCCACTTGTCCAGCTTGGAAAAATTACAACGAAAAATAGACCCTACATACTCGGATAGGAGTAATAATAATATGAAAAACCATTTTCATTTCGTTGCAACACGAAGCCGTCTTATATTTCAGTTCGCTAAGAGAGCGCTACAAGCACTCAGTTTTTTATCAGAGAATGAATATGTAGCTATCTCTAAACCAAACTGAAATAATCCAGACGATTAGCCTCGAATTGCAACTAACGAAATGGCCTGGGTATCATAGCGACATCTGCTAGATACAAGTCAAAATGTTCAATGTAATAAAATATAAAATAATATTAAACTAAAAACTTTATTGAGATCATTTTTCTGGTTACACCTCCGTGGCTTCTAAAAATGCAAGCCAAGCGGATGCTGGAGCAAAAGAAGATGAGGGAATTCTATGATTTGCAATTCACATCCCACCTGTCCAGCGTGGAAAAATTCCAACGAAAATAATAATAAATTATTTATTAGAGTAAATAACAGCATACTTGCCAAGTGCTCATACAAGATACCTATAGTGATAACCAAATTTGTTAAAAAATTACTTTCTGCATTCGTTTATTTATTGCCTACTTTACAATAAAGAATTAAATAATGTTTGATCAGAATCTTAATGATGAACCATATATTTCCATACCTTGGTTAATTAATATGGATAGGTCTACAAATATTTATCCCACGATTCTCATCTGTCTTTATTGTTACCTATCGATTGAATCCTACTTAATTAATAATACAAATAATTAACTGACTAAACGTATGCTCGGATGTCGAGCTACCTAATAAGGATTCTTCATTAGTCAAACGTCATGGACATCCAACAATATTTAGAAGCAATTGTGTTCAATGATGAGATTTTGTCGTGGTCTGGGAACTGACCAGTTCGCTGTACGAATTTGCTATTTGAGAAATAGGCCTGGAACCCGCGTACCAAAAAAAGTTTATTAATAGTAAACTGAAAATTGGGTTTAACGGTGGCCAGTCGGATTGTAAAAACTACCAGGTTGTTTTTAAGTTTATTCAATAGCAAACATTATATAATATATGAGTAGCTCCGTTTCAAAACTGGTTTTGTCCAAAAATATAAAAAAATGAGATAAGGTTGCCATTTTGTAGAGTAATTGCAGAGGAACATTTTAGTGTATTCATTTGACTGCAAAGTCCGTTAAAACCAAAAGGAATAAATGAGGAAAATCTACAAACCGCTGCAAAACTCGTTATGTCACTCTCTCAGGCTGTCACAAAACTCTTTATGTCCATTCCCCCCAAAACAGCTTCAAAACCCGTCATGTCCTCTTCAAATGTATCCATCATACAAGGCAACTGCATCAGAACTCGTTTAGTCCAATAGTTGTCAAGATTTTGTTTTTCAGATATATTGTAGTTTCATATCTATTTACTAGCCTAAAAATTATACTATGTTGGTAATACAGCTGTAGTTTGCAATGCAGATGATGCGAAATATTTCTTATTCTTCTCTGATCTAACCTAATCTCTAACTCTGATCTCTCTAACCTCTTCTTCGTGTTTATTCCCGGTATTAGTTGCAATAATCAATTAACATTATAGTTAAATAATGAACCCATTAACTGTTCAACCAGTTCCTCCAGGATGAGGGAGAAAGAAGAAAAGCTCCTCCTCCTAACTGACCAGGACTATAGTGAAATCTTTGATAAACATGCAACAGTCATTAGATTAGGAGAACACTGCCCAGTCTATGATTGGAAGAAAGCTGTGTATGAAGTTTTTAAGAAGCCAGCCAACTGGCATTTCAAATTAAAGCCATGCAAGAGGATTGTTGTGTCAAAAACCAAGACCACTGGAAACTGTGTCGTCAGGGGAGAAGTCCACTATAACCAAAACGTTGGCGAAGGAAAATGCTTACTCAAGCGGGGAAAGAATATTTCCTCCATTAATCCCAATCTCATCACAAAAGGAGTCCTGCTCAAACCAGCAAAGTTGAAAGATTTAAATAAACTTCTTTCCAAGCTCTTCATGCCACACTGGAGGGAAAAAGAGGAACTAGTATTCTTTAAAGAACTTTTCAATCAACAAGATAGTCTCCAGAACCAGGGTTGGGAAGCTGTTGATGAAGACTCCGATGCAGGCGACCTACTGGAGGAAGATACTCTAGTTGCACTATAGTTTTTGTAAATATTTTTCAATCTCAGTAAAATTCATTGTTTGTTAATATTGCTACTGTAATTTCTTTCTCAGGGGATTACAAGGTTTGTAAAATGAAATTTGAAAATATATTTCCAATTGATAATTTAAACCTGTCTAGCCTAATTTAACCTTCACTGCAACCAGCAACCTTTGAACCAGCATTCAAATTGTATCACAGCATTCAAATTGTATCACAGCAAAGTATCCAAAACTAAAAACCATCATGTCCAATACTGCTGCAAAACTCGTTAACTTCTCTAAACTGCTGCAAATATCGTTATGTCAAAATTTTTTTTGATTTTTTTGGTAAACCTTTAATGTGAGATTTTTGCCATCAAGTACTTATAAAAAGCTATTTTTAACACTTAAAATAAAAATAAATTCAAAATATTGTGTGCTATAATAAACTAGCCACAGTTTTTTGCAGTTTCTAAAAATTTTGTTTATACGGACATAACGAGTTTTGAAACTGAGCTACTCATATGAAAAAATGTTTTTCCGACAAATATGCTGGACATTTTAATAAGTCCGACACGTAGAACATGTCACATGACAGGAATTATGTTGGTAGTACATAGCAGTCTGATTTTTACATAAGAGTTTAATCAAAGAGCAACACATCAATTGGAAGTTCTGTCCCACAAAATATATGGGACGTTTTCGTAGTCTGATGTTCGAAACCTATAAATAACTGTTCCACAATTAAAACTTCCCCTGTTCCAGTGTTTCCGTACATCAAAGTTTATAGCAGTTAAGCAGGGCCGCCGCTACCATGTGTGCTAAGTGTGCATCGCACACGGGCGGCCAACAATAGGGGCGGCCAAAAGGGCCACTGATGATAATACTGGTTTTAAAACGAAAATAAATTCAAATAATTAAATAGTAATGATTCAGATGATTCTGTAAACTATTATTATTATTACCTGATAATACTAAAATGCGTTTCATTTATTATTTATAGTTCTTTTTTTCTCGTCCTAATCTAAACAAAAATATTAGAAAATATTATTTATTGTATGAACTGCCCTTTTGCATGTATAGTCATAAAGCAGTTCCGGGAATACTTTTTCATTCAAAGCGGCTGGCGGCTTTCGGACTTTTAGATATTATTATAGATAAAATACCTCCACAGCTTCTCCAGCTAATCGTAAAACGCAACAAATTGGAGCAGATGTCAGCTCTCGTATAGCCAAGCTCTTATTCTGTCCCTGTGTGATAGTTAATACTCCCAATCCCAACTATCATACGACACCCACCCCTACCTACCATACACGTCCTGATACTCAAACCTATACCCGAGGAGAAAACCTCTTAAACCAGTGGAGGAAACCACGGAAACAAACGGATATGCGTAGGGATGACGGCTATGTATCATCCTAATATACCGTCACCCCAACCTCAAGGTGTGATACCATCATGTCGAAGGGGGTAACATAGTGGGTTACAAGCGCTACCTAAGGGAGATGGCGAACCCGAGCGGAAAACAGCCTTGGGGAGCAAGGGCGCACTGCCCCACTGAACCGATCAGCACGACCCAACATTTGGGAAGAAAAATGGGACAAAAAAAGAAAATAAATAAAGCCGTAGAAAGGGGAGCGGAGGCGAAAGAGAAAACAAAAGAGGGAGGGAAAAAGAAAAGGACGAAACTCGAGGGGAGAAAAGCTGTAGGCGAGAAGTGGAAGAAAAGGAATAAATCGGATCTTAAACTAGCGCAAACAAAAGCAATGGAAATGACAGAGAAGATAAGAGGGAAAAGAGGAAAGAGAAAAACAGCAAACCAAGAGAGAGGAAGAAAGAAAGAGAACAGGAAGAGGAAAAGAGGGAGAAAAGAACAGACAGATAGACATTTCATTTATTAAAAATTAATAGGTGAAATAGTTTCTATCCTTGTGGAATCGGTACTCACCGGAGGTACTGCAGACGTTCGGATACAATTAACATCTCTTTGGAAAGACAATGAAGTCGACTTTTCAAAGTAACAAGACATTTACTCAACACACACACACTAGCATAACTGAGCTGATATAAGTATATCTAATTACGTGGCTAAAGGCAAAGGTTCAACACCAAGGCCAGAAAACAAACAAAAAAAAGCATTGTCAAAAACATTGTTAAACATTGTCAACAAGTTTTCCGAAACGAAATCCCGAAAAGTCCGTTTTTAGTTTTTTTATGTGTTTATGTTATCTACTAACAGTTTATTTTAATTAAATGGACGTTTAAATTAGGATACACATAAATGGACGTTGGATTATGGATATTAGTCTAAATGTTCAAGTATTTATCTATTCACAAATTATTATTGTTATGCATCTTCTGCAAATTTCTTCAAATACTAGTATAAACATTTTTCTAACGTGTTGAAATTGGAAGGGGGCGGCAAATATTAAGTTGCACACGGGCGGCCAATACCTTAGCGGCGGCCCTGCCGTTAAGCTATTAACAAATGTTCAGCTTGCTATTAATAAACTTTTTTTGGTACGCGGGATCCAGGCCTCAAATATCGGATAATGCGATGAACATCTGTCTAAACAGAATTTGTTTAAATTTAATAGAGATAACAAATACTTGTGTAAGAATATAAATTAATATTCTTTCAAACCTAGATAAATGTGGTGTTTTTCTCAAAAAACGAAATTATCGCATTTAAAAAAGATTACCAATATTACTTACTAGCCCAGAAAATGAACGTGAAATACGGCGACACCGTGTAATTTTTAGTGTCACCATCGAATTGCACAAATATTTTAATTTAGATTCTACTTACACCCCACTTTAAAGTTGGACTTGTACCGTAGCCCTAACAACACAAAACATTCCAGGAATGTACTATCAAAGTTCTATTAATATTTGAATGTCCTGGACATTCAAGGAACATTCGGTGAACATCTGATTAAATTATTGGTGGAATGTTACCACAAGACATTCTATGAACATATTACCAATGTCCTATATTTTAAGTGAGGCCATTTACTATTCAATTTGCGGTTATTTTCAAATTTGTCGCGCGTGTTCTATGTAAGTAGGGTCGCGTGCCGCGTGGTCATCACATTTTCACATTTCATGATAACCTAAAAATTTATGGATGATTGGATGGAAAATGGAAATTAGACTTATATTTAAAGTGGCTTTTATTTGCTGTTCTGTATGTTAGTTTTGCTCTGGCTGGATCTCTTTTGTTTAAACAATTATGTAAGTATTATAAAATCAGTTTTCAATTTTCTTTATTCTTTATGAAACGAATTATTTATGCATATTATTACCTGTAAACAGAACCTATTTCTTTTGATGTTTAATTGTAAAGAATAGAAAAATTACTATCCATTTTAATTTTTTTAGAATCAGCTGAAAGTGGTCTACAAAAAAACAGGAAGGGCACGTATAGCCTGTGGCTATGAAATACAAAAGAAAGATATATGTAAAAAGTGCATTGGCTAGTTGGAAGAAACTCCACATTGTCGATGCATAATAAGTTATTAATTTATGAACAAATATTAAGACCTGTATGGACTTATGGATGCCCACTATGGGGGTGTACTTACTAGACCAAGTAGTATAAAAATTATACAAAGATTCCAGAACAAAATACTGAGAAATATTGTAGATGCTCCTTGGTACGTGACAAACAGTGATCTCCATAAGGACCTAGAAATGGAACCGGGATATAATCATCAAGAAGATGGCAGGAAGTCACGAGCAACAACTTCATATGTACGAGAATATTGAGGAAATCCAGCTCCTCGATACTACTGGGCAAACTAGAAGATTGAAGAGGACAAAGTTTTTTGAACTAGTTTTAGTGATAGGTGATAGTGAAAAGCAGAGCATAGTGATTGTGTGCCTGTGTATGTTAAAATAGTGCACGATCTTGTTAGATTAGATAAGAGACGGTATGGGGTAAGCTCTTCATTTTAAGGAACAGTAGTAATTTAGGTTAAATTAAAATTGCTCATTGGACAGTTATGACCAGATTGTAATTGTAATGGACAATTCAATACAATGAATCATCATTGTAGTGATGATTATGGAAAAAAATATATGACAATACTTTGTGCAATAAAAGCGCACATTAGCGACTATATCCAGGGACTGTCTAAAAAATATACTATGAATGTCCAAAGAACATTCGTAGACATTCATGGCCTGTTCCAACAAGACATTCAAGGAATGTTTAAAATGCTGACACACGACTTTCCTGGAACATTTAGGGGCGTTCTTGTGCTTTTGAGGACATTCCAGGAATGTTTTCAATGCCCTGTGTGTACATTCTAGCTAGGAACGTACATGGAATGTTTGGTGTTATTAGGGAGGTTGCTTTTACTTGATGAAAGTCACTCCTTCTCGGGAGTGAAAAAATATACGTTTAAAAAAAGTCAGTAAATGGATAAATTTACCAATTCTTAGCAACCATTGTTCTATAGAGTTTATTTTATTAAGTTAATACTTTTATTTTAGTTATATACGGGTGAAAATGTTTATTTATCAACAAAAAAAAAACACGGTTTCAGGCAGTTTTTCTCAAATGGCTGAAAAAATAAGTATTTTATCGAAAAACATATTTTTGGCAAAAATGCAGCTTATCAAAAATGAAAAAAAATTGGTGTATTCATGAACTCTGTCAACCCAGTAAAAGCAAAGTTGTAGCTCATGAATAATGAAACATTGTTTTATTCCTAGAAATCCAATTCGAATATTCCAACGTGAAATAACCGAAAAATGTAGCACTTTTCGGTAAAAACTCATTAAAACTTTTTTTAAAGTGTTTAAAAAAGCTATATTTTTATAAGAGTTTCTAGCATCAAAACTAAGCGAGTTACGCTCAAAATAAAGTTAGCTCCTTTTTTTTGGTAAAAAAGATCGTGAAAATCTCCCCCTATTTAGCAACCCAAATGAAATAAATCATTACAATTTACGTTTAACTTTCAAGGCTGCTACTCGGAACCGGAACCTACCTGTACTTCGTTTGCTACGAATCTCCCTTGCATAACCTGAAGGCCCGTATTCACTATGTTAATGTTCCGTGCTCCCTGCAACTGCTCCAATCGATACGGCATGCGCTCTTCTACATATAAACCGCCACCGATTGGAGCACCGAAGCTGAGCAAGAACTGTTGTACCGAGGGCGAACGTCAACGTATCCACTATTTTGAGCAGTTGCAGGAGCGCGATACTGTAGTTTTACTTTTTAGAGTACTTCCTGGTTAGTTCTTTTATCCTTCCGTTAAGATTCTTCGTTACGTCTATATCTCAAAAGGCAGTAGCCAAGAGGGATAAAATTGCTACGATGGTATCTGAGAAAACATATCAAGAACAGAGAAAGAACTTGAATACACATAATCTCACGTCAATAAAATATTAACGATGTAATAATTTTTATGATGTGTGCTTTAAATGATTATATGAACACATATTTCAATATACCTAACAGTTTTAAGCAGTAAATTTCAAATTCGACAATAAAACCACTGTCTGTCGAAACCACTGTTAAAATAAAATAAAATTGACCGCCGAAAGGCTCTTTGACTGTAAATTAACCTTAATTTGAATTGAAAATATATAAAAGTCAATATTACACTTAATGAACCTTTTTAAAATCTTTTACGAACTGTTCGGATACTTTTGAGAATAATAAAATAAGATTACGTGGTAATTAGAAGTCTATAAGAGGAAACGGGCGAGTTTGGAAGGTTATAAAACTTTTATCATAGACATGTGAAATAGAAACGAAGCGTCTAAAACATTTTAGACAACAATTCTATAAGATTTATTAGATGTCGTATATCTCATAGTTTGTACTTATATTGCACTGTTTTGTATTTATAAATGTTTGTAGGAATTAAACCCCTACGCAGTTTTTTAACCTTTAAAGAACTTCTGTTAACAGAAAAATGTCTTGCCATAAAAAGTGTGGGTTTGTTTCTATAGGAAATAAGAAAAACTAGAAACTGAGTATAATGTGAATATAAATTAATATAATTGTGTATGTCATAATAATAAAAAATTCGTCGTCTTTGCAATTCGTCAGTTGATTCCTACCTTGGCAAAGTGGCATAGTCGCTTGGAAAGGTACGCATATAATCATCTTATAGTTATTTATGTACCAAGTCAGTAAAGTTACTCTTTATCGAACGAGTCTGATATTATGAGCAGAGCGAGCGTTAGCGAGCGAGGCGAATAACAGACGAGTTCGATAAAGAGTCTTTACTGACGTGGTGTATACAAAGTGTTATCGCCAATCATAAAAATAATGTGTGTGTACTTTGTACGCACGTAAGAAGATATTCTTCTATTATATAATAGGTAATTTAAACGAAGTAAATATACTTAAAAGGGTTTTTGTACTTGTTTTATTTAAAAATCAAACTAACTTTCTTATCTACCACTTTCAAAAAAGAAGAATATCTTCAAAAATTATATAATAATATACTTACAATCATAAAATCTATAAAAAAAATAATAACTTGCTTCGGGCTACGAAAGTTGACGGCATTTCAAACTGCACCACATTCGCATATACGTCATGTGGGAATATACACAAACTAAACGTTTACACCATAAATTTATATGAATTTAATAAAATTATTAGTTTGATTTTTGTCGAAATAAAATACAACAATAGAGTAAGAAAACGATATATGAGATGAAGATTTGTAGAAAGTTTGTTCGTAATCAGATTATGTAAATTAAAATATTGCCTACTAATAGGTAACTACATTATTTTGTTTACATTTTCCAAATAGATAGGTATTGAAACTATTAGGTATTTCCAACTGAAACATTTAGAATTATGTACCTGCTGCTTTTCAAAACTATTTAAAAAGTCACTGTAATTATAAATTTGATTTTATTTCTGTCCACACATCAATAAAAACTAATATTATACAATATTTTTGTTTACCGATAACCTCCATATTGAACAATTATTGACAGATCATTTCAAAATTTCAACACCCAATCAGAGCCCGTATAACGATTAATACCATACTGTCGGTGTGCGCATGCGCGCGGATCAATCAAATTTTACCCTCAATCGATTCGCCGCTAAAGAAGAATATCTTCAAAACCATTAACACTTACTTAATTACATCCTAATGAAAAAAGAGTGTGTACTTGGTAAGCACGTAAGACGTTATACTTCTAGTATTAAAATTTCAACGGAATAAATATATTTTAAACAGTTTAATCGTTTTTTTTATTTAAATATTAAACCAATTTTAACACTTAAAATAAAATACCAAAAATTAAAAATACCGTTAATAGTTACGTTATTGTTTATGAAGTGTAGCCTTCCTCAGCGCAGTTGTTTTTCCCTTGATGAATAGTAGAAACTCTAAATAAATATATTTGCTAACAAATTATCATTAATATCTGTCACCGTCCTATATTATAATCGAATTAAAAAAACACCATTTCATAATATATTTGCATTAATACAAAACTTAAAAGATTTAAGAATTTTATTAATTTTAGACGAAATAAAAATTTCGTATGACAGTAATGACGATGACAGAATGCTTTTGCATGATGGCCGATTTCGATGTTTAATCGATAGTTGTTCAAGTAATCAATATTGAATAAGTACCTAATTACTAAATCTGTAAAGTTTCGATTTATGTTTTATGAATATAATTGCAAAATACTACAGAATTACACTTTCTGACATAAATTTAATTAATAATAACGTAAATTTTGTACAATATTTTTAATAATTAAAGTAAATAAATTTTAAGTTCACTCAAATAAATAATCGATTACTGCCATCGACCGCTTACACTCAATCTCAGTTAATTTGATTAATCGCGGCAGGTAAAGTAAAATTCTTC
This sequence comes from Diabrotica virgifera virgifera, assembly GCF_917563875.1. Taxonomy (NCBI): domain Eukaryota; kingdom Metazoa; phylum Arthropoda; class Insecta; order Coleoptera; family Chrysomelidae; genus Diabrotica; species Diabrotica virgifera. Next base: position 72,339,796 of record NC_065445.1, on the reverse strand, counting down.
TTTCAGTACAATAAAGTGTTACTTTACTGCCGCAAATGGCGTCAAATGAGTACAATAATTAATAATTACTTTAGTGACGGTTGGCGATAAAATTATTTTTCCGCAAATCGCCAGGAAATTTTGACATTCCTGTCAAAATTTCTTGAAGAAAAAGTCAGGACTTCCTTACTGTAAGGAAATGTCATTTTCTTACTGTAAGGAAATGATATTTCCGTACAGTTGTTAGTGTTCTACATAAATGATAGAATGTTTACTCATGCGATAATCCATAAAACGTCTGTATGCATTTTCGTACTTTTCTCTTGATTTCTTTGGCAATAATTCTAATGAAGCAGTATTCACTGCCTCAACCAGCTCTGGAGGAGTCCCAGGAATGGAAATTTCATCATCACTTATCATTTTACTTTCGAGAACACCAGCAATTAAATTTATAAGCGTCAAGTTTGACAATTCAACCTCAATACGTTTCCATAGTAACCCAAGTAATTTTATTAGGAATTTCAAAGCACCATTTATTTGGGAATAAAATTATCGCGTTTTTTTTAAATCAATCAATATCTGTCGAATTTTAAACGATTTGCGGAAAAATAGTATGTTTACCTCGTAGGAAAAGCCACATTCCTGGACTCTGTGTTGCTAAGTCTCGGCTTGCGCCTCGACTTACCAATCTTCACAGTCGTCCAGGAATGTTAAGCTTTTCCTTTTTCCTACCCGGTAAACAATGTACTATTACTTTTTCTCTTATCTTTACCGGGAACTTAGGTTTTAAACCAAGTAGGAAATATTTTGAAATTTAACGATATCCGGTCACCGAAAAATAATCCCTAGTTTGATGAGATAACAATATTTGGTAAGAAGGGTTTTTTGGAATGAGAAATATAATATGGTAAAACATCTTTGCTTTTCTATCAATGATAATATACAGGGTGTTTGGTAAAGAATGGGCCATAAACCTTAAATTCCTGAGCTTAAAATAGGCCGATTTAAGCTAACTTACCTTAGTACGAAAGTTGATAATAACCGAAATACAGGGTGTCAAAGTTAAACTTTTATTTTATTTATTCTTGAATATTCCCTGACAGGTATGGGATAACAATACCAAATTTGGCAAGAGGGGGGTTCTTTGGGATGAGAAATCTAAATTCGTCACCAAAAATGATGTAGTACTCAGAGGGCCCCACATACGTCTTTCAGCGCTCATTTAATACCTTCAATTTTTTTTATTCCCCACTATACATACTTTTGGATCACAACTTTTATTTTTTTTAATATTTTTACTTAAAAAAGGTATACTACATTATTTTTTCTAAACTCAACTGTTTTCGAGATAAACGCATTTTTTATTTGAGATACAACATAATTTATTATTATTATTATTATACAATAATATCGAGCCAAAGCAGAGCTTATATGGCTCAAAGCATAAAAATAATTGTAGGTCTTAAACTAAATAATATAACATAAAACAAATTCTTACAAAATAAAAATTAAATTAAAGTAAATATTCAAAAGAATTGGTTTTCATAAAAGTTGTTACAACAATAGCAAATTAAAAAAGATACAAAAATTAGAAAGTAAGTATACCTAAAAATTACAAATTTTTTTCTCATAAAAAAACATAAAATATATCCTTATATTTTACAACAACTATTTTAACAAAAATTTCTAACATTACACATACAATGTCCAGTTAGTTCTCATCAAAGCTGTTTTTGAAACTATTTAAGCTAATAGCCCCTACGATGTCATCACTTAAACTGTTCCATTTATCAAAAACTCGATTTACCAAAAAGTTTTGCCTTACAGTAGTTTTAAAAGGTTCCTTTTTCAATTTATAGTGATGACCTCGTAGTCTAGCATCTTCGCTGATATTAAAAAAATTCGATGTTCCCCAAAATTCTCCCCTAAGAATTCTGTAAGTAGATATTAAATCACCTCTCTCTCTTCTATGAGTCAATGGAGACAACTTAAGCTTTCTTAATCGAGTTTCATAGCTTAATTTTGCATAATTAAAAGGTAGCTTAGTAGCTCTTCGTTGTACTCCTTCTAATAAATTAATATCTCTTTGTAAATGAGGTGACCAAACAGATACCGCAAATTCCAGGTGAGGTCTGACATAACTTTTATAGAGTTTCAAAAACAAGTCTGGAGACATTCTAGGAAAAGCTTTTGATATGAGGTATAAAGCAGAGTTAGCTTTACCGACTACTTTTGCTGTTTGAGTAGACCAACTTAACGTTTGGTTGACCGTAACGCCCAAATCATTAACTTTCCGTACCGATTTCAGAGGAACTCCATCCAAAAAATATGTTATATGTGGATTATTATATCCACATTGAACAACACAACACTTACGCGAATTTAATGGAATAGCCCATTTCATGCTCCATTCTGATAGCTGATTAAGGTCACTCTGAAGAGTATTAACAATATCGGGACAGTAATATAACTTTAAATCGTCGGCATATGAAACTGATTTTGACTGCCATCCGCACGTTAAATCAGATACGTACAACAAAAATAGAATAGGCCCTAATATTGATCCCTGAGGGACACCACTGGCTACCGCACGTGGAACGCTGCAGTCATTTTCCACTTTGACCGAAAAAGTTCTTTCAGAGAGGAAGTTTTCTAACCACAATAGCAACTCACCACGCACGCCGTAATGTTCTAGCTTCAGCATTAATTTTTGTATGGGTACCTTATCAAATGCACGGGAAAAATCTATATAAATAATGTCAATCGGTTCATATCGGTCCAAAGATAAAGTCCATTCATTAAGAGAGTGAAGAAGGTTGCTAGTTACAGAACGGTTCGGCAGAAATCCGTGTTGAGAGACTGGAATAACATTATGCTCTAACCAAAAGGATATTAACTTATTAGCTATTAATTTTTCCATTATTTTAACTGATGTTGGTGGAACTGTTACTGGACGATAATTAGACGAAAGGAGTTTATTTCTACTTTTATATATCGGTGTTACTATACCAGATTTCCATGAAGCTGGTATTGAATTTGTTTGCAAAGATTTGGCCAAAAAAGCTGCCATTGGAGCCGCTAAACTATCTGCACAATTATGATATAACAATGGTGAAATATTTTCCGATCCAGGAGACGCAGTAGTCTTTAAAGAACATAATACCTCTCTAACCAATTCAGTAGAGATGTCAATTGTTGATAAACTCTCCATTATTCTATCAGTAGTGGGCAAACCTGAAAACGCAGCATCCGTGTCAACTGTAAAAGCAGTGGAAAAAGTCTCAGCAACTAACTCACAAACCTCTTCTTTTAAACATATTTCGCCATTAGATTTTTCTAATAACGGAATACCAGTTTTTGTACAGAATTTTGATCTAACGTATTTGTAAAAAGATTTGGGACCTCTGGAGCTAACTCTGTTTTCATAATTACTTCTCGATAATCTCAACTCCTTTGTCAATCTATTGGAAAATTGTCTATGTGTAAGTATGTTTTCTTCCGATGGATTTTTTCTTACCCTTTTCCATAAAATGTTTTTTTCTTTAGTCATTGCGATCAGTCGGTTATCGATCCAAGGGCTTCTGGGATTAGTCCTAATAGTGTACTTTGAAGAACATTTATCAATACCTTTATATATAATTTCTTTATATTTATTCAAAGAATCATTACATAAACAATTATCTAAATCCGGCCAAATTACTTCTCTAAAATAGTGATTTAATTTAACATAATCTATTTTACTAAACTCTTTAACTATTTTTTCATTAATTGCTCCAGTAATGTCCATTTGAGCTTGTGTCTGAAGAACTACATGGTCCGAAATACCTATTGGTGAAAGATAATGAATTTCACTGATAAGTTCTTCCTCATTAGTGATTATCAAATCTAAAATCGAAGGTGTATTACCTTGACGATATCTAGTAGGTTCTTTTACCAATTGGTTTAGATTGGTTTGGAAAAATAAATTGTAAAATGGAACACTCGGATTATCTCCAATAAGCGGAGTTTGAACTGGCCATTTTAAATCCTTAAAATTGAAATCTCCACAAATGATTAAATTTTCTTTTTCTCTACTACATTTTTCAATAAATTCACACATTGATTTGGTAAGAGTAAAAGAAATGTTTGGTTTATAGATAACAAGGAGGTGCAAAACAACTTTATTAGGAAAGATAATTTTAAACATAAGAGATTCTATACCTTCCAGATTATGACTTACAGTACTTATCTTAGATTTTTTAAAGAAGGTCTCCTGAAAGTAGACACATACTCCGCCACCTACACGATCAATGCGATCTTTACGATAAATTGAATAGCCATTTAGTTTTACAAAATAATTAGGTATTCTGGGACTTAACCAGGATTCTGTTACAGCAAAAATATGAATATCGGGATTAGAAGATGAAAATGACAAAACATCAGCGAACTTAGCATGTAAAGAAGCAATATTAGTATAAAAAATATTTATTGTTGTCAACTTTATTCGTTTTTTGCGGTGGGTTGTTGGTTCTAAGGTTATCTAAGGAATCTAAGGAATCTAAGGTTAAGCTATGGCCCATTCTTTACCAAGCGCCCTAGAATAGAATAGAAATATGCTTCATTGTCACTGAACATTTTTACAATTTTATGGACAAAGCTTACATACAGTCAAAAGAAAACATAATATCAATAACAAATAACAACTACAATTTACTAAAATTAGATAAATCGTCAATATATGTAGTAGTCCTGTCGCCAGGGGGGGGGGTACAACGGCTTTCTTAATTCAGATGAACTTACCCAAGATTTTTTTATGTATTTTGGCGCGTAGAACACGAATTTTTTGGGTAACAGTTGATCCGGATGTCGATAAGATTGTTATAAACAAAGAAGTTGAGGAATTACATAACAGCGATTTCTCGCAAAACAAAACATTTTTTTGTATTTTTTGGGTCATTCATTGTTGTTACACCTGAAAAATCAACTTAAAACCATAATAATTATGCCATTTCTCATATTTACGTCATTGTATCGCAAATTCAATTTAAAGAAATTTGTGACACATTTTTGGAAACTTTTATGGATTTAAGTTATTTTTCGAGTGTAACTATAATGATATTATACAAAAAATTATGTTACTTCGCAAATTTAAAATGCGTTTATCTCGAAAACGGTTAAGTTTAGCGAGATGAATGTAGTATACCTTTTTATACCCCCGCTTACCAAATTTCGTGTTGTTATTTCATGCCTGTCAGGAAATATTCAAGAATAATTAAAATAAAAGTTTAACTTTGACACCCTGTATTTCGGTTATTATCAACTTTCGTACTAAGGTAAGTTAGCTTAAATCGACCTATTTTTACCTCAGGAATCTAAGGTTAAGCTATGACCCATTCTTTACCAAGCACCCTAGAATAGAATAGAAATATGCTTTATTGCCACTGAAATTTTTTACAATTTAATGGACAAAGCTTACATACAGTCAAAAGAAAACATAATATCAATAACAAATAACAACTACAATTTACTAAAATTAGATAAATCGTCAATATATGTACAGTATAATATAAGATATAAAATCCAAGACAAAAACAATTTATTGCAAAATTTATATAAATTGCAAATTGAACATACTTACAACAAATAAAATAAAATACATAAAGTACTGAAATGTTTATGCTACTGCGTATGAAACCCAATTTTCTTAGTTATTCATTAAGAAATTCGTCTATTGAATAGTATGGTCTTTTAGATAGATAGGCTTTTGTCATTTTACGGAACTTTATGAAAGATGTTGCAGATTTAAGTTGTAACGGGAGATGGTTGTACAGTTTCTTTGCGGAATATAATATAGATTTCTTTACTAACTCAGTGGATGGAATCGGTAAATAAATGTCAAAGATTGTGTGAAAGTGTTTACGAATTAAACAGACCGTTTCTAGAATATATAAAGATGGAAGTGTTAAAATTCCGTAATCTCTGAAGTAACTTCTGCAATGTGTAGATCTTCTGAGGCCAAACAGATATCTTATTGCTCTTTTTTGCAATTTAAAAATAACATCAAATTGAGCATCTGTACTAGAACCCCAAAAAGGAAGACCATATCGAAGATGAGACTCGAACAACGAAAAATATGTTATTTTAGAAGATGCCAAATTGAGTTCCCTTGAGACAGATCTTATTGCATAGCAAGCTGAGGCGAGTTTCTTACTTAACGAATCGATATGAAGGGACCATTTGAGGTTGCTGTCTAAAAAAATACCAAGAAATTTTACAGAATCAACGGTACTGATCTGGCTGTTATTAAGAGGCAAAGGTTGAAGAGCTCCTTTAAGATAATGCTACTGTTTTATTTACGTTAAAAGAGAGTAAATTAGAGTCAGACCAGTTCTTTATCGTCAGTAGATCCGAAGTTATAGTTTCATGAAGAGATGCAATAGTTGAGTTGCTCCAAGAGATACTGGTATCATCAGCAAAAAGAAAAATTTTCCCATCGATTTTTAAATTAGTGATGTCATTTATAAAGATAAGGAACAGAAGAAGACCTAATATTGAACCTTGTGGTACTCCACATACAATGTTTTTGAGACTAGAGTCAGTATCATTTGCTCTAACTAATTTTTTCCTATTATTCAAGTAGGATTGGAACCAATTTAAAGAAATACCTCGAATTCCATAGAAATTTAGTTTTGTAATCAAGATGTCGTGATTTACACAATCAAAAGCTTTGGCATAGTCGCAGGAAACAGTGGCAGTATAAAGATTATTGTTTGGTGCTTGGTAAACCTCATGTAGTACAGAAAACATGGCATCAGTGGTACAATTATTTGTTAAAAAGCCGAACTGATTTTGTGATAAAATGTTATTATCAACGATAAAGGACATAAGTCGAGTTTTAATGAGTCCCTCAATAATTTTGGAGAGTACCGGTAGTAAGGCAATAGGTCTATAGTTGCAGGCATCAGATTTTTCACCACCCTTATGAAGAGGAATAATAATGGCTGTCTTTAGGCACTCTGGAAATTTACCTTTTTCGAAGGAATCATTAATTAGAGAGACGAGGATTTCCAGCACATTTTCTGTGAGATTAGAGAAAATTTTTATAGATAGTGCATCAGTATAATGTATAATATTATTAGACCATGTATATTATGTCCACCCTGTATAATATTATTAGATATGTAAGTGAATATGGATGTGTTCTATGTATATCTTTAAGCTTCTATAAACATAGTTCTAAGTAGAGTAGACGAAGTTTAGGACTGTGCTTTTGATTGAAAGCTATGTCACCTGCAAATAAGGCTTTACATGTCAAAGCATTAGAAATTCCTCAATTGTAGAAGAGAGTACCTCAACCAGAAATGTTTTATTAAAAATCGACACATCGAGAGAGTCCACTGTACAACAAAAATGTGAACAACAATCCTACGAAAATTACAATAATTGGGCGCTCTAAACGCATGCAATCTTTGTCATCTATGAGATAATAAATTGGTCAATAAGTTGGTTCATGAAAAAAATTAGTTACCATAAAAACAACAAAAGTTTAGCAACACTTTGTAGATGTGTTAATTAAATTTGTTCCAACTTTTTTAGAGGAGTGTCTGTGGCTAGTGCCTACACCAGACATAGCGGAATTTTAATGAAACACCATGTACAATATGTCGGTCTTTATTTAGTCGTACTGTTCCTATTATGATTACTCATCCTGATTATTCGGTGATCAGTTGTTTGTTGGTACGACGTTCTTAACTATTAAAACCGCAGATAGACACCGCTGGTGGTCTACAACAACTTATTAATGGTTGAAATCAAAAAACCGTTTAGTAACATCCCATTTTGTCAAACGCAGTCTACCTGGCAATCTTACAACTCAATTAGTCGGTGCGGAAACCAATTATTTTCGACACATTATTTGTTAATTAGAATATCACTATTTTCACAACACGTTGTCGCTTCTTGGTAATGTTTATAATTTAAGACTTTTAATAACCTGATTCCAATAATAATTGTAAGTCTTTTCTATTTAATTTTTACGGCAGTTTGATTATAATTGTTTAGTTGTTTGATTACTTACCGTATTTTCAGTACCTACATTTAACCATGACAGCTATCGTACATTTAAGATATAGGGTGTTTCACTGGGAAACGGAAGTACTTGAATGGTGAATAGAGGTTACTGAGGAGGTTTGTTATGGATTTGTTTATAAATCCATGTTATACTCCATCTAATTAAAAAATTGACTGGGACAAACAAGAGACTGCATACGAAAATTGAACCTAGAACTGTGAGATCAGTACAAAAAAATATATATACAGTCGGAAAAATGAGAGAATACCCATGGGTCATCGATGATATGCATACGAATCAAATCAAAAATTTCTAGTCAAAACAAAGTCTAAACTAAGTTAATACTGAAAATAAACGGATGTGACTACTACCCCACCGTGCGATTTTTCGCTACGTAAGAATGTGTCAAAAAATTTTTGTTATGTTATTCTTTTTCTGATAATATATATTTATTGGTGATAAATGTTACTCTTACTACCGTAATTAATTATTTGATATAGATTAATAATACAAAAATAATGAGTAAGCAAATATAGTATTATGAATTTCTCCATGGTAAAGTTGCCAGTGGACGTAAATAGTAACAGGAATTTAAAAAATGTCGTTTATGTCAGCTGCTGCATTAAGTGATTAAAATGAAAGTAAACTTAATGAATTCAGATCATTAGGTATCCACATCATTTTCCAGACATTATCTGCAAATAAATGTACATACATTCGTAAAAATATACTAATCTGTAATTTCATACACTATGATTGAAAACTCAGAGGTCAGAGTAATATGTACACGTTTGGCGAACTCCTAGACAGAAGTTAACCATATTGACAGATGATTACTTACAAATTTTATTGACGTATTTTAATTAAAGAAATACTTACCAAACCAAAAATACAACACAATATCAAAATAGCTCTTAAAAGAACTGAATTTATTCAAGTAAATACGACTGATTATTAAAATTTATAAACTCTACCGAACCTCGCGGTTATTAGACTTTATTAATGTCTAAGAACCGTGTAATGTCTATAGTAATGTCTAAGAACCGTGACCGAACCTAACCCAGGTTCACTGTCAAAGTGACAGAAGTCGAATCAGTCAGATTATGGTTCATAGATAAATAAATAGGGCTTTTCATTGATTGTCATTTGTTTCGAGCTTCTGTCATAGGTTGTATAATCTGTGTATAATATTAATATACACGGATTATATGACATACGACAGAAGCTCGAAAAAAATGACTGTGGTTGGGTTGACCAGCACGATTACTCGAATAGTAGTTTATACAATCATTATCTCTACTCATGTTGAATGTTTTTCTAAGAATGACATTAGAAGTACAGAAATAGTCAAGTGTGAGTTTAAATTTTCTACCAAATTAATATAACTACGTTGAACAATGGCTGGAATACCGAAATGAGGAACTCGTGGAACCCCCTCGGTAGAAGAAGTGAAAATATCTATAGAAAAACTAAGAAACCACAAATCCCCAGGCAGCGATGGCATCCCAGCAGAGTTATTTAAGCACGGTGTAGAGCAACTCACCAAGGTGATGCGAGAAATTGTTTGTAAAATTTGGTCTGAGGAGCAAATGCCTGAAGAATGGAGCTTAGGCTTAATATGCCCGTTACACAAAAAGGGAAACCAACTGGAATGCAATAATTACTGCGGAATAACTCTCCTAAATACAGCATACAAGATATTGTCAAACATTTTGCACGAGAAATTGAAGCCTTATACCGAAACGTTTCTAGGAGAATATCAGACAGGATTCAGGCGTGGACGTTCAACCATTAACCAGATCTTTATACTACGACAGATCCTGGAAAAAGCGCAAGAGTTTAACATAGATATGTACCATATTTTTGTCGATTTTAAAGCTACTTATGACAGAGTTTTATGGCGAAGATGATATCAGCAGTAAAAATTCAAAACGACTCGTCAACCCCATTTGAAATACATAGGGGGTTAAGGCAGAGAGATGCGCTGGCGTGTCAACTTTTTAATGTAGCATTAGAAAAAGTCGTACGAGACGCTAATATAGATAGCAGGGGAACAATATTCAATAGATATGTCCAAATTCTAGCATATTCAGACGACGTAAACATTATAACAAGAACCAGAGCGAGAACTGCGTAAATCCTAATCGAGCTAGTAGCAGCAGCAGAACGAATGGGGTTACATATAAATCGAAATAAAACAAAATTCATGGCGACTAACACAAACACAAGAGCTGGAAATGTTGACGCAGATCTAATCATCAATGACCAAAACTTCGAAGCGGTCAAAGAGTTCATATATCTAGGGACATCGGTTAACCCAAATAATAACACATCAGAGGAAATAAAAAGACGAATAATAATTGCAAACAGGTGTTATCATAGTCTATCAAAGTACTTAGCTAACAAACGTCTTTCTCAAAAAACTCGTATAAGGCTGTATAGAACATTGATAGTCCCCGTTATTAAATATGGATCAGAGGCATGGACGCTAACTAAAACAGATGAATCCGCTCTGTCGATTTTTGAAATAAAGGTGCTACGTAAGATATTCGGAGCGGTCTGTGAGAACGGAATATGGAGGCGTAGATATAACTTTGAACTGCAGAATATCTACAAGCATACGTTTGGTGGAGAAAAGATATTATCACTATAATTAAGCGAAACCGCCTGCAGTGGGCAGGACATGTAGCCCGGGGCCCTGAATCGAACATGGGAATGAGAAGACGGGGTAGACCAAAGCTGAGGTGGATGGACGGGGTAACACAGGATGCCGAGAAGATCGGAGTCGGCAACTGGAAAATGCAAGCAAGGGACAGAACAGAATAGCGTAGAAGGCTTGAGAAGGTCGAGGCCCTCTAAGGGCTGTAGCACCAAGATGATGATGATGACGTTGAACAATTGTATCGCCGTCTCACTCTGTCAATTATAAATATGTAACTGCCTATGTCTTGGCTTACGTTTTTGCTTTGTAGACAACACTTAATAATCTATTTCTCTCGTTTGTTATTATTATTATAAAAAAGGCAGCAAATCCAAAATAAGTGCTTGATATGATAGTTCATGGGTATTCTTTCATTTTTTCCGACTGTATAGAGTGATGAGCGTGCTAATAACCTGCAAAATAGCACAAAAGACGGAAAACATATTAAGTTGTGAGATAAAAAGAAATAAAACTAGTCGAGCTGGGAAATTTAGCGATATTAACCTATTAATTTACATTATATTGATTGTTTCCCACCTTTAGATGTATCGGACGAGTTTCGCAACTACCACTGTAACAGTGACAGTTTTAGTTGACATACTCCTCTGATACGTGTAAAGGTGGGAAACAATCAATATAATGTAAATTTAAAGGTAACTATCGCTAAATTTCCCAGCTCGACTAGTTTCATTTCTTTTTATCTCACAACTTACGTTTTCCATCTTTTGCGTTATTTTGCCGGTTATTAGCGCGCTCATCACTGTATATAAAACCATGACAAGAAGTATCCTAACTTATGGGTGTAAAAATTTAGTAATGAACAAGAAAACCAAAAACAAAATAAGAGCAACAGAGATATAATTCCTAAGGAGAAGCTGCAGAGTAACAAGAAGTGATAGAATAAATAACACAAAAATTAAGAAAAGAATGGGAATGAACTCAGATATAATGGACTACATAGAAAAGAAGCTATTAACCTGGTACGAACATGTCAGAAGAGCACACAAAAAAAGTTGAATAAACAGAATAACAGAATGAAGCCCGACACAAAGAAGAAAACAGACTCCGAAGATCTTTCAGAGATGAAGTGGACGAGTCGATGCAAAGAAGAAATCTCCAGGAAGGGGACTGGCAATACGGAATGAACTGGAGAGATCGTTTGAGTAAAGGAATAGAGTGAAAACTGTGGAAATTTTATTTTTAAACTTTATTTTTAAGTTAAAATTCCATTGATATTTCCAAAAAACGTCATATCGTCGATAATGATTTTATTAAATGCACCATAAATTCATTATTGTCAGTAGTAATTGCACAAAAGCTCTAAAATTATTGAATTTTTCCGGAGTAACACTTTGACAGTTTTAATTTCACGACCCGAAGGGGAGTGAAATTTATGTCAAAGTGGCACGAGGGAAACAATTCGTTAATCATTTTAGAGATCGAGTGCAATTTGCTGCGATTATTTCATGAATAAAACTGTTCAAAATCAAAATTTTATTGTAATTTATTTATATAAGTACAAATTACTACAGTTATACACACAGTTGTTATAAATATTTGACGGTTGAAAGTCATCACTTTTATAACTATTAAAACAGTTATTGTCATTAATGTCACTGAATGTATTTTTTCGTAGCAACGAAGGGCATCTGACGTCATGGTTCTTAGACATACTATGGTTGCCTAGATCGACGGTGGTGGGGAGACTTCAATTTTTGACTTTACGTCACAAGAGTACAGAATCTCATATTTTTAAATGATTTATCATTGAATGTGTGTTATTGTGTATATATGTGTAGTATTTGTGTTATTATTAAATAATAAAACAAATAATACACATTTTATCTTATACCGTGTGGTGAATTGTAAAACGGGCCATAGGAAATTCAATGTAAAATTCTAAACTGTTGAATTCCTGCTTCCCTAATTATTTTACATCAAAAGTCATAAGAGAATGTTTGTAGAGAATTGAAATCTGTATTAAAATCAAAAGTTAAAATTGTTCTACGATTTAAACGCATTCCAAAATTTTGAAAAATATAATACATTTGCCACAGTAGGTATGTGTGTGAAAGTTAGGCCACACGTTACTATTTAACTGACAGTGCTCACACCATTGACTGAATAAAAAATCTTCTCCGCAGCTGAGGGTATCTTATCAACCGTATTGCTTTTAATGATAAAATGAAAATATTGACAGTTCAAAAATGTGAAAATTCATTGTGACACATTATTGCACTGTGTGTGGCCTAATTTTTAGCTGAAAAACGTATTTTTATGCATTTTTACAAAATTTTGGAATATGTTTAATTCGTAGAACAATTTTAACAGTTGTTTTGAATACAGATTTCAATCCTCTACAAATAGTTTCTAATGTCTTTTGATGTAAAATAATTAGGGAAGCAGGAATTCAACAGTTTAGAATTTTACATTGAGTTTCCTATTGCCCGTTTTCCAATTCACCACCCGGTTTTTTATAGTTTACTTTATATTTTTGTATTTTGGTGTTGTTTCCCGTAAAAACTTATTTTGAATTATTTATGAAAAATGTACATCGCACCTATTATAGGAGTTTAAATAAGAATACTATATATTTATAAGGTAGAAAACGTTAAAATTTCATTATGTATTAACGTATATAATAATGTTGATGATATTTTAGAATGCCAGGTACAGGTAGTGTGACCAAATTTATTAGGTACCTATTATTTAAATCCTTACAATAAATTATACAAGTAATTCTAATTCACATAATCCAGCTGACCTCTAAGGATAGTATATATTCAATAGTTAATCCAGCACTAATAGAAATTCATCGACAAATTTTCAGTGTAGAATGGAGATTGAAGTTCTAGATTTCCGTAAATATTGAATGGATAAATATCAACAGTTTTCCATAATTAGGTATTATAATCCACTAAACATCTTTATTTCTTAACTATCTTGACTATTTTCCATATATAAAAGACAAATAAATACCGATTAAGGGGAAGGAGCAAAATGCAAAATTGTATTCATTTTTTTTAATCCTGAGAAAACTAATAAATATTTTGGAAAAATTTAAACGCAGAATGAAAGACTACATTATTACCGAGGGTTGAAGGTCCCTGAAAACTTCTACAATGTTTATTACAGGGCTGAAAATGAAAGAGAAGTGTTATTTTTAATTGCAAATATTTCATTCAAAAGAAACTTTTTGTTTACTCTAAAGGACTTTCGGTCCTCGGTAATAACGTAATCTTTCATTTTGCGTTGAAATTTTTCTAAAATACTTATTAGTTTTCTCAGGATTCGAAAAAAATCATATTACGATTCAAATGACAGTACACTTGTGACGTAATCGCACATTTAATGTTCATTGGTTAGTTGATCTGGGCAACCGTAGTAATGTCTAAGAACCGTGATCTGACGTAACATATTTGACGACGGGATATTTTATCAAAAATTATCAGGTATAATATCACAAGAGAGTGAGAATAAATTGAAAATAATGCGACAGTTTTTCGAAAATTTGTTGTCTGGCAATAGATACGAAAGTCCGCAGGGCTCGAGTGGCTATTGCCCAATGACAACAAATTTGAGTAAAAATGAAGCATTATTTTCTTATTTATTCTTACTGTAGTGTGATATTCGTAAGATTATTTTTTAATACGCATATTATGGATATTTTCTTAAATGTGACAGTTGTCAAAACTAGGAAACTGATTGCCATTAAACACAAACAATCTACTTAAAAAAATTCTATCGGTAATTTTCTACAGTAGATAATTCTCAGTATAATTTTAATCTGATTGGACAGAATTAAACACGTGATCAAATAGCTTACTATACGATTGGAAGTTAAAATCATCAAAAAATAATCACTTTAATTTTTATTTCTGTAGCTTTCTATTGGTCAGAATCTCCTATGAATGAAATAATCACAATAAAAAATACAGTAGATATATTTTTAAGTTCTATAACAATCAGGTTATGTATCAGCAACGAATATAAATTACAGCACACACTTTTTTCTAAAGCTGATAATTTTGAAACCAACGTTCTACTTCTAAACCTCCATACAAAAATGCAGTAGGTAGCTAGAGTCACAAACCTTTTAAAATCGTTTAAATCCCTTTCTTTCTCAAGCATTAAAATGCCTACATATTTTTAACCACACAAAAAATATCAAGTACGAAAATTTCGTCCCGGGTATACATTCCTCCGCAAGAAAAAAGGAGGCATAACGAGGATTTGAAATTTTTAAGCGCTTGCTCGGCTGAAACCGGATTCTGAAAAATTTTCCATTGTTTCAGAGTTTTACCGAGAGGACTTGAGTTAAGTTACGCTCTATCTATAATATGGTATTGCTATCACAGTACGCTCTTGAGATATACATCTTTATAGTTATCTCTTTAGGAAGACGCATAAATACTTTTTACCATCTTCGTATTAAATATTGCTCTTCTCGTATTATTCTCGAGTTTATGCTCCAAATACACACAGCTAGCTTTTCAATTCGTGTTTCATATTATACCTAAAAGGAATAATTTATGTAAATTAGGGAATTGTATGAATGGAAAATATGGTACTGGTAATAAATATAATGTAATTTATAGAAACAGTATAATATAATATACAAAATAAACTTACCGGTACAAAATGACTTCCAAGTTCCATTTTAGTTTAATTGAATAAGTCTGCGCAGTACAATAATTTAGCAAACCCATTGAAATAACACTTTTCCAAACAAGCTTCGAAACAAATTCAGCTGAATGTACCATTCAGAAAAACTACAGAAAAAAAGCAAATCTCGCGATATATCTGCCAAAACATGCTTAAAGCTCTTTAAAACCTCGCTAGTTCAGCATCTACATTATACGAACTAAAATTTTATTTTTATGTGCATTTAAATAGCAGGATAGGAGAAACGTTTTATTAAAATTAACCTTTTGCAAAACTTGAGCAGGTAATCGACTCATGGATGGGTACTATGAGTTGATATGTGCTGACGAGGAGTCCTTTAAGATTACAAAGGACTTCTTGGAAGAAAAGACGGAGTGGAAGACAAGAATTGGAAAACTAAATCCTGAACGAAGGACCAGTCGTTGGGCGACTCTGACTTCCGAACCAGCAGCTGGCGGAGTACGGCATGTGAGTCTCCGAAATGATAAGGAGTCAAAGGCAAGGCACGAAAGGCTTCAATGGAAGCCTTATTACCTTCTCCATCAAGCAAGTATTATACCGTTGGAAAAGGGTGAAACGAGACAGTCTGGGAATATTGGGGAACCAAAGCCTGTAACCGTTTCTTTCGAACCGCAGGAGGCCAAAGGGAAATCTATGCAGGTGAAAGAAATTACAAGAAGGCCTGTTGGAGACCCATAAACTGCAGAATTAAGATCATACAACAGCTTCGGCACTTTTGTGCCAGGAAGTAGCTGAGAAGAACATTGATATGGTGCTTACTCAAGAAGTTTAGATAAATGAAGCTAAGATACGGGGAATAAATGATAAGGGATGGTAATTAATTTTGAGAGTACTAGACACTAAAATAAGAACTTGTACATTTTGTATAGTCTGACCATAACCGGGTACCAGTTATGGAGCTGTGTAATAGAGACACGACAGCTGCCAGAATTAAATTGAACTGCAATGGGTTGGTTACAGAGTTGATCGTTGCATGTTTTTACCTTTCTATTTACTCTAAAGCACAACTTCCAGGGAATAACTTGGAGAATCTTCTAGAATATACCAATAATAAGCGTACAGAGCTTATTATTAGGGTTGACCCCAACGCTCATCACACCATTTAAGGAAGCGGAGATAGGTACAATCAATAGAGGTAAGTTACTTTTTGAGCACCTTTGCACTACTGAACTTGATCTTCTACACAGGGGTAACAAGCCCATCTTCAGGACATCAAGCAGATGGTATATTTCCTAAGTTTCTCCAAAAGAGACTGGAAATTCTGGAAGTTCTGAAAATTTTTCTATTGTTTCAGAGTTTTACCAAGGGATTGAGTTAATATATGGTATTGCTATCATAGTACGTTCTTGAGATATATATCTTTATAGTTATCTCTTTAGGAAGACGCATAAATACTTTTTACCTTCTTCGTATTAAATAATGCTCTTCTTGTAAATCAAAAATGAATAACCATTTTCAATTTCGTTGCAACACGAAACTACAGCCGCATCATTATTCTAGTCCAATCAGAAAGTGCAGCAAGCACCTCTAACGGTTTCGAAACTTATTAGTCTCTCATCAGGAGGTACATATGCTGCTCTCTGACCCAACTAGGACAAACCCTGGCGTGCAGTCACGGATTGCAACGAATGAAATGGCAGGGATGCCCTAGCGGCAACTGCTAGCAAAAGACTAAGTTTTCAATCTAATAGAACATAAAACAGCATCAAAAAAATGTTACTCTACATCCTACCAGATTGAAAACAATGGAAACCTTCTCTGGAAGGAACCTTCTATAGAAGCCTTGGAGGTATTACCAGAGAAGGTTCCCATTGTTTTCAATCTGGTAGGATGTAGGGCAGTGGTGCTCAGACTTATACTGTGTCGGATCTACCACATAAATTGCAAGCGTCCAGCGATCGACTGCTAGTAAAAAACGATAGTTTTGAAAATAAAAAACTTTGTTGCCCATTTCTATTTGATAAAAAGTTGTAACTTCAGAAAGTTGTAATTAAAGTCATGTTTTTCATCCTAATTTTATTTGGATGTTGATGCATGGCACTGCATAATATACACAAGATTTTCATATGATGGTACAGAATTGCCGAGGGCCAGATGCAAGAATGATGAGATAATGTTCGTCAGTTAGCCGATTATGATACTTTGATTTCACTATCTTCATTTGGGAAAATGCAGACTCACACAAGTACGTTGATCCAAAGAATACTATGAGCTTTAGAGCTATTTGCCTCAAATATGGATATTTGTTATACCGTATGAAAGACCACAATTTCTTATCAGCCGCTCTGGACTTAAGGTGTACCGTGTACCTATGTAAGTATCCGAAATTATTTTCAGTGCCTCGTTTTGGACGGAAATGATCTCCATATTGACAGTAATTAATATTTCAGTGGCAATTTGTTCCACGTATTCACAAGAAAATGGATTAGACATGAATGTTACAATATCTGTCAGTTTCTTAAAATCAGCCAAGCATCTTTCAAACTCGCCATGAACTACTTGCATCTCCGTCTCATAATAAATATAATTCAAATGAGCGGTTAACCTTTTTTGTCAACGATAGAAAGTTGTTTAAATCCTTTTTGTTCATTTGAATAATCAATAATAACAATTTGTTGACAAAGAAATGTACTGCGCTCATCATATCGATAATTGTTATTTTTACCCTGTAGTTCCACATTAAGGAGGTTCAAAAGATTTGCTACATGTGATACGAAAGAAAGATCACTGAGCTTTTCGTTTTGAAGTAAATTTTCCCCTCGTTCTTCTAGAAAAGAAATTATTTCGGGACTAATTATTTCAACCACCTCACATATGTATGCAGAAGTAAAGTACATAGTGTCCACATCTTTTTCATTTGTATTTTTTCCGTGAATCGCGATCGACTTCAAAAACTTTGGCGATCGACCGGTCGATCGCGATCGACTCTTTGAGCACCGCTGATGTAGAGTAACATTTTTTGATGTTGTTTTATGTGCTATTAGATTAAAAACTTAGTCTTTTGCTCTTCTTGTATGATTCATTATGTCAACTGTTGTAGACAACCGTATGTACCAATAAAAAGAACCAATATTTTTGGTCCAGAAGGCATCAAAACATTATTGTTGTGAAATTCTGACTTAAGCCCTCTATCCCAAACATCAGAGAATCTATATATAGTTAGCTGCACTTCTATTTTCTTGATATATGCCCAACGGAATACCAGCTACATTTTTAGCTGCTGAAAATACAGATTTTCGCAGGATCTCAAAGGTGTAACCAGGATGATCCTAAGGGGCGGGGGTTACATCTACTTGAAGGTCTCTGGGGGTATGGAATAATAATGGTGTTAAGCGTATAGAGCTCAAAGTACATCCAAAAGGGGGGGCTATAACCCCCAAAAACTACCCCCTGGCTACGCCTATGCAGGATCTTGATTGAAAATCCCCAATTATTGCCACATAGCTTTTGGGAGATATTTTTGGGTTTCAATTTTGGCAGCTAGTTTCATTAGACATTCTTTGAATGTTAACATTCTATCTAGTGTGATACCCTTAGACCATAAAAACTGATAGACACGCCTTGTACCGAACCGTTGAAGCAAACACCTTCCGCGAAAGTGACGTCACAATACGGCAAGAACTCGTTTGGAGTCTTAGCAAAGCACTAATAAAATTACCCAATTTTAAGTTAATTTTAATATAACTTCAATATTTTGTAAAAAATATGGAAGATAAATAATTTAGCAAAGTAAATTAATAAATATTTTTGACTTAAAGTAATTTGGTAAAAATAAATGTTTTTTTAAAAGTAGGTACATATTATATCGTTGGTATATCTCTTCTTGTTTGATAATCAAAAATACATTTGAAGGAGAGTAATTTTCTTTTGGGTGGAAGTTTCAGGTTAGGTGAAAAAATATGTAGGAAATCTATTAATTTATTAACCACAAAACAAAATAGCTTTTGGTAACTTACTTCTAACTCTTATTACATTATTTAGTTTTTCACCTTCGTGGTACAATCTGATGTTGCAATAATGGAAACAAATTATCTTTATTAGATTAAACAAATGGTTTGTTTCAAAATCATGATCAAAATATGTTCTTTGTATGTACATATCTTCCCATTAATTTAGAATCGTTCAATTATTTTGAATTGTATATAAATTTAATTTCGCTTTCAGCAATTTTGCAAATATGAATGACGTCTTTAGAAGGTTGTTTTCTTATCTTTCTTAACTACAAACCCAGCGATATAGTCAACATCACAAACATAAGATGACAATGTTTTTGAAAAACTTATTTACAGTATAATCATGGTTACTAGTTATTGTTTCCCTATTATTTTCATCAGTTATAAAATTGTCAATAAGTTTATGATCATCTGTTTTCATTTTCACAGTATTTGTTGTGCTCATTGCTAAAATTATGGAAGGTGTCTGTTCTATACAATTAACCTGGGTAGATCCTGTAATACTTGTAAGCATTAAGAGTCTTTATATGCAGCTTTAAATTGTTTTACCGTTGGGTTGTTGTTGTAACCTCCATGACTCCTAATGGAACTAAAGAAAACTGCTAAGTGATCTTGAGAAAGTTTATAGACCGAAAGAACTACAGACCTCCATCCATATCCTCCAAGTAATTTTTCCAAATTCCCATTAGTGACTTTAAACTAATGATCATACCAATAAAACCCGTTTTTCTTTGGCATGGATATTATAGTGGTTCACCATTGTTGGAACATTTAAGTGATCTAAGATATTTTATAGATTCTTCAATTTTTTGAAAAATCGCTTGTTTATTGTGCTGCTGTAAACTGTATTTTAGGTGTTTTACCAATAAATTTCGGCTATTTAAAATATCAAAAATATCATTAATTTGTTCAATGAAATTTTGAGTACCTTCGCTACATACAAATTCTTTTGAGCTTTTATTTCTCAAATAACGTATTGCCTTAGCAACTTTTTGGCTGAACGTTTGGGCAGCTAATTTCACCTTCATTTTTTCCTTATACCAATTTAAATGCCTTCGGGTTATCCTAGTTGCAAGATGAAGGCCTTCCTTTTCTTGAATGTCTACTAATTCTTCCAAATATTTCCATTTAATCGCTTTATTATTTCCGTCAAAAAAATTTCGTAATATAATATACGTTTATTCAAATCAATAGTTATTACAATAATTTACAGTCTCAGTTTACTTACAATGAATATATAATCTTTAGACCTTCTACCCTCTCGGGTGTAGGTATTAACGTGTGCTCTGTTAACAGTGCACAAATCTCTTCCATTGTTTCCTGTCCTGTGCCATCGCCTTTGCTTCGTTCCATGCTATTCCTTTTTTGTCCAGAATCCTTGCCATCACTTCGTTCCATGTCTCTCTCGGTCTTCCTCTACTTCTTTTTCCCTGCACCTTCGTTTCCGATATCTTTTTAACTGGTACTTCTTTCTGTAGTCGTTGTAGATGACCCCACCAACTTAATTGTTTTTTTTTTTCAACATACTCCATCATTGTCTCGATTTTCAGTTCTTCTCTTATGTAATTATTTCTTACCCTATCCCTTCTAGTGACTCCTTGAACTCTGCGTAGATACCTCATTTCTGCTGCCTGTATCTTACTTTTCTGTTGTCTATTTAGTACCCAGGATTCACATCCGTATGTAAGTACTGGTCTGTACATAGCCTTAAATACCTTGATTTTCGTATGTTTCGATACTTCTTTCTTGTTAATAATTGTTTTTCCTATTGCGTGGTACAGTCTATTCACTTTATCAATTCTTTTGTTGATCTCAGCTCCCTGTCACTTACAATGAAATGAACGTAAAAAAGTCTTAAAAGCATGAACATGCTTGTTGACCTAAATAACCTTAAGTATTGCGAATAAAAGGTATATATTAAAATACCCTAAATAAGGGTCACAATACAAAACGTTTTCGGATTAAGGAATCCATCATCAGTGTTTAAAAGCCAAAATTTGCATGCCTGAGCCACCAAAATGTATCGGGTAAAAACCCTTTAAATGTAAATAATAAGGATGTTTTACATATTTATATAAAATTCATTGGATGGTATAGATAAACCTGGATGTTACCCAGGGCAACACAGGACTCTCTCCACGTGGTTGGAACTTTTTTTGGAGAAAACCCTCACATATTGGATTTCAATGGCCAACTATTGAAATATAAGACAATGGAGGAGAAGAGCACAAGAGAAATTTGAACGGAAGATCATAGCCAGACAGGCAAAGACCCATCTAGGGTAATATTGCCAAATGAAGAAGACTTCAACCAAATGCAAACAACCTGGAAGAACATTTTAGGTAAAGATCTTAATGTGGGCTTGGAAAACGAACCTAATTTTCGAACAGATTTCCGAAGTATGTGGGTATCACCTTAGACCATAAAAACTGATAGACACGCCGTAATGCTATTCTCTCGTCTCGAAGAGTGAAGCCAACATAAAACGATTCACACAGCTGTGTGTGACGTCAGTTTACGGCAGAAAACGTTAGAGATTAGAAGTGTGTGTGTGTGTGTGTATGTGTGTGTGTGTGTGTGTGTGTGTGTGTGTGTGTGTGTGTGTGTGTGTGTGTGTGTGTGTGTGTGTGTGTGTGTGTGTGTGTGTGTGTGTGTGTGTGTGTGTGTGTGTGTGTGTGTGTGTGTGTGTGTGTGTGTGTGTGTGTGTGTGTGTGTGTGTGTGTGTGTGTGTGTGTGTGTGTGTGTGTGTGTGTGTGTGTGTGTGTGTGTGTGTGTGTGTGTGTGTGTGTGTGTGTGTGTGTGTGTGTGTGTGTGTGTGTGTGTGTGTGTGTGTGTGTGTGTGTGTGTGTGTGTGTGTGTGTGTGTGTGTGTGTGTGTGTGTGTGTGTGTGTGTGTGTGTGTGTGTGTGTGTGTGTGTGTGTGTGTGTGTGTGTGTGTGTGTGTGTGTGTGTGTGTGTGTGTGTGTGTGTGTGTGTGTGTGTGTGTGTGTGTGTGTGTGTGTGTGTGTGTGTGTGTGTGTGTGTGTGTGTGTGTGTGTGTGTGTGTGTGTGTGTGTGTGTGTGTGTGTGTGTGTGTGTGTGTGTGTGTGTGTGTGTGTGTGTGTGTGTGTGTGTGTGTGTGTGTGTGTGTGTGTGTGTGTGTGTGTGTGTGTGTGTGTGTGTGTGTGTGTGTGTGTGTGTGTGTGTGTGTGTGTGTGTGTGTGTGTGTGTGTGTGTGTGTGTGTGTGTGTGTGTGTGTGTGTGTGTGTGTGTGTGTGTGTGTGTGTGTGTGTGTGTGTGTGTGTGTGTGTGTGTGTGTGTGTGTGTGTGTGTGTGTGTGTGTGTGTGTGTGTGTGTGTGTGTGTGTGTGTGTGTGTGTGTGTGTGTGTGTGTGTGTGTGTGTGTGTGTGTGTGTGTGTGTGTGTGTGTGTGTGTGTGTGTGTGTGTGTGTGTGTGTGTGTGTGTGTGTGTGTGTGTGTGTGTGTGTGTGTGTGTGTGTGTGTGTGTGTGTGTGTGTGTGTGTGTGTGTGTGTGTGTGTGTGTGTGTGTGTGTGTGTGTGTGTGTGTGTGTGTGTGTGTGTGTGTGTGTGTGTGTGTGTGTGTGTGTGTGTGTGTGTGTGTGTGTGTGTGTGTGTGTGTGTGTGTGTGTGTGTGTGTGTGTGTGTGTGTGTGTGTGTGTGTGTGTGTGTGTGTGTGTGTGTGTGTGTGTGTGTGTGTGTGTGTGTGTGTGTGTGTGTGTGTGTGTGTGTGTGTGTGTGTGTGTGTGTGTGTGTGTGTGTGTGTGTGTGTGTGTGTGTGTGTGTGTGTGTGTGTGTGTGTGTGTGTGTGTGTGTGTGTGTGTGTGTGTGTGTGTGTGTGTGTGTGTGTGTGTGTGTGTGTGTGTGTGTGTGTGTGTGTGTGTGTGTGTGTGTGTGTGTGTGTGTGTGTGTGTGTGTGTGTGTGTGTGTGTGTGTGTGTGTGTGTGTGTGTGTGTGTGTGTGTGTGTGTGTGTGTGTGTGTGTGTGTGTGTGTGTGTGTGTGTGTGTGTGTGTGTGTGTGTGTGTGTGTGTGTGTGTGTGTGTGTGTGTGTGTGTGTGTGTGTGTGTGTGTGTGTGTGTGTGTGTGTGTGTGTGTGTGTGTGTGTGTGTGTGTGTGTGTGTGTGTGTGTGTGTGTGTGTGTGTGTGTGTGTGTGTGTGTGTGTGTGTGTGTGTGTGTGTGTGTGTGTGTGTGTGTGTGTGTGTGTGTGTGTGTGTGTGTGTGTGTGTGTGTGTGTGTGTGTGTGTGTGTGTGTGTGTGTGTGTGTGTGTGTGTGTGTGTGTGTGTGTGTGTGTGTGTGTGTGTGTGTGTGTGTGTGTGTGTGTGTGTGTGTGTGTGTGTGTGTGTGTGTGTGTGTGTGTGTGTGTGTGTGTGTGTGTGTGTGTGTGTGTGTGTGTGTGTGTGTGTGTGTGTGTGTGTGTGTGTGTGTGTGTGTGTGTGTGTGTGTGTGTGTGTGTGTGTGTGTGTGTGTGTGTGTGTGTGTGTGTGTGTGTGTGTGTGTGTGTGTGTGTGTGTGTGTGTGTGTGTGTGTGTGTGTGTGTGTGTGTGTGTGTGTGTGTGTGTGTGTGTGTGTGTGTGTGTGTGTGTGTGTGTGTGTGTGTGTGTGTGTGTGTGTGTGTGTGTGTGTGTGTGTGTGTGTGTGTGTGTGTGTGTGTGTGTGTGTGTGTGTGTGTGTGTGTGTGTGTGTGTGTGTGTGTGTGTGTGTGTGTGTGTGTGTGTGTGTGTGTGTGTGTGTGTGTGTGTGTGTGTGTGTGTGTGTGTGTGTGTGTGTGTGTGTGTGTGTGTGTGTGTGTGTGTGTGTGTGTGTGTGTGTGTGTGTGTGTGTGTGTGTGTGTGTGTGTGTGTGTGTGTGTGTGTGTGTGTGTGTGTGTGTGTGTGTGTGTGTGTGTGTGTGTGTGTGTGTGTGTGTGTGTGTGTGTGTGTGTGTGTGTGTGTGTGTGTGTGTGTGTGTGTGTGTGTGTGTGTGTGTGTGTGTGTGTGTGTGTGTGTGTGTGTGTGTGTGTGTGTGTGTGTGTGTGTGTGTGTGTGTGTGTGTGTGTGTGTGTGTGTGTGTGTGTGTGTGTGTGTGTGTGTGTGTGTGTGTGTGTGTGTGTGTGTGTGTGTGTGTGTGTGTGTGTGTGTGTGTGTGTGTGTGTGTGTGTGTGTGTGTGTGTGTGTGTGTGTGTGTGTGTGTGTGTGTGTGTGTGTGTGTGTGTGTGTGTGTGTGTGTGTGTGTGTGTGTGTGTGTGTGTGTGTGTGTGTGTGTGTGTGTGTGTGTGTGTGTGTGTGTGTGTGTGTGTGTGTGTGTGTGTGTGTGTGTGTGTGTGTGTGTGTGTGTGTGTGTGTGTGTGTGTGTGTGTGTGTGTGTGTGTGTGTGTGTGTGTGTGTGTGTGTGTGTGTGTGTGTGTGTGTGTGTGTGTGTGTGTGTGTGTGTGTGTGTGTGTGTGTGTGTGTGTGTGTGTGTGTGTGTGTGTGTGTGTGTGTGTGTGTGTGTGTGTGTGTGTGTGTGTGTGTGTGTGTGTGTGTGTGTGTGTGTGTGTGTGTGTGTGTGTGTGTGTGTGTGTGTGTGTGTGTGTGTGTGTGTGTGTGTGTGTGTGTGTGTGTGTGTGTGTGTGTGTGTGTGTGTGTGTGTGTGTGTGTGTGTGTGTGTGTGTGTGTGTGTGTGTGTGTGTGTGTGTGTGTGTGTGTGTGTGTGTGTGTGTGTGGAAAGATAACGGCATGGAATCAAGTCCATTTGCCACAGAAAGTTGTAAAAGGAATTTTCTTATAGTATAACTACAGAGATGTGGGTTATGCCGTTTTAAATTTGTATTTTATTTTCTTTAATAAAATTTAATAAAAGTTCCAAGGTGTTTTTATTGGCAGCTAACAAAATGTGTGTGAGATTTAATGGAAGAAAATATTTCATTTCAATAAGTGTACGAATTAAATCATTGGATTTTTTTAAATGTTTTTTGCAACCGAAAAATATATGATTTAGATCTCCGTAAGAGTTCTGATCACAACTACAGGCCGAGGACTGTATAATGCCCAGCTTAGCAAGGTGCGATGGAAATCGCCCATGATTTGTTTTAAGTCGAAAAACACTTGCCGAAAAGAATTTTGAAGTAGGGTAGTTGAAAATATATAGAGGTGGGGATGGTAGGGTAGGATGTATTTTAAAGTAGGTATTTTGTGAGTTTTCTACAGTATTTTCCCACTGTCGTTCCCATTTTAATCTTATTTTATTTTTTATCAAATGAAAGACGTCTGGTAATGTATAAATATTACAAAGAACTCCGTTAAGTACTGCTTCCTTAGCCAAACTATCAGCTTTTCCATTACCTAGTATACCTGTATGACCTTTGACCCATACAAATGTTATATTTAAATCTGCTATCAAATTTTTTAAATTGCATAATATAGGACATTTCATTCTTTCAAATTTTATGCTTTGTATTGACTCCAATGCAGACTTAGAATCAGTTAGTATTACTCCATCTCGTAAATTATTTGATGTTAACCAAGTAATGCCCTTCCAAATTGCTATAAGTTCAGCAGTATATATGCTACATATTGATGGTAATTTAAACATATGTCACATACAATGTGTGTTAAAAGTAGTATTTTTAAATAAATAGTGCCCAACTTTAACAGCCGATAAATGACTTTTTTGATCAACCGGTTCAACGATAACATAGTACGGTCCGATGTCTGTCGAAATATATTTGTTGTCTAAATTATATATTTTATTATCAATTTCCATTTCGCCTTGTATATCTTTCTCATCTGGTGGGTCTTTCCCAGACGGGGGAGTACCCCCGTCGGAAGAGTTACTCATTATAATATTAAAAAACTTGTACTTACCTTAACTATGGGTTTATGAAATAACAAACCAAAATAAAATATCTACCTGCCTAAATTCGAGCAAAAAGTAATTAAGCGCGTGTAACAAAACCAACCTTACTGTTCGGAAGACACACTAATACTGAGAGATTAGAAGTGTTTATTGGCGTTGTGAATTAAAATAAAGTATATTTTCTACATCCAGTAACAAATCAAAATATGTAATATTTGACCCTCCACATATGTTAAAACTTATTCGCAATAAAAAATCCAGGAGGAAAATAAACTTCCTGTAGCTGGCTGTATACCATAAATCACAAAAATACCAAGTTTCTTGTAAAAGGTATATATTAAAATACCCTAAATAAGGGTCACAATACAAAACGTTTTCGGATTAAGGAATCCATCATCAGTGTTTAAAAGCCAAAATTTGCATGCCTGAGCCACCAAAATGTATCGGGTAAAAACCCTTTAAATGTAAATAATAAGGATGTTTTACATATTTATATAAAATTCATTGGATGGTATAGATAAACCTGGATGTTACCCAGGGCAACACAGGACTCTCTCCACGTGGTTGGAACTTTTTTTGGAGAAAACCTCACATATTGGATTTCAATATACACATATTTATATTCATGGTTTTCAGGTCGTCTTCCATGTCATCCAACGATCTCGTTGGCCTTCCATGGACTCTTCTTAAGCATGGGGTTTTATGCAGAAGCTGGTAATATACAAAATAAGTAAATAAGTAAAAATAAACTATAGATACAAAATAAGTAAAAATAAACTATAGATACAAAGTAAGTAAAAATAAACTATGAACAATTTATAATAAAAAAATATTAGTTTTTTTGTATTATATTTAGTTATATATCCATACTAGGGGAGTGCAATTAGAACGAGAAGATACAATGTTTCGGAAAAAATCAAACAAGCTTATATTTTTCTAAAACTTTTTTTGTTAGTTTATAAATATGTTAAAGTAAAAAGTTCTACTCACAAATTTCGCCGCTAATTGTTTATTAATTGTTTAAACAATAATAATTGTTTTGTATGAATAATGTTAAGAATATGAGTGAATTCAACATTTTATTTTCATAAAAAATGTTTTTATTTTAGTTTTGATTATGCTGAACCCGAATCTGACATTACAATTTGCAAATTCAAAATGGCGGATTCAAAATGGCGGAGTTTTTCCTAAAATTCCTTAAAAAGCAGTTGTAAAATCCGAATTTTTTTTATAAAACGTGTTTGTTTACATATATGTGGATATTTTTGAGAGGTTGCTGAACCTGAATCAAATTTTGATAATTTAAATTATAAAATGGCAGATCCAAAATGGCGGATAACTTAAAAAATAGTTGTAAAATCATAATTTCTTTACAAAATGTATTTATTTCTACATATATTTATTTTTGAGAGCTTTGATAAACCTAACTTAAATGTTAACATTATAAACTATAAAATGGCGGATCCAAAATGCGGATTTTCTAAAAAGAACATAAAAAAAAACATTTTTCTAAAACATTTATTGTCTTTATTTTTAACAGGTTGTTGAATCTGAATTAAAGATTAAAAATTTAAATTTCAAAATGGCGGATCCAAAATGGCGGATATTTAAATGAAAAACAAGTAGAATCCAATCAAACAAATATGGAATTTCATTCTTAAACAAAAAAGATAAACAAATAATTTTCACAAAAATATTAAAAATTAAAATGTATTAGAAAGAAAGAACCAATTATTCAAAATCTATCTCTTCAATATTCAAAAAATTGTTGCAATGGAATCATAAATAAAAAGTTATTCTTAGTAAAAAGCTCTGCATATTCTAAAACTTTAAATGCAATCATAAAATATCAATTTTTATCAATTTTGTACAAGATATGTCAATAAATAAAAATTTCAGTTAGGAGTAAAATACATATATTTTTCATAATACTGAAAATTGTTATTATGTAAAGTTGTTCAGAATTAAAAACGACGTGTCAATATGCAATTACACTTTTATGCAATTTTTTTACATAATACCTCGTATAATATTAATAAAATATAATATTTTATATTTGCATATTAAGTGTTAGACCATGCACAGCTATTTATGACGAATAACTTTCTTCATAAAATTAATAATAAATCAGTTATCATAAATAATAAGTGAAAATTTAATGATGTTTGGTATAATTAATTTGAAACAATATTAAAAAAAACAAATTTTCGATTAGAAGGATATAATTACATATTGGAACATAGTTTTTAATTCCAAACAACTTTTCTTTATAAAAATTTTCGATATTGTGAAATATAAAGGTACTTTACTCTTGAGTGAAATTGATATTTTTTGACATACCTCGTACAAAATTAACAAAATTTGATATTTGATGGTTGCATCTTATGTTATATACGATGCAGAGTATTTTATAAAGAATAACTTTTTTTCGTAAAACTGATATTAAAAAAGTTATCAATAGGTTCCAAGTTACGCAGACATACTGTGTAAGAGCTAAAAAAAAATTTTTTTGTTGAACATTTATTATTTTTGAAGCTTATTATTAAATTAATTTTAGGTAAGTTTTACAGAAAAAAGTTTTGATCACTCTGTATATACATTTTTTCAGCTGGTAATTTTCGGTTTTTGTATTACATTTTTGTTACCTTTCTTAGTTTTCTCAAAAAGAAATTGTTTATTTCATTTTTAATCTAAAATAATTCAGTGTTTTTTAAAGATTACATCCTAGGCTTTAAAAAAATATTAAAAAAATTGTATTAGATTTATTCAAACTTGAGTAATACCGTCTTAAAGTGGTGGGAATTCTGTAGAACTACGAAGTTTTCAAAAATTACATTTTTTGAGACAGCGTATTATTTGAATTAAATTTTTGAGATTTTTTTTTAATAAAACATCGTTTAGTAAGATGATTGAGAGGTAAGTTGTGCAAATTTTAGAGCTTTGTAAGTAAAATTGTATTAGTTACACATTTTTAAATCATTTTTAAACAAAATTCATGTAAGTCTCACTTTCCGCCCACACCGTACTTATGTCCATACGTTTTATTTCTTTTTATTACAACCATAAGATAGCTTATTTTATCTTCTTTCATGTCCAATTTGTAAAATTTCTTTTGATCCATTAGTTAAAGAATTACATTAAAAAAACTCAAACGTGCACTTCTTCCAACGCTAGTTTACATTGCGCCAATGTGTGTGAGAAGGGTGACTTTAGCGTTATAAATAAAAAATTACAGAAGCTAGAGATTTAATTTTAGAAAAATCTTTATATAAGGTTTTTTTTGTAAAATTTTCTGAATTTTTCAATGGTCAAGTCAGTTTTTTTCTAAAAATTATATTTTCGGAGTTATTTAAAAAAAATCTAACTTCGCTGTTCATTTGTTTAATAAAAAATGAAGCACCCAATTCTCGAGTAGAACTTTTTGATATGTTGTTTATTAAACATTTCTTAATGAAATTACAAAAAGTTTTATCTTGTTTGATTTTTTCCGAAGTGAAAATCTAAATGCACTCCCCTATACGTAAATTTTAAAATATCGTCCGCGTTAATAATTTTAACTAAAAACTACATAAAAACTGGCAAAAAACATATATGGTTGGATAGCCTACTCCCATAAAGAGAGGAACAGTAATCATCACTTTTTTTTCACATTCTATTCACTTCTTTTAAATAACCGCAGGTTCTAATTTAGAGCGTCAAAGTCTAAGCATGAATTAAGCGTTGATTACATTCGAGTAATCCTATATTACACGACATACTTCTTTCTTCACAATGCTCTCTTTGATTGCAATACGATTGAAGAATTAACTGTTTCTCGCCACTCTTGAGTGTTACTTAATTGAAAAAAATGTATAAGCATAATCATCTAGCTTTTGTTGCAAGACGATATTTATTTATTCATTTGTGTTACGAAAATCCAGTTTTAAAGATGTGGTATAATGTATTTCTAATCAAAGAGAGATCAAGCCAGAGCCGCTATAATCAGTACGAAATACGAAATAATCTGGGCTTTTGTTAAAAGAAAAAAAATTGGTTTGAAACGAATATCTCATACAAACAAAACTTATTCATGTTTACATAATTGTATTTATATATTTTTATCAAAAATAGCATATTATTGACTTTAAATTGTAGTGCAGTCACTGAAGGTTTTCACCTTCGATTTCGTTGAACCTCCATCCCCATCGATTTTCATGAAAATTGGTGAGTAGTTAGAAAATACTTCAAGAAACAAAAGTGACATGGTGCCAACTTGCGCTTTTACCCTGGGGGTGGAAATTACCTTAATAAAAATCTCCCCAAAAATCGATAGAGGAATAAATTCTAAGCAAAATTTGTTGAAGTAGAGATATTAAAATGAATCAATACTTTTTGAGTTATTAAAGATCAAAAAAATGTTTGGTGAAAAAATGCATGTTTTAAAGTGGTTTTCATAAATAACTCAAAAATTATAAGTTTTTACAAAAAAGATATCATCAATAAAATTGAAGATAATAAAAAATTGAATACATTTCTTACTTGAAAAACCATTTAGTATTAAGAGGCTGCATCAACGCGTGATCATTTTTTTTTTTCGAAAGTTCTGCGAACTTTCAACAGTGCAGCAACCATGCGTCGGCAGTACAACAGTGATAGTGACACTATACATGACTATACTATCGAAAATGAAGGACAATATTGTGATAACAATATTTATTATACTCATAGGCGAGCTAAATGTTGCGAAGTCAGGCAGGATCGATTTTTTGGTATAGTATAGATAATCGATTTTTAGTAGTTCCAATGTGACACAAAATTAATTTAGGCATGGGATATAAAAGTTTATTTTCATTATTAATTTACAAAAGGAAACAAGTTGTAAGAAATACAAACAGAAAGTAGTTTTTTTTAATCCCTATGTTGCATAATTAAAGTTATCCACCTGAATAATGTTATCTGTGAAGCGTGAAATTTGTAAAAAGTTCCTCTAGTTTTGTTAAAAAATTGTTTATATTAGTTTGAAATTTAGGATGACAGAATGTCAAAGTAGTAAAAACAAATAGTGTAGTCTTAAAAGTTACTAAAAATATAACTACATTGCCGAAAAAATTGCTTGAAAAATAGGACATGTTCTATTTAGCTGCAACTCCTTGCAGCAAGAAGTTGCAGCTTTTCGGTGCAATTTTCGTATGACATGATGCAATTTCTATTGCTGTAAGAAATTGTACAATTAATAATTAATTGCGCAATTAGTTGCATCGTGTAAAGTGGCTATAAGAAATATGTTAAGAAAGTTGCAACATTTTCACGTTACTCGCGCACGATCGTTTCTCGTATCCCCTCCAAGTACTTGTACACAGCGAATAGCTCATATCCATTTTCAGTGACTGCACTGTTGAGAGTCATTATTGACTTCAGACAGTGTGAAACATTTTATAAAATCCTCTTATGTTAAATAAAAAATTAAATAGTGTATAAATATCGTAAACATGGGAAATCGCCGGCCCATGAAGAATCGATGAACTGGGAAATACTGCGATGGGCTTGTTTAAGTCTAGGGATTCATTAATACTGACCCAAATAAAACATCCAATGAACTTGGATATTTTTGGTATCTTCCAATACAAGATACCAAAAGAATCAAAAATAGCCCTTATATCATCTGTATTTAAAAATATCAATAGATAATACCCAAATTGAGATAAGCGGTCGTGTGATAAGCTTTTTGGAACAAATTAATCCAAGCTAGATTGAGAAAAGAGTTTGGAGCTGCTGTCGAGAGGACCAGATCTGTACACCAGGTAATAATTTGTTTATCTTATAGCAAGCTAATAATATACAGAAAAGATCATAAAATCAAGACCTACACTAGACTTTAATATACGAGAAAAAAAAGGATTACAATAATGTGCCCAGAAATAAATAATTACACTTTAAAAAAACAATATTGATACCAGTTCCTATTTTTATCAGCTTTGGGAGCCGATGTTCCTCCATTCTGTGTACATGGCCATACCAACAAAGTTGTTTTTCTTGGATTTCTTTTATTATGTTTGTTTTCCTATTCATAATAACTCGCCCTCGTTCATTTGTTATGTGTGAGACTCTGGAGATGCAGGCCGATCTTCGCCAGAAGTCCATTTTCAGTGCGACCAACTTCTGTTATGTTGGCTTATTCAGTTGCCAGGTTTCACGTCCATACAGTACCACGCTTTTAAGTCCATACAGTACCAAGCTTTTAAAGATGCTATTATATAGCTGTGTTTTCTTTTGGTTTGATATGATTGTTGACCAAAGTATTGAGTTCAAAGCTCCTATTACTTTCTTTCCTTTCATAATTCTTTCCCCAATTTCAAATTTTGCCCTTCCACTTTGTTGGATTCTCCTTCCAAGGTATACATAATCAGAGCTTGGTTTGCTAACCATATCATCTTCTAGTTGTAACTTATTTTTCTGTCCTCCTATACAAATATATTTAGTTTTCTCTAAATTAACATAGATAGGCCCCATTTTTTGTAGTCTTGAAACAGCCGGTTTGTCATAAATATTAGATCATCTTTATCCCAGGCAATCACCACCTGATCGTCAGCAAAATGCAGTGTGTATAGTGTTGAGTGGTCGTTTAGCTGTATCCCCATGCCAGAACATGATTTCCGCCACTTATGCAAGACCTCATTTATATAGATTTTAAACAGTGTTGGCGATTAGCTGCATTCTGCATCCTTATCGTAGTGTCTAAGGTTACGTTCACTACGGAGACCATCGCATGGTATCCTAGCATAGTATCCATGGTACATAGTATCCTACTCTTCATATTCGTTAATTCTGGCATTCAAAATAATGCATTTATTTTACACAGCGATCGAAATAGTTATTTATGAAACAGTTCGTGAAGTATGCTTTTTGTGAACGCACGCGATTTTTATAGCACGAGCGACAAGGGAGCGAGTGCTATACATCGCGTAAGTTCGCAAAAAGTACTTCACGCACAGTTTCATACAATATTTTATCTACGATAAACAAATTAAAAAACTGTAACTCTTCGTCACTGGAATTCATTTCTATTCTACAATTTTTAGAACTTTGACATTTAAAAATTCTAACTACTTTCAAACCACAAAACTGTCAAAAATTTTGTTGTAAGTCATTGCTCACATTATCATCACCATGACAACGCGAAAGTTAAGGATATTCGATTATATGAAAGTGTGCCAAAATACCGATTGAAAGTGTGCGAAAAAGTAAATCCCATTTAAAATACATTGTTACTTCACGCACACTTTAAACCCTTCACGCACTGCTATCTATAATGACAGTTTTCACAAACTTAAAACTTATACATAATATGACATAGAGTAGATAAATATAGTTTCGATCGCCAGGTAAAATAAATGCATTATTTTAAATGCGAGAATCCACGAATATGAAGAGTAAGATACCATGCTCTAGGCTAGGATACCATGCTTTGGTTTCCCTAGTGAACATAGTTTAACGGTGCGTTCATACCGGAGATCATCGCATCGTATCAGCAAAGTGCTGTTTCACATTATAAGAATTTTGAACGTGCGAGGGTTTTCTCGTGCGATAGTTTTGACGCACGTGTCCTTTTCACACAATAAGAATTGAGTCGCACGAAGATATTTGTCTGTGTTATATTATTTTTATTTACACTATATTATTATATAGAAATATATAAAGATAGAAACTTGACGAGAAATGCTTGAAATGTTGTATACCGTGCACTTAACAGTGAATTTGACGAATCGAATTAGGTGATAAAGAAAAAACCCATTTGGTAAGTACAGCAAAATTAATTATATGTTACTGATAACAACAGTAATTAAAACTGCTAAGTACATTATAATAAACTTTATTTTACATAGTTGCAATTAACGTTGAGTATAGAGGGTGCTCCATCAATATGTGTGAATATAAAAATCTATAGGATGGACCCAATGAACTCGGTTCCTCTTATTTCTCTTTCTTCGACAATAAAGTAAACACAACGCTATAATGTGATTTCGCTCCATATAATATAACTATACCTTTTATTCTACGAAATTATATTTAGTTTTATAGGGTAAACGACTCGGAAGACTGGAGTAGGGCGGCCATCGCGTCTTGCGTGAAATTATCTAAAAACAACATTTAAAACGAGGGGAACAACATTTAAAAACGAGTGGATGACGGAGGGTCTTTTAAATTTTGTACATGAAAAACATAGATAGTAATGTTGTTCTGAAGCTATTTCATTGTGGCATTTTTGTAATAAACTATTCTAAATGGAAAATAAGCCACAATTTAACTAAAAAATGATTTTATTAATGTTTCGACGCCCAAATCGGATGTCAATACGTTAATAAAATACTTTTTTTAGTTAATTGTGGCTTATTTCCCATTTAAAATAGTTTATTACATATATTGTATGAGCTAATTAGATAAGCTAATCTAAGATCCCACAAATAACTTAGTGGAACAACGATTATAAAAACAAATTAAGACTTTTAATTAAAAACATAAGAAGTAATAACTGACAAAATAGAAATTGCAAATGAATTAAATACGCATTACAGTACATTAGGACAAAAAATACCCATTTGTAATGATACATCGTAATGATACATATCAGACATCGTATCATGTACCGACCTCAGCCACAAAGTGTAAATAAAACTAATATACCAAACAACACAGCAAAATATCTTCGTGCGACTCAATTCTTATTATGTGAAAAGGACAAGTGCGTCAAAACTACCGCACGAGAAAACCCTCGCACGTTCAAAATTCTTATATAATGAGAAACAGAACAAAGTATCGTACTACTCATTTTCGTGAACGCTCGCATTTAAAATAATGCATTTTTATTTTACCTGGCAATATGAGCAATACTAGGGAGCGTGGGTCGGCGCCTCGTTGTGGGTGCTCACTTATTCACCATGAAGCTATCGGGTAATCTGTTGTCGATTTTTATGTTTGTTTGGATGTTGTTACAGAATTTTTGCACATACATGATATTAAAATTGTTAAATATATTTTGATTAGAAATAAATTTTTTAGTTTTTAATTTTTTATTTATTAAAAAACAGTATTACGTTTAAAACAAAAAATATCTGCCAACGTTGTGATATTTTATTTATAAAATGATCTATAACAGTTTTTTCTGAACATAGTTGATAATAGCAAAAATTTTGGGTGACGCATAACTTTTGAAACTATTTGGATGTAATTTCAACATATAAGAATAAACAGTTTACTAAGTAACAGGAAAGATGTTCTTATAAGGTGACACTTTTATTGAAGTACAAGCGGAAACAAAGTTAACAGACCGTAGGTTCGAAGAAAAAACATAAAATCATTGAAAGGCATGTAATTATAGGGTTGACAATGACGTAACTTTTAGAAAGAACTAGATACAATAGGTACCTACCTATTACGCACTGTTAAAGTGGAACGAAACAACAAACATTTAAATTTAAATGATTATTGTTCACATCACCAGGGGACTCATTAGAAAATAGTATTATCTTTGAAAACTTATTATTAAGAAATTATAGCTTCGGAATTTTTCATTCAGAAATTTTTGAAACAAAATCTTCTTCTTCTTTTTCTTTTATATAGGCAGTGCTGCCGGTTTTTCTTCAACGGTTTCTTTTATTTTCTGCCCCTAAGGCCTCGGGCTTAGGTGACTGGCTCCCTGGGGCCCCCTTATTACTATAATGTAAAAGCAAATAATCTATGTTACTTATATTTTATGAAGTAAAGTAAATAACAAGAAAACACGTCTTTCATACATAAAACTGTAGACATTTATTTCTACATAATTCACACTTCCAGCAAAGATTACAACTTATAATTATATTTTTAACATCCTACTTTGTACAAAGCATTTTAAGTGACAGATTTTTTTCTAGCCTTCAACTTGGGCGCATGCGCGGATTCAAGATGAGCGCATGCGCGGATGCACTGGCACCGGCTGTAACCAACGGTACAAGTACTGCCAAAAGCGTATTAACTGATTGCAGTGTTACCAGCTCTAATATTAATATTATTTAATAGGGAGTTTTTGTGCACACAAATACGTAAACGTAACGCATCTTTTTGACATATACGCTTGCGCATTAATGGTTGAACTCCCGTATCGCGATGCGTATTACCTAAGGTTACGGGCTGGTACGTTAGGTTCATACGCATCCCTATCGAGCCGAAAGTCACCGAATGCACACGAGGATCTTGCCCGATTACCTACCAAATGAACATTTCATCAGCGTACTACCCGTTTATAAACATTTTAAGATTATATTCGTTATTGGTTTACTCTATTTGAGTAAAATTATTCTGTGTTTGTAATTGGAAATTGGAACTTTATAATAGATTTAAAATTTTATTGTTTTTAAGTTGTCTATTAATAAAGCAAAATAAACAAATCTTGTATTAATTTAAGAAATACAGTGATCACCACAATTAATAACTAGATAAACAAATGATCTAGTTTCAGTAAAATTTTCAAATAAATATTACCACACTATTTACATTATACCTACTGGAATTCTGATGTAGGTATACAATAATTTACAACTAAAAAGTAGGTATAAACAAAAATAAAAAAATTTTAACCTAAGGAAAAATAATATTTTTATATTTAAATAGAAGCAATTACATTCATCATTCATTTATCTTTTTTTACATTTGTATATTAATTGTATATTGTGTGAACATTGTTTTATTTTTTTAAATGTCAACGGAATTTAAAAATGACTTTACGATTTGCTTTACGTTACGTTAAGGCAGTTACAAAAACTACCTATTTTAACATTCATCCTCTACGACACGTTAGTTGCTTTACGTGTACGGAGATGCGTACGTTACGTAGCAACAAAAACTCCCTAGTATAATATGAATAATAATGCTTGATATTAACTTATCATTATCATGTTTCTTACTATTTTTATTTTACATTTCCGGTAGCCTGTATTATATTTACTTGTTCTGTTCTACATATTTTTGAAAATTTTGTGTCAGATATTTTTTAGTTGGTAATTTGTTTCTCTAATTTATTTTTATTATCTCTTTTATTTTGCGCCCCCAAAAATTTGGCGCCCTGGGCAAATGCCCAGTCTGCCCATTTATAGCACGGGGCCTGCCTAAATTGTCGTTCCATATTTTACTTGGGCATCCTATACCTTGTGCGTATTTATATTGTCTACCCCACATATGCGTCTGATTTCCTCACTTCTTACCTTGTCCTGTAGTTCTTTTCCAGCAATTCTTCTTAAGATCTTCATTTCATTGGTCTCCAGATGTCTTCGTGTTTTGCTTGTGTCTGGTCTTGTTTTGGCCGTGTAAGTCATAACTGGCCTAATAACTGACTTATAATGTTCGGGTCTTTGTTTCCACTCTTAGGTGTTTGTTTTTCCAGATTGAGTCGTTTAGGCATCCGGCCGTTCTATTGGCTTTAATTATTTGATCTTCTACCTCTTTTTCGATATTGTTGTCGGTTGATAGATTAATTCCCAGGTATTTGAAAGTCATTACTTGTATAATTTGATTGTCTAACTCCAATTTGCATCTTATTGGTTCTTTGGCTATATGATATTTTCATATTCATTTTTTTTTGCGTTAATGTTGAATTCTTGCAGTAATCTTTGTAGGTCGTCTTCGCACTCTGCTACTAACACGGTGTCATCATCGTAACAGAGTACATATTTTTATCTCACTATCGCCCATTTTGTACCCACTTGTTTTTTTCACATAAGGCAAAATATTTTTTTAATTGCATAGACATTAGTGATTCAGCTAGTTGCAATAGATTCTCCAGTCAGACAAATATACATACAATCCTATCTCTAAATCCGTAATATGTACCGGGTGTCCCAATAAGAATGGCTCTCGGCCATATCTCAGGAACCGTTTATAGTAGAGCTTTGAAATAAAAAATTTTATAACAAAAGTTGCCGCAGGAAAAGCCTGGAAATTATTTTCATAATTGTGGGTCCACCGCTAGAGGGCGTAATTGAATATCAAAAATAAAAAAAACTAAATTTTAACAAATTTTCCTAATGAAGGGGCACTGGAAATCCAATTATTGTATTCTTCATCAAATTCTGCGCATATTTGATTTAACAAGTTTAACTCTACCTTTGCAAATAAGAGGTGGGGGTGAGTGGGAACCTTGTTATGAAAAAATGGCTGTAAGTCCGGTTCTGCTAAATCAAATTGTGAAAACTGGGTCTTGTTGAAGACATATCTTTTTCTTCAATGTAAACGTGATAATTTTGAACCATCCTAATAAGTAATAAGCCAGCTGGGAGGCGTTATTTAATTTTTTTCAGAAATCTAGTTTTCTTTGGAAAATATTAAATACAAGTATGCATTTTTAATCATACTTTATAAAATTAGATTAAATTAGAAATAGAATAGCGAAAACCGAATATCGATACTTTTTTTCTATCTCAAGATATCTCGAGAAACGTGTAAATTTTATACATAACTATTACTATCACCGGTAAACTAAGTTAGTGAAAAGTAGTGTGCTGTGGAAAAAAACTAAATAACATTTTCCAGATGTCAACGTATAAGAATATAATTAATTAAAACAACAATATAAAGAGAAACAATACTATTAAAATTAAATATAACACAGAAAAAAAAAGAACTACTTAGTGACGACCTAAATATTCAAATTGTTGCCCATCATACACTACTCTAGAATACATTATCCAGAGAATACTAAACGCCATTCAAAGCATATCGAGAGCAGAAATTGAGACTGCTGTTCAATCTACTCTTGAAAGAGTAAATGTTTGCAACGAAAATGATGGGCAAAAATTTGAACGTTTATGTCATCACTAAATAGTTGTTTTTATTTCTTTGTAATAGGGCTTTTCAACGCTTCTCATTTGTTTCGAGGCTCTGTCATATGCCGTATAATCCGTGTATAATATTAATATAAGAGATATGAATGAGGCTCGAAACAAATGAGAAGCGTTGAAAAGACCTAATATACGTTGAGAGCTGGAAAATGTTTCTTTGTTGTTTCCATAGCACACTACTTTTAATGAATTATTTCGTTTACCGGTGACAGTAACAGTTATGTTTTTAAATTTACACGTTT
Organism: Diabrotica virgifera virgifera; assembly: GCF_917563875.1. NCBI lineage: Eukaryota > Metazoa > Arthropoda > Insecta > Coleoptera > Chrysomelidae > Diabrotica > Diabrotica virgifera. The sequence continues at coordinate 72,300,526 of NC_065445.1, read as the reverse complement.
TGTAAGATATCTCGAGATAGAAAAAAGATATGAACATGCGGTTTTCGCTATTCTGTTGCTAATTTTATCTAATTTTGTAATATGGTATTAAAAATGCATGTTTGTATTTAATATTTTCCAAAGAACACTAGATTTCTGAAAAAAATTAAATAACGCCTTCTAGCTGGCATATTACTCAGTAAGTTGGTTCGAAATCATAACTTTTACATTGATGAAAAAGATCTATTTTCAACAAGACCAAGTTTGCAAAATTTGATTAAGCAGAACCGGACTCACAGCCAGTTTTTCATAACAAGGTTCCCACTCACCCTCACCTCCTATTTCCAAAGGTAGACCTAAACTTGTCAAATAAATTATGCGTAGAATTTTATGAAGAATACGATGATCGGATTTCCAGTGCCCCTTCATTAGGAAAATTTTGTAAAATTTAGATTTTTTAATTTTTGATATTCAATTACGCCCTCTAGCGGTGGTCCTACAATTATGAAAATAATTTCCAGGCTTTTCCTGAGGCAACTTTTGTTATAAAATTTTTTATTTCAAAGCTCTACTATAAACGGTTCCTGAGATATAGCCGAGAGCCATTCTTATTGGGACACCCGGTACAAAAAAAATGGATATTTAATACAAGAAAATACGATAACGAAAACTACGGGGTCACTTACTTCTCGTCTAGGGGCCCATTAAAACATTTTTAGTAGATAGACAATACTAGACCAAATCTGTGTGTGTGTGTGTGTGTGTGTGTGTGTGTGTGTGTGTGTGTGTGTGTGTGTGTGTGTGTGTGTGTGTGTGTGTGTGTGTGTGTGTGTGTGTGTGTGTGTGTGTGTTTTGTGTTTTATTGGCACTGGTTTTCACAACCAACTGGCCAGTCAATTTCACAGAGGCGTGCGGTCCATGGAAGCGGGGGAAGCGCCGCTTCCCTATTTATCTTCTTCTTCTTCAGGTGCCGTCCTCGTTCCGAAGTTTGGCTATCATCAAGGCTATGCGTATTTTTGATACCGTAGATCTAAATAATTGGCAGCTGCTGCACTTGTACCAATCTCTTAAATTCTTCAACCATGAATGTTTTCTTCTGCCAATGGATCTTTTACCTATTATTTTTCCCTGAATAATTAATTGTAGTAGCTGGTACTTTTGTCCCCTCATTATATGTCCCAAGTATTGCAGTTTGCGCTTTTTAATAGTAAGCGCAAGTTCTTTTTCTTTCTGCATCCTTCGCAACACTTCCATGTTTGTCACTCTATCTGTCCACGATATTCTCAGTATCCTGCGGTACATCCACATCTCGAATGCTTCTATTTTCCTTGTATCGATCTTTTTCAGTGTCCAAGCTTCCATTCCATAGAAAAGAACTGACAGCACGTAACATCTCATCAGGCGAATTTTAAGATTTAAACTTAGCTCTCTTCCGCATAAAACTGTTTTCATTTTGGTAAAAGTAGCTCTAGCTTTTTCTATTCTGATCTTGATTTCTTCAGAGTTGTCGTTGTTTTCATTAATCACAGTTCCCAGGTAATTATATTTTCTAACACGCTCAATTCTTTGATCATGTACGGTTATGTCAGAAAAATTTTGTGGAGATTTCGACACCATCATTATTTTTGTTTTTTTGATGTTAAGTGATAAACCGAACTTTTCGCTGCACTCTACTATTCTGCTTATCAGTGTTTGGAGATCTTCCGGGGTTTCTGCTATTAATACTGTGTCATCAGCGTATCTCAAATTGTTTATTAAAGTGCCATTTATTTTAACTCCTATATCTTGGTCAGCAAGGGCTCTGTTTATAATATCTTCTGAATATAAGTTAAACAAGGTTGGTGAAAGTATGCATCCCTGCCTTACGCCTTTTTTGATCTCGAGTTCCTCGGTTGTTTCCCGTTCTACTCTAATATTCGCCTTCTGGTTATAGTAAATATTGAAAATAATTCTGAGGTCCCTTTTATCCAAGTTTTTCTCTACCAACAGTCTCATCAGGTGTTCGTGGCGAACTTTATCGAACGCCTTGTTGTAGTCAATAAAGCACATATATATATATATATATATATATATATATATATATATATATATATATATATATATATATATATATATATTGTTATATTTCTATTTGATATGAAAATTAAAATTTGATAATTATAGACAAAATTCAATTTAATATAAAATATTTTCAATTTTCTCAACCACGGGCATATAAATTTAGAACAACCTGTATACAACAAATTGTTATATTTAATTTTAAGAAGTGATTAAATAAGACTCAAGTGAAATCGATGATAGGCCATTATCGTTGTTCGCGGAAGGATCGGTCATTAGCCGATGCTAGATAAGACTAAGTGGAAATAGAGAATAGGTCATTAAAATTTGTATATAGTAGAAAGTAATTTTAGAATGGGAATTAACTATTTTCTTTGAAATCCATTAAGCATATTTAGAAAGTTTAAAAATTGGTTTTGAGGAATACTGCGAATGAGAGTTGGTGGTGGAAGTTTGATTTGTGAATCTGGAAGGGATATTTAGAAAGTAGGGGAATGAATGACAAATAGAGATCAGAATGTTTTGAGCTGTCGAGAAGTGAAGTCGAGTAGTAGACGGTAGTGTACGGAGAGTGAGAAAGCCGGTGTAGTTCCGTGAGTGTGGAGTATCTATCGTAGAACGAGAGGTAGGCCAGGTTGAGAGTAAAAGAACCTCCTTGAGCCAAGAGTTCCCGGTAGCTGATTGCAGTTTCGAAAAAGGTAGAACACAGCATCACGACAGAAGCAGGAAACGAGAGCTATACGAGCTAGTTTCAGAGGAGAACATTACTGGAAGCCATGACGAGGTTTTGATTGCAGCCAAGGATAGCAGGAAACGGGTCTTGTGTGAAGACATTCTCAGTGCACCAGAAAAAGGTCAGTCTCATTTGTTTGGACATGAATGTATGGGTTTTTCGTAGTAAATACCACATTTAAAATTGAAGAAACATAATCAATAATATCAGAAAAGCTTCATCAAACTTAAATAGAATTGTTGCTAATAAATCATAATAGTTAAATGTTAATAAAAACTTTCAATTGGAAATCAAAAGGAAATAAGATTCCCATGTGTAAATGTTATGTTTAAGAATAATAAGATATAGCAAATATGAAGCAGTGATTGCCATTTAAATAAAATAAACAATATTTTGATTACAATTGTAACCCATATGTGTTATTATTTTACTCTTTTCTTTCCTATCCCGATTAGGAACCATTAAGAAATACTTAGAAGCCACGTATGTAAGTAATTAATTTTATAAAAAGCCCTGAGATTGAAAACATATTGATATGTGATCTGGTAAATTAATTAGATTATTATTAATGCATTGATTAAATTAAATGACATATAAAAATATTATCTCATATCAATAATCAAGATCACATCAACTGTCGTCCAACGTGGAAAGCATGAAAAAGTATTTCTAGTGGTAAATTTGAAGGATAGAAAGAGTAAAGCCGGTATTTGAAAATTTATATGCCTGTGGTAAAAAGTGAGATACTTACATTTGATAACATAAAATTTTAGATCTCTTTAGGTACAAATTTTACATAACTGATTTAATATTTTATTTTTACGATATTTACATTTGATATATTTATTGACAATTTATAATATTTGGGTGAGAAAAAGTCGTCTTGGTAACATACTAGTAAAATTTCATATTTGGCGGGGACAGTACTTCTTGAAAACAAATGTCTGTGACAAGAAGCCAAAGCAAAGACAACAAAAAACAAAAAGAACATTCAAATCAAGAGAATAATTCAGACCAAGAAGATATTTTAGACACGACAATCATGGCATCAGAACAGCAAGAATTATCAGGAATAGATAAATTATTACAAATGATGCAACTCCAGTCACAAAGAATAGAACAAAAAATGGATAAAAATCAGGAGGAAACAAAACAAGCAATGGAGAAAAATCAGGAAGAAACATCAAAGAAAATGGATAAAGTGGATCAAAAAATGGATGAAACACAACAAAAAATGGATGAAACACAACAAAAATTGGATCAAAAAATGGATGAAACAAAAAGAATAATGCAAGAAAATCAGAAGGAAACAAAACAAGCCATAGAAGAGAACAACAAGAAAATGGAGGAACGCATAGAAAAGTATGAAATGAAAATTCAAGATAAAATAAAGGAGTTAACGAATGGCCAGAAAAAGGAACTAGAAAATTTGGAAAATAAGTTGGAAAATGCTATTCAAGTAGACAGAGAAGAAGTGGAAAAAAGAATCACAGAAATAGAAAAACAAGTCACCGAAAACAGGACGCAACAGAATGTCGGAGAAAGAAGAGAAATGGTTATACATAGCACAGATGACGTGAAGATAAGGTTTGGCGGGGATGTAAGAAGATTACACCCAGTGCCGTTCATAAATAGCCTGAAAAAGAAAATACAGCACATCGGAAATTTCGAAACAGCAAAAGAAACTATCAGAAACCATCTCAAATATGAAGCAAGCCTATGGTTTGATAGCAAAGAAGAAGAATTCGGCAATTGGCAACAATTTGAACAAAAGTTTTTGAATTATTTCTGGGGAAAAGTCCAACAATTGGAAATTAACAAGGAATTGCAAAATGGGAAATACAATGATAGGATGGGTGTATCAGAAAGGACATATGCTTTGCAAATTTACAATAATGCAAAACATTTACAATATAATTACTCATCGGAACAATTAGTCGAACTGATTGCAAGACATTTCGAGGAAACGCTGGAAGACCATATCACATTGCAAAACTACAAAGACATAGATAGTTTATGCCAATTCCTACAAATAAGAGAATCATGTCTAAGAGAAAGAAAATCAAGAAAGTCGCGAGAAGATTACAGGCCCCGAGAAACACAAGATTACAGAGATAGAAATCAAAATAGGAGGGACTATACAAGACGAGATTTTAATCCCAGAAGGGAAAACGAAAATAGAGACAACGGAAGAGGAAATTATGAACAAAGAAATAGGCAATGGAATGAGGACAGAAATCGAGAATACCAGAATAGAAACACCACACGCTCAAATCAAGAAAACAGAAATAATGGTAGACAAAATGAACAGGGATATCGAGAAAACCGAAACAGATCCGACAGACCAAGAGAAAATAGAAGAGAGGTAAATAATACCCAGACAGAAGAATATGACGGAGAGAGAAATTATGACGAAAATATAAACAACAATGAGCAACCGGCGTCTTTTCACGACGGCGCTCACTAAAAACAAAAAAACAAACAGGAATCTTTTGTCACCCCAAGGAGTTTATTAAATTGGCAGGAAACAACGAAAAGAAAAATGGAATTAATTTAAAATTTGTGGATGGATTTATCAACGAGACACCAATTAAAATTATGATAGATACTGGATCGGAAATAACATTGGTCAACAGAAAACTAATAGAAGAAGTTAACTTAACAAATTTAATTTACAAAATACCTAGGGTAAATTTAGTGGGCGCAAACAAACGGACATTGGCAACTATAAATGAAGGCATACGAGTAATGGTACGACTGGGTAAGAATATGTATGCACTACAATGTGTAATAATGCCAAATATGTCACATGACATGATAGTAGGAGTTGACGAATTGGCAGAAAAACATGTAGTGATAGATTTTAAAAATAATACGATGAAACTAACAGAAGAAAAAGAAAAGGAACAGGACAAGGAACAGGAGAAACAAAATACGGACGAATCAGGTAAAGAACAAACAGTGGAAATGAATTTGGCAACGAAGCAAGGACAAAGAAGAAAAGGGAGAAAAAGTCAGAAAAGGATAAAAGAAAATGAAACCTGTGGCTCCTCAAAAGAAGAGTTGAGCCCAGAAGAAGAAAATTTGAGAGTATCAGAAACAAAGGAAACCTGGGATTCCTCAAAAGAAGAGACGAGCTCAGGAGAAGAAGAAATAAAGCTAAAAAATGAAAGTGAAAAGAATATGATTGAAACAGTGGTATTTGAAGAGGAGGTATATGCAAACGAGGATGCGGAATGCACGGTAAACATGTGTGAAGAATCTGAAAAAAAAGACAGAAAATTGATATGTGGAGAAGGGAAAGAAAAAGAATTGCGGTTGATGTTAAGAAACTACGAAAATTTGATCAATGAGGAAAACAGAGTGGCTAAAAAGTACGAACATTCATTTGAGGTGAAAAACTTGGGAAATTTTCGATCAAAGACTTACCCGATTCCATACAAGTATCGACAAGAGGTGAAAGAAGAAATAAATAAAATGTTGGAAGATCAAATCATCGAAAGATGTGATTCACCGTATGTTAACCCGATTGTGATAGTAAAGAAAAGCAATGGAGAATTGAGATTATGTTTAGATGCCAGGAATATCAACCAGCACACTGTATCACAATATGAATCACCTCTAAACATCGAGGCCATTTTTGGAAGAATCACCGGGTCACACATATTTTCGAAAATTGACTTAAAACACAGTTTTTGGTTGATACCGTTAGCTGAAAAGTGTAGAAACTACACCGCTTTTTCTATTGATGGTATTGTCTACCGGTTTAAGGTAGTGCCATTTGGATTGCAGAGTGCTTGTGCTGCACTCGTCCGAGCTCTACATACCATTTTGAATCGCCATGAAGATTTCATAGTTCATTATATCGATGATTTATTAATTTTTTCACAAGATACTCAGAGTCATCTGGAACACATAGAAATAATTCTGAAAGAATTGGACACAGCGGGATTGAAATTAAACATTGAAAAATGTCAATTTTTTCAAAAAGAAGTCATTTATTTGGGTTTTCAATTGGACACCAAAACAGTAAGATTAGCCGAAGACAGAGTCAAGCTCATAGATGAATACCCAAGACCAACGAATTTGAAAACATTGAGAGGTTTTCTTGGCACGTAGTTCAGAGAAATAAGGAAAAAAAATATCGTGTTGGTGACACATCCCCCTCCAGGCTGAAACCAAATTTTTCGAGTAATATGGTCATCTATAATAATAACCTATATGTTTCCTGCAGCCGATTTTGATGATATACATAGTTATAAACAAATGAAGATCAAAAAACGGTAAATTTTCGCTTTTTTCGTCTCTTACTAAAAAATTGGGCATTTTAAACAATTTTGAGAGTAATAAACTCATAAACCGTATAAAAAACTTCAATATGGCGTTCGCTGAATATGTCTATCCTTATTGGTTACTTAGAAAATTGCCAAATAAATCATAAATTTTGAGTTTTAATAAATATTCATAACTTATGTAAAAATTAACTTAGAACCTTCTTATTACATGGAATGCTGAGACTTATGGTGCTTAAATTACACCCTAAATTCCAAAGCAATTGGTCAAATAGTTTAAAAGTTATTTAATTTGTTTATCCAAAATTAATTTTTTTTGCAACACTGTAAGTCAGAAAATGATGAAGTTACAGTAATATTTTGGATAGTTTATGAAAGAAGAAAATTTACAGTATTAATTTAATTTAAAAAAAATGACAAAAATTAATTATAGATATTGCAAAATAATTTTGCAAAAACATGTGAATTAAAAAAATGGGGGGGGCTAACTTTGTCCCTAAATGTTCTAGAACAGTTGTTTTTCTTTCTAAATGTGTATAAAAATTCAGTCTTTCTAAATATGAAAAAATAATTTTTCTACGGGTAACGGTTAAAAAGTTATTCTAATTGTTTTTAAGTAAGCAAAAAATGGACATGTTTTTGCAAAATAATTTTACACTGTTTAAAATTATTTTTTGTCATTTATTTTTAATTAAGGTAATAGTATAAATGTTCTTCTTTCATAAACTGTCCGAAGTATTATTGTAACCTCATAATTTTCTGACTTATAGTGTTGCAAAAAAAATGAATTTGGGAAAAATAAATTAAATAACTTTTAAACTATTTGACCAATTGCTTTGAAATTTAAAATATAATTTAAGTACAAGAAGTCTCGGCATTCCGCGTAATAAGAAGATTCTAAGTTAATTTTTACCTAAGTTACGAATATTTATAAAAACTCAATATTTATGATTTATTTTGCAATTTTCTAAGCAACCAATAAGGTTGGACATATTCAGCGAATGCCATATTGAAGTATTTTATACGATTTATGAGTTTCTTACTCTCAAATTTGTTTAAAGTGCTTAAATTTTTGGTAATAGACGAAAAAAGCGATAATTTACCGTTTTTCGATCTTCATTTGTTTATAATTATGTATATCATCAAAATCGGCTGCAGGAAACATATAGGTTAATAATATAGATGTCCATACTACTCAAAAAATTTGGTTTCGGCCTGGAGGGGGATGTGTCACGAGAAAAACCTTATTTCTCTGGACTAACGATAAATTATTTTAAAAAGCTGATTCCCGATTTGAGCCAAAAGGAAATCCCTCTGATAAAATTGCTTAAAAAAGGAATAAAATGGAATTGGAAAGAAGAACAGGAGGAAGCTTTCGAAACATTAAAACGAGAATTCTCAAAAGGAACGAAAATATACCACCCCATTTACAATTTACCTTTTATACTCCGAACTGATGCGTCCATACAAAAATTTGCAGGAGTTCTGTCTCAAATACAAAACGACCAAGAAGTACCGATATGTTTTATATCTCGAGTGACTAAAACACATGAAAGAAAATATAGTGTTACAGAATTGGAGTTTGCCAGTGTACTATATTGCGTAAACAAATTGAGGTTTTACTTATTGGGAGCAAAATTCACAATCGAAACAGACCATGCAGCTTTAGTACATATCATGAAGAATAGATTAGTAAATAATAGAATACATAGAGGCATTCTATTATTACAGGAGTATGATTTTGAGTTCCGATATATAAAAGGAAAAGACAACATAATAGCCGACGCTCTAACACGGGATGAGGACACCGGAAAAAAGGAAACAATTACTCTACAGGTGGGACTAAATAGATTAATACAAGAAGAAGGGATATATTCTTTAAATGAGATAAGGACAAACCAGGAAGACCTAGAGGAAAGAGAGAAAAGAAGAGCAGAAGTAGAAAATAACATATATTTTAAGAGAATAGACGGAAAGGAACTATATTTAGTGACACAGACATTGGCCGAAAAGATAATAAAGAAATTACATGAGGACAATGGGCATATCGGTAGCAGAAAAGTTTGGCTCGTTTTTAGGGAAAATTACATAAGCCGACAGGATTACCGCATTGCAAAGGAAATTACCCAGAAGTGCGATGTATGTCAAAAATATAAGAGTCGGAATTTCAAAAACGAAAATGTTGCCAAAAATATTGAAGCCCGAAACAAACTAGACATTGTAGCAATAGATATGTTAAGCGATCTAATTATGACCACTAAAAGGAACAAACATATTCTGGTAATGGTGGATGTGTTTTCAAAATACGTAAAATTATATAGTTGCCGCACCACAAAGGGGGAAGAAATATTAAGAAAAATCGACAATTTTATAGCCACAGTAGGAACACCAAAAAAGATTCTACTGGACAATGCAACGTATTTCCGAAATGATCGTTTCAAGGGACAACTTCGAGAACGAGGAATAGAGACAAATTTTGTCAGCATCAGGCATCCACAGAGTAATCCTTCGGAACGATTCATACAGGAAGTGACGAAATTTCTTCGCATTGCAACAGATGGTCAACATCGCCACTGGGACAGGAAAATGGCGGAAATAGAAAGGTATCTAAATACAATTCCGAGCACAGTAACAAAAGAGACCCCAGAATACATCATGAAGGGTGTACTGCCGATAAGGCCATGGGAAGACCAAGAGCCAAAAGAATATCAACAGGTGATTGAAACCGTACAGAGAAGATTACGGCGAAGCAACGAAAAATATATCCAAAGACAGGAACAAAATAGAAAAAGAAGACCAGTGACTTTCCAAAAGGGTGAAAAAGTACTCGTGAGGGCATTACGAGTATCAAATCTTCTTGGGGGCATTTGCGCAAAGTTGATGCCTGTTTTCGAAGGCCCGTATATCGTGAATAATGAAAATGGGATAAATAGTTATGAGTTGAGGCACAGGAACTCGGAAAAGATCCGAGGAATTTATAATATTCACGATGTATACAAATATCACGAATAAAAGACAGAATTACATGAAGTAGATAGTAAGTTAGGATATAAGACGTAGATTAAAGTAAGGAAATATACAGGGAGTTGGTTTTGCCTCGAGAAAATTTATTTAAAAATGCAGATAAATTTTATCGAATACAAGGCGGGGATTTGTTATATTTCTATTTGATATGAAAATTAAAATTTGATAATTATAGACAAAATTCAATTTAATATAAAATATTTTCAATTTTCTCAACCACGGGCATATAAATTTAGAACAACCTGTATACAACAAATTGTTATATTTAATTTTAAGAAGTGATTAAATAAGACTCAAGTGAAATCGATGATAGGCCATTATCGTTGTTCGCGGAAGGATCGGTCATTAGCCGATGCTAAATAAGACTAAGTGGAAATAGAGAATAGGTCATTAAAATTTGTATATAGTAGAAAGTAATTTTAGAATGGGAATTAACTATTTTCTTTGAAATCCATTAAGCATATTTAGAAAGTTTAAAAATTGGTTTTGAGGAATACTGCGAATGAGAGTTGGTGGTGGAAGTTTGATTTGTGAATCTGGAAGGGATATTTAGAAAGTAGGGGAATGAATGACAAATAGAGATCAGAATGTTTTGAGCTGTCGAGAAGTGAAGTCGAGTAGTAGACGGTAGTGTACGGAGAGTGAGAAAGCCGGTGTAGTTCCGTGAATGTGGAGTATCTATCGTAGAACGAGAGGTAGGCCAGGTTGAGAGTAAAAGAACCTCCTTGAGCCAAGAGTTCCCGGTAGCTGATTGCAGTTTCGAAAAAGGTAGAACACAGCATCACGACAGAAGCAGGAAACGAGAGCTATACGAGCTAGTTTCAGAGGAGAACATTACTGGAAGCCAGGACGGGGTTTTGATTGCAGCCAAGGATAGCAGGAAACGGGTCTTGTGTGAAGACATTCTCAGTGCACCAGAAAAAGGTCAGTCTCATTTGTTTGGACATGAATGTATGGGTTTTTCGTAGTAAATACCACATTTAAAATTGAAGAAACATAATCAATAATATCAGAAAAGCTTCATCAAACTTAAATAGAATTGTTGCTAATAAATCATAATAGTTAAATGTTAATAAAAACTTTCAATTGGAAATCAAAAGGAAATAAGATTCCCATGTGTAAATGTTATGTTTAAGAATAATAAGATATAGCAAATATGAAGCAGTGATTGCCATTTAAATAAAATAAACAATATTTTGATTACAATTGTAACCCATATGTGTTATTATTTTACTCTTTTCTTTCCTATCCCGATTAGGAACCATTAAGAAATACTTAGAAGCCACGTATGTAAGTAATTAATTTTATAAAAAGCCCTGAGATTGAAAACATATTGATATGTGATCTGGTAAATTAATTAGATTATTATTAATGCATTGATTAAATTAAATGACATATAAAAATATTATCTCATATCAATAATCAAGATCACATCAATATATATATCCTGGTTAACATCCAGGCATCTTTGGCACATGATATTAAGTGCAAATAGTGCTTCCCTTGTTCCAAGCCCGTTTCGAAACCCGAACTGAGTATCACTGATGTCAGCGTCTAGTTTTTTGTGAATTCTTGTATGTATCACTTTAAGAAATACTTTTAGTGTGTGTCCCATTAAGCTTATTGTGCGATGGTCAGTGCACAGTTTTGCGTTTGTTTTCTTTGGAATAGTCACAAAAGTTGACAGAAGCCATTCCTTAGGTATTTCTCCCGTTTTATAAATGCAGTTAAAGAGGTCAACCAAAACATTTACTGTTTCATCTTCCACAAGCTTAAGAAGTTCCGATGGAAGTCCATCTGGACCCTATTTATACGTCCATATAAAAAAATATATTATTAATTAATATTTAATAATAAAAATTTTTCCCTAATCCAAGTAATCTACATATTACCTAGGCAATAGGCATTGAAAAATTCAACACAATTAAACTATTTGGTCCACTCCTGACAGAAGCGCATCTCAAAATCGCCGCATATATCTCAAAATAAGTTTTGCAGTATTAAGATGCATTAAGAGTTTCAAATTAAGAGTTTAAAAGAAATTCAACAAGCGAAGACAGACATTGAAAGTTAGCCCTATTATCCATTGAAAAAGACTGCATTCAACAATTATCAGAAGTTGATAGGAGAATAGACCTCGAGTATAAATAAGTGTCATTTTAGTGAAAGTTGTGTGTTGTGGAAAATGCCTCGGAGTATAAATTTTTTTAAATAGGATTCTTCTTTAGAAAACCAAGCCCGGCGCGAGGACTCAAGGCCAGAGCTAGCAATACAGATCAATGATAGGTCACTAGTCACTAGAAATAGCGGGAATAGAGTGCCTCACGCATTCACGCGTCACGGATTCAGTGTGTGAGTCCTTGTACGCAGGACATCTCACATAATTAAGTACTTTGCTGATAGAGAGCCCCTGCGCATCAGAGTGTTATCAGGTGGGAAGTGGCTCGACCCTCGACCCTTAAGAAAATATTTTTATATCCTTATTGAATCGCTTCCCCTTTCAAAAAAGTCACCGCACGCCACTGCAATTTCATAATGATTTTTATAGGTACTATAACTTATCACTAACTCAGGGGAGTAATGTGCAGTGTGTGTGTGTTGAGTAAGTGTCTTGTTACTTTGCAAAGTCGACGTCATTGTCTTTGCAAAGAGACGCTAATTGTATCCGAACGTCTGCGGTCCCTCCGGTGAGTACCGATCCCACAAGGACAGAAACTATTTTCATTTATTAATTTATAATAAACGAAAAATTTCTGACCTTGGTGAGATTCGAACCCACGACCATTCGGATTTTTCGATCCAAAGGTAGGCGCTCTTACCACTGAGCCACAGAGGGGGTCGTTGCAAATCTAAACTTCTACACTATCATGAAAAATTTTATGCTCGCGTACAAATCTTATAGAACCGTGAATGTATAAGAAATCTATAATGATATTGAATATTGTATATTTGTTGTGAGCCTGTGACCAGCAGAGACATAATCACCCACCAGAATTTTACAACCCCCTTATGAAAAAAATAAGCTAAAATTCATTCTACGAGAAATCCTAGAAAAGCAAATACCTATTCACTACCTCAAACAATAACAACAATACACATAAGAATATGCAACCATTAAATATTTTTCAAAATTCAAACATATTATCAACGAAAACAGTCATTCAGATGTAGTTCATAAAATAAATTATAAGGACTTTAAGAATTACTCAAGGAAATAAAAATGAGCTATGTACTTTGCTCACACATTAAGAATAGGTTCTGAAAGTGTTTTCTTGGGGCAGGTTTAAGTTAAATATATTGTATTGGATGTTTATCAAATGGCGCTTTGTTGCAGCAAAGACTTTGTTGCATCGAGGCCTGTTGATTTACTTGGCCTCGATCTTGTAGGTAAATAATCATGTTCTTGAGTTAAAATTCTGAGTTAATTAATTCTACTTAATTATACATGATAACATGATGTGTCTCTGACCTATTAACCAACAGAATGTAGCCTGCTAAATTTTGTTGATGGGATTTATAAAGTAAGATGAAAGTTGCTTCTATGATTTTGCTCTTTTCACTATTTGTTTTTTGAAGTTATACTTCTTTACCGGCGATATGAGGGTGAATTTTTATATGTTAAAACCTATGATCCCGGCGCATGCGCATTATAACTTTGTTCTGATTGGATGTTCAAATGACATGTCAAAAATTATTCAATATGGCGGCTGTGGTACAGCTGTAGTTTGATTATTTATGGTTGTTGCGTTTTAAAATTTGTGTGAAAAGAAACAACAAACAAAAGTTACTTAATAGTTATACTGCCTTTTTAAATAGTTTTTATATACCTATATTTTTGGACTTTTGGACTATTTTGGACAAGGAAAACTCATTCTAATTTGGTAAGTAGTTTTTATTATAATCATATTGTAATTATACATTTGGATTAGGTTGAAATACAGTAGAGCGTCGATTATCCGAACTAATTGGGGGACATAGGTGTTCGGAAAACCGATTTGTTCGGATAATCGAACTACAATATATTGATACATATTTATAGTCATACATATTTATCCACAAGTGAATAAAAGCCTAAAAATATACCTACATATTTATTTATATCTTGATAATGACAACTAGCAACTAAACAAAAAAGTGCAGTCTTTGCAACAACATAATTATTTTTGGATACAATATTGAAGAAAATTGAAGATATTTTAAGCGTCAATTACTAACTCTTGCTCGGTATTCGAGTGCGGGACGCGGGAGTCGATAGTTCGAATAAGCGGTCGTTCGGTTGATCGACGTTCGGATAATCGACGCTCTATTGTACATTTATTTTCTCAAGAATGGGGATTTTAGAGAGAAATCCCAAATTAGGTCCGATTTTTATTTTTAAATTATGATTTTTTGGCGTAGATTTATTTATCTAGTAGGTATGTAATGCTTTGATTTACATACTTAATTTGATTACCAACAAAAGTTCTACCAATCTTCATCTAATATATTTTTTTCTTACTGTTTTGTCATATTTTAATATTTTCTTCCACAAAATTTAAACTACATAATTTAATTATATTCAAAACAACTGTCAAACAGTAAAACGTTCAGTTACCCTATTTTTCCACATGACAAATAATGTGGAATTGAACGAGTGAGTCTAGGCTTCGATTACGAATCAAAGCGTCCCGAAATTCACGGGTTCGATTCCCGATGCAAGTTTTTATTTTTTTATTTGTTTATGCATTTTATGATTGTAAGTATATTTGTTATATAATTTTTTTTTTCAGAAAATGCGTATCTAAAATTTTTGCCAACAATTATTATCGTTCAGAAATCATTTTTTCTTTGTGGCATTTTTCAATGTGTTTGTGTGCGTTTTATTCTTTTATTTTTTTAAATTTTTGGTATTGTCTTAAAAATCACATAATATGTAGTAGAAGTATAACTTCTTACGTGCGTACAAAGTACACACACATTCTTTTTTAAATTGAATCAAATCTATTGAATCAAGTCTATTGAATCAAATCTATTGAATCAAGTCTATTGAATCAAGTCTCCACATACATTCTAAAATTTAGTGGTCTTAAAGTTTCTCCCACATAAAAATTGTTGTATTCACAAGGCATTCTGTGTGGTGTTTGATTTGATTTTAAACATAATATATCTCAGTGTTTTTGTTGTTTTGAATTTTGTTGTGATATTGTATTTATTTACTATCCTTTTTTATTTTTGTGACGAGTCCTTTACATACACGGTATTGTTGTTATTGTCTCAAATTCCTTGTTATGAGGCATTTCTGGATTATTTTGGCATTAAGTTGTTTCATATCTTAAATTCGTTGTTTATAAATGGATGGATGGACAATGGATATGCATTTTCGTTGAAGCAGGTGTTTTGTGATCTGTCATATAATATAATGAGTTGTTGATTCCGTTTTCAATATTTATGCAGTAGTTTGAGTGATAATTTAAATATCTGTTGGTGTGGGTTGATTTTATGCAGCTTTGATTACCTACATATTATACTCTGTATCGCCTTTGTGATTGACACATCTAGAAAAAAAAAGTAAGTTGTTGTTTTCTTTTTCCATGGTAAATTTGATTAATTTGCCCTGCATATAATATGCATACGCTAATCACTGATGTATATCATAATATCTATATTTATTGTACTACAGAGTTATTATTCCAATTACTCTAACAAAGTTATAGATGTGAACACGCACCTATACCTGTTCTTTTTTTTTAACATACTTGTCAGTTTATCATCCACGATATATTCAAATTCGATACAATCTAAATAGATTCCACTTTGTAACCTCCAGATTATCTGTGCCTCCAAGCATTTCCTGTTGCACGTATTAACAGTGCAAATAAAAGTGATTCTCAATAATTATAAATATCTCTTTGGCATTTCGCATGATAATTCGAATGTCCATTCTTCAATTTCCAATTATGCGGACACCCACGCGACTGGTAGAAGAACGGATTTCTCTGGTCTCCTCGTGATCGAATGCGTCATCGTATGTATGAGAAATATTGTTACTTCCAGGTTGCACGACTGACTGTTCATTGTGATTGTGTTATGACGTGTTAGTTATCATAAAGAAAGAAAAGTTTATTTTCATGGCTTTAAATTGTTACCAAATAGATAATGTGATTGTTCTGAAGCTATTTTCTTGCAGGATCTTATAGACCAGTGCATTTAGAACAAAAAACACCAATAAATGGGTTTTTAAATACAGCACCTATCGACTTACAACTTTTTGCACTGTGGTTGGGATGACGTCAAGAAGAAGTTTACAATAGAAAGATGGGTGGAAATGCATAATTGCATTTCTTCTTCTTCTTCTTCTTCTTCTAAGGCACTACAGCCCAAATTGAGCCTTGGCCTCCTTTATTTTTTGCCTCCACTCTTGCATGTCTGTGGCTGCTCTTCTCAGTACACGGACTCCTAAAAGGGCTTGTGCGACGCTGTTTACAGTGTGTTCCCAACCGGTCTTGGCTTTCTTGGCTTTCCAGCCGGTCTCTTTCCCTGAATTTTAGCATTCAGTTCTTTTTTTGGTAGCCTATCCTCTCCCATTCTTATCACATGTCATGTCCGGCCCATTGCAATCTTTGTATTCTAATGAAGTCTGGCAGGGGTAGTGCTTCCTTATAAAGTTGATAAAGTTCGTTGTTGTATCGACTTCTGAAGATTCCGTTTTCCCTCACAGGTCCTAGTATTTTCCTCAGTACTTTTCTTTCGAATGTGTCGAGTTTGTTTTTGGATGTTTCTTTCAGGACCCAGGCTTCACTGCCATAACATGTTATTGGTCGAATTAACGTTTTATAGATTCTCATCTTTGTATTTCGGTGGACTCTTTTAGACCGAAATATATGGGAGAGGGCAAAATAAGCTCTGTTTGCCTGCGTTATTCTCTTCCGTATTTCTCCATCTTCTGATCCGTCGGCATATATTTCTACTCCCAGGTATGTAAACTTTCCAACCGTTTCAATGTCATCTTCATGTATAATGTTTTTTGGTACTATATTGTGGGACTCTTCTCGTCTGAGTTATTATTTTTGTTTTTTCTGTGTTAATTTCCAGACCTAGCATTTTTGTTTGTGTTTTTAACTCTGCGTATGTTTCCTGTGCTCTTGTTGATGTTCTACTCATAATATTAATATCATCGGCATAAGCGGCCAGTTGAACCGTCCGGTTGGTCAGTAGATTTACTCGTCCAGTTTGAATTTGCCTAACCGCATACTCCAGTGCCGGGTTAAACAATGTTGGGGCCAGCCCATCTTAGTCCCTGCGAAATTTTGAAAAAGTCTGTCCGGTGGTTTTGTATTCGTACACATGCCTAAGTTTCATCCATTGTGGCTTTAATGAGTCTTATTAGCTTGTGTGGTATTGCCAATTCAGCCAATATATAGTATAGCTTGTTTGAAGTCTACAAACACGTTGTGAACATCAATATCGTGTTCCCATGATTTGCTCAAGATCTGTTTGACTATAAATATTTGATCCAGTGTCGATCTTCCCCGTCGGAAGTCCGTCTGATACTCTCCAATAATATTTTCTGCTAGTGGTTAAAGCCGCTGGTTTATAATATACGTGACGACTTTATATGCTGTACATAGTAGAGAGATTCCACGGTAGTTTTTGCACTGAAGTTTGTCTCCTTTTTTATAGATCGCGCATACTATACTTTTCTTCCAGCCGTCGGGTATTTTCTCTTCTTGCCATATGTCTTTAATGAGCGCGTGGATGTGACTTGCTAGGTGGTCGCCACCTACCTTAACAGTTCTGCTGGTATTTCGTCAACTCCCGGAGCTTTATTGTTTTTCTGGGTCTTAATAGCTTCGAGAACTTCCTTTATAGTTGGAGCTTCTACTCCATTATCTACTTCATTCTCTTCTACGTAGTTCATACCCATTTCATCTTCCATGTCTACTTGTGTTCCAAGTAGGGTCTGAAAATAATGCTTCCAGGTTTCTGCGACTTTCTGTTGGTCACTGATTATTTGCCCACTTTCATCTTTACATAGACTTGTTTGAGGTTTATACCCACTTCTTATCTTTTTTAGGTATTCGTAAGCCCCTCTAACTTTGTTGTTTTTAAAATTTTCTTCCATTTTTTCTATTTGTCGATTTTCATAGGTTCTCTTTTTCTTTCTACATATCTTGTCTGCTTTCCGTCTTATGACTAATTGCATTTACAGTGCATAATATGCATCCAAAAGTGCATAAAAATATCAAAATCAGTATATTAAGGGCCAGATTTTGCTATATACTCATGAGTTTTTGGAGTCCCTGAAGATGAATACGCCATCAGAATTGACTCCCGGAGTTACTGCTAAGGCACGTCATCTGGAGTTTCAAGTGTTTTCGGCACTAAATTGATACAAACACATTACTCGGGAGTCTTTGGGGTCGCTGAACACGAAGACGTGGTCAGAACAGATCCCAGAAGCAGCTGGTACCCAGTGTCAATGCAGAGGTACGTGATCTTCTTGAGTTTCGGGGGATTTCAGCACTAAATTTATGCAAACAGATTACGCAGGGATTTTTATTACTTCAAGACAAGACCGTCGACGTATATAATCTGCCTAAATCAAATTTTTAAGCAGAACAAAAGATTACATTCTGAGAGATTACATAGGAAATGACGAATTGGTAATGATATAAAATTGAACTTCTTCTCAATGAACGACAGAATAAATGAAAATTATTTAAAATGGTGAGTTAAACAAACTTGTGGAAAACAAAGAGTTAACTACAGACCGCGAGGAAGAAGAGGCGTCCAGAGTCCAGAAAACGGTAGCTAGAAACGAGACGGAAAACGCTGCAAGCCTGTTCATTGAAGTGCCTAAGCAGAAAAATATAAGTTATGGGTCAATTAGAGTAGAAGGTGATTTATTATCTGGATTTTTATTAGCTTGCTATATTTTAGCTAGATATTCAGCAATTTATTTAATTTTTTAAAATTAGAAAATCTACGGTTTCGTTTTGATTTAAATATGTCTCCTGACATCCGCTGATAGTACTATTTCTAGGTCTACCCGTTGTCAAGGAGGCTCTGCAGAAGACAAATTTACATCAACACGTCCGTAGTTCTCGGAACAAAAATAAAACTATTTATACCGTAGTATGGTTAGAATGCCCTCTAACGGGGAATAAGTGAAATTAATGTTGACTCGATTCAAGTTCTCTGTTTAACCCAGATATGACAAAATCAAAAGGCACCGCTAGGAAAATATTCCAATATGCGGTTCAGAGATCTAGGATACAGCAATCTAGAGCGGCTTTTAGAAGGATGTCCAAGGTGTTATGTAACAGAGACCTAAAATTGGCATTGAGGATCCGCCTACTTTGCTGCTACGTGTTCTCGGTCTTACTTTATGGTGTCGAGTCCTAGACTGTGAATAAAATCGATCTAAATCGCCTTGAGGCTTTCGAAATGTGGTGCTATAGAAGAATTTTAAAAGTTTCCTGGGTTGAGAAGATTCGAAACTCCACAATACTAGAACGTCTCAGCAGGACTACTGAGATCATAAAAAGCATCAAGCAGAGAAAGCTGGAGTATTTCGGACATGTAATGAGAGGTCCCAAATATAGGTTGCTACATAATATCATGAAAGGAAAAATAGCATGCAAACGCAGTCCAGGACGAAGAAGAACCTCATGGTTGAAGAACTTGCGAGATTGGTATGGTGTTGATACAAGCATGCTATTTAGGGTGCCAGTGAATAAAATTAAGATAGCTATGATGGTAACTAACGTTCTGAAAGGACATGGTACATGAAGAAGAAGGTTCAGAGAACCTTAAAACCATGTACCGTAAAAATGTGTCCCCCTTAGATCAAAAATCAACCTGTTTTGCAACCACCAAATATCGAGGTGGACTGTTTTCTTCTGTATTTAAAAAAAATGGCCCGATTTTCATTGAAAAGTCCCGGATTTCAGGTATTTTTCAGCCTTGTCCCGAATTCGACTGAATTGGAGTTGGTCACACTAGGTATACAAGACATAATAATTAATTTAACTGTTGTAGCAAAGTGTGAATAAGATAAACAAGCATTTTCATAAAACTTTTCTTTTACCAAGTTTGTTCGATTATTCTAAAATTGTTTACTTAAATTTTTATATTAATTTTAAATTTGTACTCATTAGTGAAGTAAAAATTTCTGGGATGTGCAGAGGAGGCCAACCAACTTGGTACACAGCCACCAATAAGTTGGCTGGTGTTTTCTGCACAACCTAAATGCGGGTTTAGTTTAGAGTAAGGACTGTGTCGGTTCAATTTACAGTTTTAACTATTTAAAATGTAGGTTGAACATATTCACTGCTTCGTGAATGTGTTATTAAACAAATACTATTGAGTTCACTGATGATGGTCTAGTTCCAGTTCCAGTGGCCAGTGAAACAAAAACACGATGGATTACCCCAGCTAATTGAAATACCATTCGAAAATAATATTTCAACCAACCAAGATAGCCATCGTTCACCCTAGCTTAGCTCAGTCTCTCAAGGTGTGTGTTCGTTTTGTCCTAATCTTAGATATGAACTCTGAAAATTCAGAATGGAAGCAAACGAAACAATATTTAAACCAATCATGTTTATTGTTCAATAAAGATATAATAAAAATGTGACTTATTAAATGTATTAACAAATATATTCAAATTCTTGTCAATTTTATTCCTTTACTGCGTAGGGGGATCAGTAGAAGCTTAAGTTCAAGTTTTTGGGGTCGCCATCCTTGTCCCCCGGTCGCCATCTTGGAAATGGAGTGCAAAGGGGTTTCGCGCTATATCTCGTAAACTACCAACCCTACGGAAAATCTAATTAAACATAAAATGTAGCAAATTAAATTTTCCACAATTTTGTTTCTATTACTTTTTATCGTCAAGTGGCCAACAAAAAAGATATAACCAAAAATATGTAAATTTTTTACAAGTTTCCTTTTGGACGTTATAACTTTTTTTCAATTCATTTTAAAATAAAATAACATTATAACAATTTTGTAGAGGGTTTTTCAGCGAACAATTTCCACTATACAGTTGTTTAATTCCATTTTTTTTATTTAGGTTTTACAGCGCTCCAAACTTGACCAGATTCTCGAATGCTCATAGGGATACAATAAAAACAAAAGTTAGGCTTACTTTTCTATCTATATATATTTTTTATTCATACAATTCATTATGATTTTAACATTCCTATGCTATTATTAATCTGTTTTTGACCTTTCTTCCCACTATAAAACTTATAACTCTAAGCATATATAGAAAAGGCCCAAGAAGTTGTTTGAGGACAAATTCGCCGCTTCAGAAGAAGAATGACGCAACCGCAAAATGCAAAATTCTTAAGCAGAGCAAAAAAACGATTTTTGATATCAAAATCATAAAGCATGATAAAAATTAGCCATTCACCACACCGTGGTAAGGATCTCGAGATATAGGCGTTTTTTGGGGTGTGCCGCTTGTATATGAAGTAACATAACTTTTTTCCTATTATATATTTTGACTTAAAATTTTCCAAAAAACTTCTTCATGAACTATATTTTATTGTTGTGTTGGTTAAAATTATAAACTAAAAAGTTTGTCACTCAACTTTTTTAAGTAAACATGAAACTAACGAAATATGATGACAAAATGTTAATAAATTAACAACTCCTTTTTTAATGTGTTTAAACATTTTGGACAAATTTCATTGTTATCTACATACTTCAAAGATGACACAGTAAAATTTTTAAAAGGAAATATTTACAGCGACCAAAGATACAGCGAGGTAAATTTGAAAAATCATCAAAATTGATTTTTGGCATTTTTGTATAAAGTTTTTTTTTAACATGTTCCACCAACTCAAGATAAAAATAAACTTCATATTCGGATTCAGCGACCTCGAAAACATAAAAATAGACCAAAATTGATCATTCACCTTAAATTTGATTTTCGTGATTGGCATAACGGTTAATGCCGCTCGTCTAATATACAGGGTGTCCAGAAACTCTACCGACAAACGAAGACAGGAGATTCTTCAGATAATTTTAAGATAATTTAACCCAATTAACTTAGTCCGAAAATACTTCCTAAGGGAGCTAGAGCTCTTTGAAGACGGCGTCTTGAAATTAGTTTTTCTTAAATACCTCCAGAACGCTTCTATTTAGAAAAACAAAAATTTGTACGCATATTTATCTTCAAGATATAAATCTAATCCATTCATTGCAAATTTCTAGTACCGATCATAGGCGTCCCTTTTGGGTAGGACAACGGTTATTTTATCGCATAACTTTTTTATCTTTAACTTTTATGCATTTATGACACTGGATTATTAAATTGTGAAGTATTCTAGTACTAAAAGGTACTCTTGTTTTAAATCGATAGGACACACCGTTTTCTAGAAAAATCAATTTGAAAATTTTTCGCTTTTTGAATTTAAAAAAAATTTCAAAAAAAAAACTGTTTAGAAAGACGAAAACTGGTACATTTATTTATATTCCAGAGATAAATCGATTTCATTAAATGCGAATTTCTAGTACTGGTCATAGGCGTCCGTTTTGGGTAGGTCAACAGTTATTTTATAGCATAACTTTTTTGTCTTGAATTTTTGAGCATTTTTGACACTAGATTATTAAATTATGAGGTATTCGAGTACTAAAAGTTACTCTTACTTTATGTTGGTAAAATACTTCGTTTTTTGTTGAAGAGTTCTTTCAATTTTTTTTTCAAATTCCAAAAACGAAAAACTTTCAAATCGATTTTTCTAGAAAACGGTGTGTCCTACCGACTTAAAGCAAGAATACCTTTTAGTACTAGAATACCTCACAATTTAATAATCTGGTGTCAAAAATGCATAAAAATTAGGAACAAAAAAGTTATGCGATAAAATACCCGTTGCTCTACCCAAAACGGACGCCTATGACCGGTACTAGAAATTTGCAATAGATGGAATCGATTCATCTCTGAAAAGTAAATATGCATACCAATTTTCATTTTTCTAAATAGAAGCGTTCTGGAGGTATTTAAGAAAAACTAATTTCATGACGCCATCTTCAAAGAGCTCTAGCTCCCTTAAGAAGCATTTTCGGACTAGATGAATTGGGTTAAATTGCCTTAAAATTATCTGAGGAATCTTCTGTCTTCGTTTGTCGGTAGAGTTTCTGGACACCCTGTATAGATAGAAAAGCATTATTTTTCTACGACAATTCGAGAATCTGGTCAAGTTTGGAGCGCTGTAAAACCTAGATAATAAATAAAATTAAACAACTTTATAGTGAAAATTGTTTATTGAAAAATGCTCTACAAAATCGCTATGATGTTATTTTATTGTGAAATGAACGTAAAAAAAGTTATAACCTCCAAAAGGAAATTCCTTACAAAATTTTCTCTTATTTTTGTTTATAACCTTTTTGTTGGTCACTTTACGATAAAAAGTAATTAAACAACTATAACAACTGTTTATAAATTAAACAACTTTATAGTGAAAATTGTTTATTGAAAAATGCTCTACAAAATCGCTATGATGTTATTTTATTGTGAAATGAACGTAAAAAAAGTTATAACCTCCAAAAGGAAATTCCTTACAAAATGTTCTCTTATTTTTGTTTATAACTTTTTTGTTGGTCACTTTACGATAAAAACAAAAAATTTATATAAAATTGTAGAAAATTTAATTTGCTTCATTTTATGTGAAATTAGATTTTCTATAGGGTAGCTAGTTTACGAGATACAGCGCGAAAGCCCTTTGCACCTCTTTTTCCAAGATGGCGGCCGGGGGACAAGGGCCTCAACCCCAAAAACTTGAACTTAAGCTTCTACTGAACCCCCCTACACATTAAAAAAATAAAATTGACTCCTCTAAGAAATGCACACTAAATGTAACATTTCAATGGACTATTGCCAGAAACTAACAATTTGTAGATTCTACTTATGGCGTTTGGTATCTGGTTGGATGGTAACTCCTTGATGTCGAATGGTACTGCTGTTGGTTCTGCTGTTGGTTCTGCAACTGGCTCTGGTGTTGTAGGTGTTCAGGGCCACCAGGCCTACAGGTGTTGGTCGTTGCAGTCTAGATGATTTGGTTGCAATTGTCAGCCTTGTAGTAGTGCATCGCCGGCAATGGGCTTCATGCTCCCGAAAGGAGAAAAGTAGATTTTATCCAAAAATGTAAAGGATTATATTTTCTGTTGTCCCATAATGTGACGGAAGTATTTCAGCTTGCGTCTCTTTCTTATATTGACCAGTTGTGTTGTTTGGTTAAGTCGTTAAGAACCTCCTCATTTTTAACTCTGACGACCCATCGTAATCCATTTGGATTTTTAAATTTTAATATTTTATTAAACAAATTATACTAAATTACATTAGAAGTTTTTACATCATTGTAAAGATTTTTAATGACTCGGGTATACAGCCAATCACTGGGAACTTTCTCACTTTAAGCTCATTGGTTGTTTATTGTATAATGTGTATCAAACATTAAACTATTAATAATAATAAAATGATTATTACAAAATATCACACCAAAAATGGAAAATAACTTTTAACTTTTCTTTTTCATTATTTCAGATACAAAAACAACTGGCAATACCAAGCACTGCAAGCAAAAGAAGTGAAAAAAACGTGTATATTGAATTTGTAATGCTTTTTTGATGCTGGTGGTCCAGCCAGACAAATGAATTAATCAAAACTCGTTTGTTAACTCCTGTTTTGGATCTTGCAAGATGGAGTCTTTATATTTTCTTTTTTCTTGCTTTTCAATTAAAATAATTTCAGCGAATTGTGATATCAATAAACTCCTGACGGAGACATAATCAATTAACAGATAAATTAATGTACCTACAAGGTATTGCAAAAAATACATTAGCAATTAAGAGATACTTATTACGTCGGTTACTGTTGTGTCAGCATTACAAAAAATTGGATGAGTTGTTTTGATTTATAATTATCAACTGATGTTGATCTTTTAGATTGCTAACCTGAAATATTGGTTTTTGATCTTTCCAGATCATTTTGTTACTATTCTTAACTACTGTGTTTTAATTTAGTATATAAGAGAAATAATAAATATATTATTGATGACGTTCTGATAAAAAACATAAAATACATGATTGATTAATAAAATTAATATGAAATAATGTTTGGATGAGACTCATAAATATTGTTACTTGTGCTTCAGATGAACATCGATGACAAGATACACACATCGGAAAAGTCTAGGGATATATGTATAACATAATAAAATTTATAAAAATAAATTCTTAGTGGTTTAATTAAAATTGAATTTGTACAGTTACTCATCCTGTATATAGGTTTTTGTGAGTAAAATAAAACCGCAAAAGTAATAACGAATACTTCACAAAGTTTTTAATAGGAGAGGAAAAAACTATAGTTTTTACACTGCAGTAAAGTAAATATTCTGGTGGTTTCGAGTTTGTTCGTGCTATAAAGTTCTTGTTTAGTTAGTGCATCGAATATATTGTTTTTTATCATGGAACGACGTCATTCATGCCATGAGATGAGTAGTTCTGTAAGCCTTCTTCAAGGTGGCGTGCGGCAAACTAATATAGAGGGGCACATGGGAGTCATCCAATGTGTTATAACTCGATATTGGTGACACTTTTGTGATACTTTAAGTCCAGCCTAACGTCACCCAGGACGTGAGCGCGCTACAACTGCAGCTCAAGACCAATTTTTTGTGTTAACCACTAGTAGGCAACCAAAAATTACAACACCTGAATTGGTTAGCGACTTGCAGCGGTTACACCAGGTGACCATAGGCCGTGATACTGTAAGAAATTGTCTCCATGAAGCTAATCTCCACAGTGGAAGGCCATTGAGATGCCCACCTATATCCAGAGGCAACCGCGTTGAAAGATTAGAATGGTGTCAAGAATATCAAAACTGGGATGCAAATAATTGGACTACAATTTTATTCTCTCACTAATGGGAAAAGGGAAAAGAGGCAGACCCCGAAGATCCTTCAGAGATGAAGTGGACGAAGCAATGGAGAGAAGAAATCTACAGGAAGGGGACTGGCAAGACAGAAAGAGCTGGAGAGAGCGGTTGAGTGAAGGAATACAGTGAAAACTGTGGGAATCCTTAGTAATATATGTATATAATCTAGGTTTGGATTTCATCCAGATTATCGTAGAGTAACAGTGTTTTTTTTAGATGCTAGATGCAGCAACGTGTCAAATTCGAAATAAGTTACTTCATGTCTTCATTAGCCCTTTTATTCAAAGCCTGGACACAGATGTGAATGACGAATTGGCAGTAATAGTCGAATCAACATCGGCGAGCCCTGTTGAATTGATTCCCCGTTACAACGATCTGCGCATGAAAATACGAAAAGTTTTTAAAACGTTCAAAAAATCACCTGCCAAGTACGACATGTTCTTGTAAAAATATGTCAAGGGAGAGAAAGGCAAGGAAGTTTGATTCTTGACTGCCGCGCCATATGGAACAGTTTGATCAGTATGCTGGAACGTTTCTACAGCGTAAAAGTTTGCATCTATAAAGCGTTAAAATACATTGATTCTGCGATAAAATTCTCTGCTGGCGAGTGGTCAATAATCGATGAGTTGATCGCCACTTTTCAACCGGTGAAACTGGCTATATGTGCCGTTCCGTGTGAAGTAGATTAGACGATAAGGCGATATATAAATTGTTTTTAAGGTCTCACTTCCAAAAAACTAAATAATTATTGTTTCTGTTGTTTAGAAATTTAGAACATTTGACTCATTTTTATCATGAGATGCAAAAAAACTCGTTCTCAGTAAGTCATGGAAGAAAAACATATATTACATAATTTGTGTCATCTCAAAATTGCAATCAATGAAATTTGTTTCAAGTGAACTAGGTACTCTTAGAACATATAAGTTCATTTGGATAAAATTTCATTCCTGACAATTATTCTCAGCCGACAGCCGACACAAGCAAAGCCCTATGTTTCACTTCCATGGCTTACTAATGATACACTTTCATAATTTTACTAAAAAGCTTTACCTTCGGATGACCAAGGGGGTTAAATTTTGACCACAATGTATGTTTTTATTTAATAAATTCAGAAATATTTTCAATTTTACTAATTTTTTTTATTTGACTTTAATATTATTCTAGATACCCTCATATGTTGTAATAAAATAAATTCCCTATATTTTACGACAAAAAAATATATTCTGCATTTGGGGTCAAAAACGAACTACCTTGGTTTTCCATCTTCCAATTTTATATTAAGTAAATACCGTCTATTATGTGGAATTGTTTGTAAGAAACATTCCAATATTGAAAAAAAAACTTGTTTGTTAAACCTGTGGCGACGTAAATTAGTGTATATTTTAAAAGTTTTTTTACTTGTATGATCAGAATGATGATTATATAATTATTAATATAATTAATAATTATATAATCATCATTCTGATCATACAAGTAAAATTATTAATTATTAATTATATTTCTTAAGTTAGTAGGATAAAATTATTATATTCTCTATTAAAATATTTATTATAGGCTAATATTAACAATTAAATATATATTTAAAATTAAAAACAAGTATAAATAAATAAATAATAATAAATAAATAATTTAAATTTATTTATTATTAATGAAATTAATTTTTATATAAATAACGTTATATGTTTTTGTTCAGTTGTAATTAAAATATGTTTTACTAATGTTTATTTATCATTTATTGATAGAATACTAACATTAAAATTACGAATATATTATTTTATTTCTTAAAATAGCTTATTTTTTTGTTAATTGTCATTTTGATCCCCGTTGGTTATCCGTGTAACAAAAAAAGGGTGGTCATCCGAAGGTTAAATAATAAATAAACAAAAAAAACATTAAAATCGTGTTTTTATTTTGATTCCACATTTTGCTGGATGCGCACTGGACCCAGCTGAATTCAGGCCAACCTTGCAAAACTCCTGCTGGACTGAAAAGGCTGTTGAATTGCAATCCGCAATCCCTAGTTATAATCCAATGATAACGCCGTTGTTATATACAAAAATAAAACTTCTGGATACAAAAACTGAAAATGTAACAAAAAGAATGAGACTTTTTCAGATATTGGTATGTAAATGGAAAGCCGTACAACGGGCAGATTACAATTGCGCGCAGCGGTCAGGAAGGAGGAAGACCTAACCCTTCGGTCCAAACCTAACTTTCGGGTATTAGAGTGTAGAGTACCCCAGGAGGTATTTGACCGCTGCGCGCAATCACAACCCACCCCGTACAACAGATATTAAGGTCAAACGTCAACGTGTTAGTAGCTTACCTAGTTCAGTTTAAATATATTGTTAATACATAATTTACCGGCCCAGGTCAATAAAAGAAGAAGGATCAAGGATTATATCAAGATCAATCAAAATATAAAGGAAACTCATAGTAAGAGTATAGGGACGTCTTTCAGATGAAATAATTAGTCAGATCATTTAAGAGCTAAGATTCCTAAAATATTCTGAATATGATTTTTGTCATAAGTCTTTTTATGTCAAATATGGCATTAAATGCCATTAAACGACAAATTTTGTCATAGAAACTGCTATCCGGTGGTTTTATTATGTTACATTTTGTAACTACTGTCTTTTACCCCTTTATTGTCGTATATTGTTTACTGTATATTATGATATATTGTATTTTTGTGAAATTTTTACAAATTCACCCATATTTGAAGAGTCTTCAGCTGATTGCATTATTGTTGGGTAGGTTTTAGCCTCGTTATTTTCAAATACAACAAATCATAACTTTAACCAAAAAATACTTGATTTTTTAATAACAACAACAGATGAAAATTAAACTGGGCATACTATCAGACTCTTGTACTGGTAGTGCAAATAATACATAAAAAGGCATATATACGCGTATAACGCATATCCAAATACTCTTATCCAAATAATAATTTCTAGAAAAAATTAGTAGTCTACAACCTACTTTTTGTCACAAAATAAAATCATTTATATTAAACAAAGTTGAGTATAATAAAAGAGCAGGTCACATATATCATAAAAAACATCAGTGTTTGGCGTTCGTGGATGATTCAGTAATTATGTCCAGAAGCAAGAAAGAATTAAAAAAAGGTAGTGGAACAACTAGGAAAGGTAGCTCAGAAATAAATAATATAAACAAAACAAAAACTAAGTAGATGGAACCGACAGACAGGCCGGGACAATATGTAATAATAACAACGGTTGATGGAAATACACAACAGACTAATGACATGAAATCGTTGCATGCATCCACTCAATAAAATACTCAGAAGCAAAAATATATCCAAAACAGCTAAATTAAAAACGTATAAAACTGATAAGACCAATAGTACGTATGTCTCAGAAACTGGACTATTACAAAAACTGAGCGATCAATGTCACAAGTATATAGGAAATGATAAACAATCAGTGGACACGAAGAGCAAACAAAAAGTTAGAAGCATTACATAAAGAGCCTGATGTAATTGCAGTAGTAAGAGTACAAATTAATACTTAGATGGTTAGGACATGTTCAAAGAATGGCCAAAGTTAGAATGCCAAAAATCTTGTTAAACGGTACAATAGATGGTAAATAAATAAAAAGAATGCCTGAGAGCAGATGGAGTCATGAAGTTAATGCCGACCAGCGGTAGCTCAATGTAACCAATTGGAAAGAAAAAGCGAAGGATAAAAAGGAATGGAGAACTATTGTAAACCAAACCATGTTCTGCTTGGCTCGAAGTGCTAATATATTACTATTATTAAATATTTTTTCTACAAGCGTGCAAAAATGTCTACTTTCGCGCACGTGTTTTAGTTTAGAAAGTTTCACTTTTCCGCACGCGTGTAGATATTTTAATATGGCCTTACAATAATTATAATACATACAATAAACTAATATTTAGAAATTATTTACTATTTTATTTCAAATGTATCTTATTGTGTTCCTGTTTTAATGAAATTAACGCGACAATTCGATGAAATAAAATTATTTTGACATAATATTCGAAACTCAAATCGGTAGACAATAACAGTCCTTTTGAATCATCGTTTTGGAAACCAAGATCGTCGTCATGCTAACTAATTATATTGAAAGTTTGGTTTTGACAACCTTGTCAAAGAATTCATTTGTGTATGTATTTTCAGTAGTAATTGCACAAGAGCTCTAAAATTATTGAATTTTTCCCGAGTGACACTTTGAGTGTTTTAATTTCACGAGCCGAAAGCGAGTGAAATTATGTCAAAAGTGTCACGAGGGCAAAAATTCTATATTCATTTTAGAGATCGAGTGCAATTTGTTGCGATTATTTCATGAATAAAACTGTTCAAAACCAAAATTTAATTGTAATTTATTTATGTACGTACAAATTAGTACAATTAAACACACAGTTTGTAACAATTAATTAACACATAGTATTTTACGGTGGAAAGTCATCAGTTTTATAATTTTTAAAACATTAACTGTCATTAATGTCACTGAATGTATTTTTCGTAGCAACGAAGGGCATCTGACGTAATATACTTGACGACGGGAAATTATCAAAAATTATCAATTTAATTTAGATTTCTGTAGCTTTCTATTGGTCAGAATCTCCTATGAATGAAATAATCATATTAATTAAATTAGTTGATTAAGATTAGGTCATTTTTTAAAGACTCGTAGAAAAGATATTGTTCCTAACTCTTGCAGAAAGTCTCTTTTCCGCACTCGACTGCTTGCCGAACTCCCGCTTCGCGTCGTTCGGCAAACTGCAGTCGCGTGCACTTGTTAGGAAAATAACTATATAAAATCTTAGTAAAACGTAAAAAATTGCAAAATAAATGAGTTTAGTGCAAACAACAGTTATACAGAGTTGAGATTTAATATTTATCTCAAAAATGATTGAAAGATAAAAATGTAGATTTAAAAAAATATAAAACAAACTTTTAGAAACAGGTTCTTTCGACAGTAATGGTAAGGTCACAATCCAATAATAAATTGTTCCAAGTTGTCAATTTTGAACGATCTGTAGTACATTTTCTGAAGGTTTTTGCTGTAAATTTTAAAGCACTGCTTTGATTGACAGGAAATTTGGTATACGCATAGCTAACAATTGTCAAAGAAAAAAAGTGATAGGGTGTCGATGTGTGCTTTTAACCTTTGGGTGAGTTTTACCCCTTCTCGGGGGGTGAAAAACATACGTTCAAATAAGTCCGGAATTTGATAACTTAAATAATATTCTAAGTAACTTTTATTCTATAGAGTTTTTTCACTAAGTCAATACTTTTCGAGTTATTTGCAAGTGAATATGTTCATTTTACAAGAAATTATCCGCAAATGATTAAAAAAGTAAGTATTTTATCGAAAAAAACATTCTTAGAAAAAATATATCCTGTAAAAAAGTGAAAAAAATGGTATATACATGATGTCTCTAGACTCTAGACATAGTAGAAGCAGAGTTATAGCTAAAGAGAAATAAATTCATATTCGCCAAATTCCGAACAGAATATTTCAACGTGAAATAACCAAAAAATGAAGCACTTTTTGAAGAAAACTCATTACAACTTTCAAGTTTTTAAAAAAGCTTTATTTTTGTTTATATAAAAAAAGATTCTAGCATCTAATGTAAGCAAGTTACGCTCAAAATACAGTTGCTCCCTTTGGTTTTGACAGAAAAATCGGAAAAATCACTCCTTAATTTATTAACTTTATTGAAATAAATCGTTAACGGTTCACAATTTGCTTTACTTATGTTGTGTTTATAATGATCTTTAAGTTTCATCGATTAAACGTGCTTATTTTTGAAAAAATTTGGTTCTAAAGTAGTATTTTAAAATTTTTAATTTTGAGAAAATTTGCTTTTTTTCAAAATAATTTAAAAATTATTAGAGGTACCAAAAATCTCAAACAGTAAAAGTCGGCTTTGCTTTTCTGAATATCTTGTATTTTTTGTTTTTCTGTAAGACAAAGATTGGTTAATATTTGGTGCGACTTGTTCAAGCCCTTTCAACTACAGCCCTTTCAAAAATAAGGACTTTGAACCGATGAAACTTACAGGTCATATAAATAATACATACACCAGTAAAGCAACTTGTGAAGTGGTAACGATCATGTTCTTTTGAGATGCTTATTATGGGGAGATTTTCCCGATTATTTTACCAAAAAAAAGGGACCAACTTTATTTTGAGGGTAACTTGTTTACTTTTGATGCCGGAAATTTTTTATATAAAACGAAAATAAAGCTTTTTTTAAACACTTTAAAAAAAATTGTTATGAGGTTTCCCCAAAATTGATTTTTTGGTTATTTCACGTTAAAATATTCGATTTGGAATTTGGCGTATATGAACCTGTTTTTCATTAGTTATAACTCTGCTTCTACTAGGTCTAGAGATCTAATACCTACATATATACATATGTAAGTACCATTTTTTTCACTTATTTATATGTTATCATTTTGCTAAGAATATTTAACGAAAAACCGTCTAAAAACGTGGTTATTTTGTTAAAAAATGAACATATTCAAATAACTCTAAAGGTATTAACTTGGCGAAAAAAAATATAGAACAAAAACTTCTTAGAATTACTCAGTTTATCTATTTCCGGACTTATTTGGAACGTATATTTTTTCACCCCCGAAAATGGGTGAAAATCACCCCAGGGCAAAAGCACACATCGGCACAATATCACTTTTCTTCTTTGACATGTTATCTATGTGTATGCCAACTTTCATGTCAATCTAAAATCTAAACGGTTCTTTAAAATTTATAGGTTTTGCAATATTTTACCGTCAAGGAACGTACTATAACGACGGTGTCTAGTCGGACCAACTTTGATGTACGAGAACACTGGAACAGGGGAAGTTTTAATTGTGGAACAGGTTACAGGTTTCGAACGTCAGACTACGAAAACGTCCCATGTATTTTGTTGGACAGAATTTACAATTTATTTGTTACCCTTTCATTAAACTCTCATGCAAAAATTAGACTGCTAGTTATCACCAACATAATTCCTGTCATTTGACATGTTCTATGTGTCGGACTTACTATTAAAATGCCCAACATATTCGCCCGACAAACATTTTTTCATATATTATATAAAGTCTGCGATTGAATAAACTTAGAAACAACGTGCTAGTTTTCACAATCATAAACTTGTCAGGATGACGCGTTCCACAATTAAAACTTCCCCTGTTCCAGTGTTCCCGTACATCAAAGTTTGTTCGACTAGACACCGTTAAGCTGTTAACAAATTTTCAGCTTGCTATTAATAAACTTTTTTTGGTACGCGAGATCCAGTTTTATGGGCCTTTCTACGTTTATATCATCACGTTTGCATTTGATTAATATCGACTTAAAGTTGTCCTACCTCGTCCATCATAAATCCTTATATATCCCGTCCTCAGCTGATCCCAACGTTCACGTATCCATGGTAATAAACACAAACAAAACACAGCCGCTGTGAGTTCGCCGCTGTCACACACACGTCAACGTCACATTTACCTGCAACGCGAGAAATCAGCAACGGAGACCGTTACCACGGTAACCGACCGCGTGTTTATCGTAGCACGTTCGGACCGGTCGAGTTGGCTATGTGATGCGGTCAACGCGGCGATCAGACGTTTTCTGTTCTTTACGAATGTCTTCGACCATGCCGGATGCATCTCGGTGACGTCACCAACAGGTTGCTTCTCTCTAGAGGTGGCCCTACGATCTTGGGAGGCCGACGAAGACGGAAGATTGAGAGAGTAGAGGGAAATGATGGTGTTTTGTACTTTTGCTTGTGTTTTACTTTGTGCGAAATGCTTAGAAATGAATTTATGTAATACAGCGATTTAATTGGAATCTCTCGCAGGTTCATAATTAGGTATGCAGGATTTTTGTACAATTACAGTATTACTGCATGTATCGGGTATACATGAATACACTAGATATTTAAGTAGCATATAAGTATAAGTAACGGCAAAGAAAAGCATGGAGGTAAACAAACATAAAATTAGTCAAAAATACAGCGTAAACGCATATTTTGTTTTTATTCTTCTTATTATTAGTCGGCGTAATGAAGCAGTAAAAAGTCCAAAACCTACCGAATTGCCGCAGTTGGCTCAATGAAACTTTTTGCATTCGATTAGTAAGAGCTCTAAGAAACTTTGTGAACAAAAATGATGATGAAGGAATAAAAATTGTATTATTGAACAAGGAAAATGCATTTTCTAAAATGCATTTCAAAGTGATGAAAAATGATAATTAAAATTCGGAAATAATTGGCGGAAATGAGTTCAGTTTTGCTACCCGACCGTATTTAGGTTTGTTGAACACGAATATCATGACGGCGATGGTCCCTTAGGCACCTGGTATCCCGGTTGGGCCTCGTCTCCTGGAGTTTTATAGAAATTAGACAAAAATTCAGTGCAAACTCATTACTCGGGAGTATTTGGGGACGTTAATCACGAATATCATGACGGCGATGGTCTTCGAGGTACCCAGAGCTAAGGAGGAGCCTCGTCTCCTGGAGTTTTGTGGAAATTTGATACAAAATCAGTCCAAACTCGTTACTTTGATGGTTTTTGAGATCGCTGAACACTAACAGAATGTCGATAATGGGCAGGATGGGCATTGTCTCCTTTACTTTTATCGAAATTTGATACAAAATTAATGCAAACTCATTATTGGGGGGTTTTTGGGCACGATGATCACGAGTATCATAACTACGATATCCTCAGAAGCACCTGGTACTCAAGACGGGCCTTGTCTCCTCGAGGCTTGTGGAAATTTGATACAAAATCAGTGCAAACGTTTTACTTTGATGTTTTTTGGGACGGAGACCGTTGCCACGGTAACCGACCGCGTGTTTATCGTAGCACGTTCGGACCAGTCGTGTTGGCTACGTGATACGGTCAAAGCAGCGATCAGACGTTTTCTGTTCTTTACGAATATGTTCGCATCTCGGTGACGTCACCAACAGGTTGCTTCTCTATAGAGGTGGCCCTACGATCTTGGAAGGCCGACGAAGACGGAAGATTGAGAGAGTAGAGGGAAATGATGGTGTTTTGTACTTTTGCTTGTGTTTTACTTTTTGCGAAATGCTTAGAAATGAATTTATGTAATAGGGCTTTTCATTCAGAGTCATTTGTTTCGAGCTTCTCTCATATGTCGTATAATCCGTGTATATTAATATTATACACAGATTATACAACATATGACAGAAGCTCGAAACAAATGACAATCGATGAAAAGCCCTATATAGCGATTTAATTGGAATCTCTCGCAGGTTCATAATAATTAAGTATGCAGGATTTTTGTGCAATTACAGTATTACTGCATGTATCGGGTATACATGATAATACATTAGATATTTAAATAACATGTAAGTAACGACAAACGGAAGTAAACAAACATAAAATTAGTCCAAACTACAGCGTAAACGCATATTTTGTTTTTATTGTTCTTATTAATAGTCGAGGCAATTAAGCAGTAAAAAGCCCAAAACCTACCAAATTTTCGCAGTTGGATGAATCTCAATGAAACCTTTTGCATTCTATTCGTAAGATCCTTTAGAAAACCTTGTGAACAAAAATGATAATGACGAAATGAGAATTGCATTATTGAACAAGGAAAATGCATTTTCCATAATGCATTTAGAAGTGATGAAAAATGATAAATGTATAATTCGGAAATGAGTTCCATTTTGATACCCAGGGGGTTTTATCATGGTTCTAGGTCAATTGCTCGAATGCAATTGCTCGACATGAAAATTGCTCGAAATACAAATTGCTCGAATAAAATAAAATAAAATAAAATAAAATAAAATAAAATAAAATAAAATAAAATAAAATAAAATAAAATAAAATAAAATAAAATAAAATAAAATAAAATAAAAAAGTATATATCTAAAATATTTATTCACAATAATCCACAAACTATCCACAAAAATCCAATACATACCCAATAAAGAAACATTGGTAATGGGTAAGCATGTTAATGGGTATTTAATGATTTTAATCTTTCCCTAATACCTGGAAATTATTATAATACCTAATTATCATAATGAGAGAAAATCAAAACCGTTATTTTTCTTATTATTTTAAAAGTTCAAAGATAGTTTAGATTTGTAATAAATACTTTTTCAACATAAATTAATATACTATTATAATATATGTATGTGACGTATCACATAATTTGTTCTAATTCAAGAATCTTTCTTATGTCTATATTTTGTATTATTTTGAATAAATATTTTAGATATATAATTTTCTTTTTTATGCGAGCAATTTGTATTTCGAGCAAATTTTCATGTCGAGCAATTGATTTTCGAGCAATTGACCGGTTACCTTTTATCATTACGGCGATGGTCTCTGATGGGCCTAGTCTCCTGGAGTTATATGAACATTCGTCGCAAATTCAGTGCAAACTGATTACTCGGAAGTTTTCGAGGAAGCTAATCATGAATATCATGAGGGTGATGGTCTTCTGGAGTTTTGTGGAAATTTGATACAAAATCAGTCAAACTCATCTTTTGATGGTTTTTGGGGTTGCTACACACTAATAAAATGTCGATGATTGCATACGACCAGGATGGGCAGTGTCTCCTTTGTGGAAATTTGATACAAAATCAATGCAAACTCATTATTTAAGGGTTTTTGGGCACGATGATCACGAGTATCGGAACTACGGTGTCCTTAGAGGCACCTGGTGCTCAAAACGGGTCTTGTCTCCTCGAGTTTTGTGGAAATTTGATACGAAGTCAGTGCAAACTCGGTACCTACTTTGATGTTTTTTTAGGTCGCTGAATACTAATAGAATATCGATGATGGTATAGAACTAGGATGGGCATTGTCTCCTTTATTTTTATTGAAATTGATACAATATCAATGAACTCTCACTACGGAGGGGTTTCTGGGGACGCTGAACAGAAATATAATGCCTTATGCCGGCGATTGTCTCCGAGTCGTCTGATTCCCAGAATGGGTCTCGTCTCCCAAAGTTTTATGGAAACTTATGGAAGTTTTATGGTGCAAAGTCATTAATCGGGAGTTTTTGAGTCGCTGTATACGAATATCATGCTGGTGGCAGAGCTGGGCCGGGTACTGATAAATGGTACTCACATACATAGTACCGGGTACTTTTCATATTTGAGAAACGAGTACAGACTACCGGGTACATTGCTCCAGAAAAGTACTCAGAGTACAATACTCAAAAGTACCCGAATTTCTTGGGTAATTATTTTGAGTAAATTCGAATATAGAACCCGAAAAAAGCTAAGAAGGTAATAATTATCTCTGCATCTCTAAACATATTTATGAGTCGTGAAAACATAAAATAACGTACAATTAAAACTGAAATGAAAAAATAAGAATTTTAAAAATTAATCATTGATTAATAATCAGTATAACACCACTCACACTCACTGATTAATTTTATTGGCTTTTAAGAAAAAGCCATCTGGGGTGGTATCACTTGAATCTCCCGTATCTAGTTCTTCGCAATAATCAAAATAAGTTAGTTTTTCAGCAGCGTTAATCACTATCTTTTTCAAAGCGTCCATAGAAAATTCTGGATTTTTTAGGACATTATACCAACGCAATTTAAACTTAGGATGGACAATTGCGGATATAATGGCCTCTTCCGATGACAAATTAAATATTTCAGAGAATCTTTTCTCCAAGTTCTGCACACATATTTTTAGAAAAAATTCGCCGCCAGAACTGAATGTTTGAAGCTTTAACTTCTCCCATTTTTTCCTCAAAGGTAGCAGACTTGGAAAATACCCACAATAGACACATTATTCTCCTTGCAGAACATCGAGGGTTGTAGCGAGAGGTTTCAAGACCATATAGTACTGCTCTAACTACAGCAACTCGGTTTCAATCCTTTGAAAAAAGATGGTAGCTTTTCTTTTTCACATAAAATTTGCGAAACTGATTCATAATAAGAGTTCCATCTTGATATAACTGGATAGCTTTTGACGAATGGACTGATACTGAAAACTGCATTTTTGCGTGTTGCTGTTGCTATTAATTTGTTCTCTGTAGCCACAAGTTTAGATTTGCAGAAAGTACTCGGAAAATATACTCGTATAATAAATGCGGGTAACGGGTATTTTAGCCTTTATGCTAAGGGTACGAATACCGAGTACTTTATTGAAAATGTACTCGTGTACTGGGTACTGAGTGTTTAGAGTACAAAATTTATTTGGGTACTTGTACTCGAGTATTGCCCAGCTCTGGCTTGTGGTGGTGGTCTCCGATGCACCTGGTGACCAGAACGCACCTCCTCTCTTGAAGTTTTAATGAAAATTAATATAAAATCAGTACATCCTCGTTATTCAGAGGTTTTTGAGTCTCCTATGCAGCGGATGAGCAATTTCTCCAAGTGACGAATTTGCCCTGATTTTGTATCGAATTTTTACAAAACTCCAGAAGACGAATCCCATATCCTGGCGTATCCTAGACCATCGCCGTCATGCTCGTCGTGATCAGGAATCCAAAGGTCCCCCGATTAATGACTTTGCACATTTATTCTGTATTTAATTTTCACAAAAGTAAAAGCTGTGTTCAGCGACCACAAAAATCCGCAAGTATCTGGTTTGCATTGATTTTTTTAAGAAATTTTCATAAATCTCCAGAAGGCGAGACTCATCTTGGGCACCATGTGCTCCGGATGCCATTACCTATGTGATATTAGTATTCAGCGACCCCATAAACCCCTAGTAACGAGTTTGCATTGATTTTGTATCCAATTTCCGTAAAACTTTAAAGAGGATGACAGACGTACGAGTAATTACGCGGACTTGTGCCTCGACAACATTTTTCGCTCGTGTGTCACCTTAATTACGAGTAGTTTAAGCTTACCGAGTAAGTTCGTCATCGATCATACTGGTTTCTGGTTTGAAATCTTGCTGGTAGCTCGTCTCGGTTCGTACGTGTATCACTACTTCGAGCTTCGAGGCGCGACCGTCATATTATTGAAGCTTCACCAATGTTTTTACTAATAAAGCAAATTGCATAAAAATAATTGAATCGTTTGTTGTTGAAAGGAGACGAGTTACATTTTATAAGTTTTGTGAAAAAAAAGAGGTTAGTATAATATCTAAGCTATACTAAATTATTTTTTATTATTTGTTTTTGAGTAAATCTAATCAAATATTGATAAGTAGTTACATTAGAGTAAAACAAGGTGATTTTTTTTTGTTTTTGAATAATTGTTATTTTTGTACATGTCTTCTCTCGACGACATCGCAATGCAGTTTGAGCAAGCTTGTCGTATGTCACCGACGTCGACCCGAGTAAGTTCGCGATCTTAAAGTTTGTACGTCTATCACTCACTTAAGAGACGAGCATATCTTCAGCACCAGGTGACTCGGAGACCATCGCCGTGATATTCGTGATCAGCTTCCCCAAAAACACCCCGAGTAATGAGTTTGCACTGATTTTCGAATTTTCATAATACTCCATAGACTCAATATGGGCACCAGGTGTCTCGGATCTATAGCAAACATGATATTAGTGTTCAGCTACCACAAAAATCTGTAAACTGGTTTGCATGGATTTTGCGGATATTTGGTCGGTTTACTACTTCGTTTCCTCGCCTATAAGCCACAAAATTGGCTTATTCCATAGTAAATTGATATGACAAATTCTGAAGCTATTTTCTTGTGGCATTTTTATAATTAACTATTTAGATGGGAAATAAGAAATAAGCCACAGTTAAATTGAAAAAAAATAATTTTATTAACGTTTCGACGCCCAAATCGGGTGTCGTTGTCAAAATACAAAATACTACCAAATTAAACAAAAATGTTGTTGCTTAGTAAAAAATTCTTCTAATAATTTATTTAATCTGACTCATTTATATCGGCAATTCAGACATATTATTATACATTTTAAAGTAGAAGACATTAAAATGATATTGCCAATATTTATGAGTTGCGTTCCTGGGACGACTTTACTGAAAGATAGTTCCACAAAAAAATCATAGCATGTGATCTGTATTTAAAAAGACAATCAAATGCAAAGGTGACAGTAAAATTCTCGCGTTAGAGATTCCATAGGAAAACACGAGGAAAACCCAGGAAAAAAACCGCGTGATACCATCCCGACATCGTAAGTATTTGGTCTTACATTTAGTTTACTCTCAAAACTAATACCAAATTCTGACTTTAATATATTTATAATATACATGTTGTTTAAATTCTAAATAATATTAATAATATATAGATATATAAGTAATACTAAAATATAAAATATGTACTAACTCGATATGTTATTGACTAACTAATCGTGGTATTTTCTTTCTATTGACTTCCTCTTTCAGTATGGGTAACCACATCCTACTGCATTCTACCGAGGAATTTGGGACACAATTGGTTTCATTCAGCATAATTAGAGCCGCTTCTTTGATTTTTTTGTTTTTACTATCTGTTTCTTTCAGGACTCAGGACTATACTTGAATCTCTCCACTAAACTCTATGTTCATTATCCCATGCGTGTTGACATATTTGAGATCGTTTAATGGTCTTGATGTTTCACCTAAATAAATTTGTTCGCATTCACAAGGTATTTTATAAATACAATTCTTTGTTATTTCATTATTTCTTGTTCATTGTTAGGTTTAGTTTTAGATAGAATAGATCTCAATGTGTTTGTTGTTTTGAATGCTGTTGATATGTTGAATTTATTTCCCATTGTTTTCAGTTTCTCGGATAGTCCTTTTATATATGGTATTGATATTTTCCTCGTATTATTTCTTGTGAATGTTGTAGGATCCCGTTCTAAGTTGTTCTGTTCCATTCGATCCAATCTTGACAATTCCTTATTTATAAACGATAAAGGATAATCATTTTTTAATAAAACAGATGTTAAAAATTGTTTTTCTTCTAAAAATGAATTTTCGTTAGAACAAGTAATTTTGGTTCTTTCATATAAGGATTTAATGATTCCCTTTTTGACGTTGATGTTGTGATTTGATTTGTAATTGAGATATCTGTTGGTGTGTGTTGGTTTTCTATACACTTGGGTCTCATATCCAGTATCCTTCTTTGAGACTAAAACATCGAGGAAAGGCAGGGTGTTATTATATTCCTTTTCCATTGTAAATTTTATTGTCTCTTCTTGATCGTTTATAATATTTAGGAATGTATCCAACAATTTTGATCTATTAGGCCATATTGAAAACACATCATCTACATATCTCCACCATACTGTGGGTTTTAAATTTTGTTTAGAAATGATATTAGTTTCGAAATCTTCCACAAATATCTTAGCCAATAATGAAGATAAATTGTGGCTTATTTCCCATCTAAATAGTTAATGATATGACAAAGTATTAATTTGTAAAATTAAAATAATAATTCTTCTGATTTATGCGTTTTATTCTCTTTGTATATAATATTTTTTACCGGCACTGTAATATAATACAGGTTATACCTACACCGCATCTCTTGGTAGACTGCAAGCTATAGCAGAAAAGCGACGGTAGACCGCATACTATAGTAGCACGTTAAAGGGTACCCCCCGTTAAGATAGGCAAAATGCCCTCACTCCCAGAATTCAATTTTATAATTTTTTTTAAGTTCTATGCAACTAAAAAATGAGATAACGCGGATTTTTAGCTCGCCACCCCCCTTACCCCTCCCCCCACAGCCAAAAACGTAGATTTTTAGATTTAATTTTTTTTTAGTTGGGTTGCAATCGATTTAAAAATTTCAAAAAATTCACACGTGTAGCTGAGGCTTTTACAAAACATGTCTATTTTTTATGGACCCGTAGGTCGAGTGTACATAACCTCAAATTTTTTTTTAACTTTTTTAAAACCTATAACTTTTTTTTGGAGGGGGCTACAGGTCCAGTTTTTTTTGCATTTTGTGTATTTTATCAAAGTCTATCTCTCTGATTTTTTTCAGATTTTTCCGTTAGGTGCGCCATCTTGAAAAATCAGGAAAACTGTATTTTTAGGGGGTTTTTAGGGATTTTCTCCATTTTATAGACTGCAACATAGATCAACTGAAGGTTTTTTTAATAGATTATGTATAATTTGAAATAACTATTTTAGGATTATCAAAAATTGGGCAAACCACCTTTAAACCCCCCCAAAAACCATGTTTTTTTAAGTTATGTAAGGGTTTTTGCGGGCTTAATGATATTTTTTGAGATCGATACAGCCTGAATATTTTTTTTCATTTTTTTACGTTATATGTGATTAAAAAATAAGACTAATCGCATTTTTAGCCCACCACCCCCTCCCCTGCCCCCACAAAAACGTCAATTTTTCTATTTTTTTTTGTTTAGTAAAGTTGCAATTAATTTAAAAATTTTATGAGGCTTCTAAAAAACATATCTATTTTTTTAGACCCGTAGGTCGAGTGTACAATACATATAACCTTTTATAACGAATACATATATACTTTGAGTTGGTCACTTTATGACTTTCATAATAATAATTTTTAATCGAGTTAAAGCCTTGAAAATGGGTATTTTCGCGTTTTTCAAATTTTAAATTGCATGTAACTCGACAACAGTTAATTTTATAGAAAAATCACAAGAGGCCTTTTTTGCTCAGGTTGATCCAGAGAATCTAAAACAAATTTGTCCTAAGTGAAAAAATTGATTTTTTGAATTCGTTTAAAAAATTGTTTAAACCATTTTCCGACCGCGGTACTGCCTTTCACCTTGTGGATTTGTTATAAGAACCTGTTTTTGAGCAAGTTTGTGCAAAAAAATGAATCGGAATAATTTACCTAATGGGGACAAGCATACAGCATGGACTATTTGCAATATGAGCCAAACGAAGATGGTTTGGAAAACATTAAACGATAGATACTGTTGTAGATGTGAGTTGCGGAAACGGCAACATAACCATAGGCTGTTGTTCGCATGTAGCTGCCATAATATGATATTTATCGCATGGAAGATATTTTACAAAAATCATCAAGCCAGCAGAATATCTTACAAAACTCTTTGACAATACAGATGTTATACCTGTAATAGACGAAGACAGCGATGAAGACTTTAGAACTGTAAAGTGTAATACCAACGAATATACTCTCCGAATACGCTAAGGGTATATACGAAGCTATATATTCTTTGGTAATACATTCTTTATTCTTTTTATGGTGTTTTACGTGGCAGTAAACGTGAAGCAAAATGACATTTTAATAGGCAGAGCAGAGATATAGGTTATGTAGATGGTACAAGCACATATTTGAATAATTACAATATGTATAATGTAAGGTAATATTAGGGTACCTACTAAATACAAACTAATGAACAAAGAACAAAATGTTTTGATTCACAAAACGACAAGAAGTATGATATATTAAAATAATGTATTTT
Organism: Diabrotica virgifera virgifera; assembly: GCF_917563875.1. Classification (NCBI taxonomy): domain Eukaryota; kingdom Metazoa; phylum Arthropoda; class Insecta; order Coleoptera; family Chrysomelidae; genus Diabrotica; species Diabrotica virgifera. The sequence continues at coordinate 72,257,198 of NC_065445.1, read as the reverse complement.
TCTTAAATTGATTATTGTGTTTTATTTTGGTTTTTTGTATCCTACCTAAAAGATATCACAATGACATATTTACTTTATACAAAAATATTGCAAAAATTTGAAATTATTTTGTTAAATGTAGTTTACTTGAGGACAAACTGAGCAACAGATATACTGAGAAAAAAAAATGAAAACGAAAAAATGATGATTTATTGGGCAGGTTGAGAGGGAGGAGGGCTAAAATTGAGCTAAGGCTTATTTTTAAACACATCAAACGTAAAAAAAAAAACGAAAAAAAGAATATTCAGGCTGTATTTATCTCAAAAAATATTAAGCCTGGATCCCGCGTTAATGGTATCTAGTCGGACAAACTTTGACGTAGGTATGGAAACAGGGAAAGTTTTAATTGTAAAACGTAATTTTAATTGTGGAACGTGTCATCCTGGCAAGTTTATGATTGTGAAAACTAGCAGGTGGTTTTTAAGTTTATTCAATAGCAAATTATATAAAATATACCTAAAAACTCAGTTATTTCAAATTATTCCTACATAACCTATAAAAAAACCTTGAGTTAATCTATTTTGAAGTATATAAAATGGAGAAAATCCCTAAAAAGCACCGAACAAATCAGTTTTGCGGATTTTTATCGGTTTAAGATGGCGCACCTTACGGAAAAATCTGAAAAAGTCAGAAATATAGTTTTTGATAAAATACACAAAACACAAAAAATAGACATGCAGCCATCACCAAAAAAATATACGTACCTATTAAAAACAAAAAAAAAGAGGTTATAATATGTACACTCGACCTTCGGGTCCATAAAACTAGATGATCTGTAAAAGCCTCAGCTTGTGCGTGTGAATTTTTTGTAAATTATAATTTAATAATTATTAATTATTAAATTTACACAACTTAACTAAAAAAAATGACCATTTAGAATAGTTAATTACAAAAATGCCACAAAGAAATAGCTTCAGAATAACATTTGTAATTGCAAACCAACTTAAAAAAATAAAATCGAAAAATTGACATTTTTGGCTGTGGGGGAGGGGGAATAGGGGAAGTGGGCTAAAATTACAGTGATTCCTATTTTTTAAAATCATATAGAACGTAATAAAAATTAAAAAAATATTCAGGCTGTATCGACCAAAAAAATATAATTAGACCCGCAAAAATCCTTACAAAACTTTAAAAAAACATGGATTTTGGGGGGTTTAAAAGTGTTTCGCCCAACTTTTGAATATCCTAATATACTCAGTTATTTTAAATTATACATAATCTATTAATAAAACCTTGAGTTGATCTATGTTATGTTGCAGTCTATAAAATGGAGAAAATCCCCAAAAACCCCCTAAAAAAACAGTTTTCTTGATTTTTCAAGATGGCGCACCTGACAGAAAAATCTGAAAAAAATCAGATACATAGCTTTTGATAAAATACACACAATGCAAAAAAAATTGGACCTGTAGCTCTCTCCGAAAAAAAGTTATAGGTTTTAAAAAAGTTAAAAAAAAATTTGAGGTTATGTACACTCGACCCATGGGTCCATAAAAAATGGACATGTTTTGTGAAAGCCTCAGCTACACGTGTGAATTTTTTGAAATTTTTAAATCAATTGCAACCCAACTAAAAAAAATTAATTCTAAAAATCTACGTTTTTGGCTGTGGGGGGAGGTGTAAGAGGGGTGGCGAGCTAAAAATCCGCGTTATCTTATTTTTTAGTTGCATAGAAAGTAAAAAAATTAATAAAATTGAATTCTGGGAGTGAGGGCATTTTGCCTATCTTAACGGGGGGTAGGTACCCTTTGAAGCCAAGGTATTCTTCTTCTCCCTGGTCCTCTCTTTCAAAATACCTTGCCCTGAAAAATGAGTTGCAATAAGCCATATATCTGTTCATTCCTCATAACATGGCTAAGATATTCTAATTTGTGCATTCCTTTTCCATTCTACGTAGGTAGGACCTCAATATTAGTCACCCGATTCACCAATGCGTCTGTAACACCACATTTCGAAGGCCTCGAGTTTTTTTAAGAAGTTTCAGAAAATGTCCAGGACTCTACTCTGTATAATAACGTAGAAAAATTAAATTAATGTAGATTTCTGCCTTCGGTATTTTAAAACGTCACGACTTACATTTTAGTATTTTAATTTATTAAACCAAACGTTTTGTTTTTTACTAAAATTAAAATTTCTTAAAAGTTCTTAAGAAAATCATTAGAAACGTTTATAGGGTCCTCTCCACCATACCATACTTTCTCAAAGATAAAATTATAAAGACATTATAATTTTCAAAACTTTATCATAAATCGCATTATAAATCACAAAACATATTATAAAAGCCACCCTGATCTTGCACAATAGTCCAAGAATGATAGATAAAATATGGGGTGGTCTGAATAACATAAAATTTGTATTGGTGGCCGTTGTTAGACCATAAAAGCGATGACAATATCAGATAAAAGGTCATAAATTGTCTCATTCTTTAGAAGTTTAGAGATTTTGAAGACGCCTCTTTTACGCACCATTTGATTTTACCTGTAACAGCAACTGACATTATTGACGAATGTTTCAAAACCAAATCTACAATAAAGATGTATAATAAATTTTTGTAAACCTGCTGTGTCCACAATTGGATTCACTAGGGACAAAAGTTGTCAGTAGGGCACCGTATTTTGAAGAAGGTTTTTGTTGAAATTTTATAATAAAACACTTTTTTCCACCTACCTCTACCGAAAGTATACTTTTCCTGACCTGATTGTAGGGAGCAAAGTTGTACTTTTCCTCCCTAGGGAGGAAAATATTTTTCCTCCCTAGGGAGGAAAAGTAAAAGTGACGTCATGGTATTTCATTCATGAAATGTAACTTATTGACGCCCTGTACAATATCTATTTTCTATTACGTAAGTTTCTATACATTTTAACGTTTATTTATAAAACACTCTGTATTTTGCAGAATGGTAAAAAACAGTAAATTGTTATTTTGATTTAACAATGTTTACATTATTAATTTGACTTATTTGACAGTTGACAGTTATATTGTACGTACTTGTTAGTTTTAGTTCTAATAAATTTTGTTGGTTAGTTATATAAATAAATTAAGTAAAAATGAAAAAATGACTTGTTATTTGAGGAAGGTGGAAAAACCATATGTATAACATGAGAGTAAAGTGCCTTTTCCTCCCTTGAATGATTACTGCCCTCCGCTACGCGTCGGGCAGTAAACTTCATTCTCGGGAGGAAAAGTAGCACTTTCCTCCCTTGTTATACAAATAGCTATTACGTATGTAAAAGCCTTTCACTAATGTTTTATTTAATTGCACCTCTCACATTACATTGAGGGTACAGATAATTTAGCGAGTGCTACTATAGTATGCGGTCCACCGTCGCAGTGGCGCATCTAGAATTTTGCTGGGGGGGGGGGGGGGTTTGGCTTGAGCACACAAATTTTTTGGTATTGTTTGTGAAAGACAAGTTACATTTTCCTACTATTTTTATATATTTTTTATATGGCCTGGGAGGGGTTTTAACCCCCAAAACCTACCCTGGGTGCGCCACTGCACCGTCGTGTTTCTGCTATAGCTTGCGGTCTACCGAGGGATGCGGTGTATGACCTGTATTATATTACAGAAAAACCTTTACAAAGTGAATAAAACGCATAAATCAGAATAATTAATATTCCAATTTTACAAATTAATACTTTTAGACCAGGGCGCATCTGTAAAAATATTAGTACACTTAAACGTTTAGAGGTGACTCATAATTTTTTGCAGAAATTGCTTGGAAATAACTCATATAATAATAATTGAGTTATCCTCCCACTCAAAAAGGTCCGGAACATTGTTTAAATAATCAAAATGTCAAAAAATTAAGGAAAAATTCGATTTTTTTCTTCGTTTTTTGATTATAACTTTAAAAGTATTCATTTCCGAGAAAAGTTGCACTGACATAAAAGTTGCGTAATTAAATTTCCTATAATATAGCATTAGTCAACAATTTTAAAAATTGCCACCTTTGTTGCAAAATAGCAATAATTGCGAAAAAAAAAAACATAAAAAACAGGTATTCGCATTTTACTTTTTTGCAACCATTTATGCTACACTTAGGACCTTCATAGTTCACTCAAAAATTTATATGATACAATAAAACAGTACTGTGAATTCCATTAAGATCGGTTCAATAGATTTTGCAAAATAAATTTTGCAATCCAGGTTTCGCAAAAAAATTCATTTTTTCAAAATGTTGCAGGACTGAAAATAAAACAGACAGCAAGTTGATTTTTTTTTACATATAGAAGAATACTGTTTATTTCATTTGTATGTTGCAAAATTAAAATCGGTTAACCACCACGGCGTCAGGAATTTTTTTAAATAAACATTAATTTTTGGTGCTACGCGCAGGATAGCGGATAGTTTGCTCTGATTGGGCATTCCAATGACCTTTGATAATGATTGATAAATTTTAATTTTTAGTACATTTCGATATAAATAAATAAATTTGTTTATTGCAAAATAAAAACACATACCTACTCTGTCCTTTGAAATACCACTTTTTTTAGCAAAAACTTTCTTTGTTTCTATATTTTAACTTAGAGAATAAAAGTTTATTATTTTGAAATATATGCAATTGTTTAAACAATATTTCACAAACAATAATCAAATTAGTTTGATTTTTGTGGAATTAAAATATTAAAATACAACAAAATATAGAGTAAGAAAATAATATTAGATAAATATTGGAAGAAATTTTGGTGGAAATCAACTTGTGTGAATCGAACACCGCTGTCCTGCGCGTAGCACCAAAAATTAATGTTTATTTAAAAAAATTCCTGACGCCGCGGTAGTTAATCGATTTTAATTTTTCAAATTGTAAATGAAAGGTACTGTATTCTTCTATATGCAAAAAAAATTCAACTTGCTATCTGCTTTATTTTCAGTCCTGCAACATTTTGAAAAAATTAATTTTTTTTTTGCGAAACCTGGATTACAAAATTTATTTTGCAAAATCTATTGAATCGATCTTAATGAAATTTACAGTATTGTTGTATTATATTATAAAGTTTTTTAGGGTAAAATACGAAGGTCCTAAGTGTAGCATAAATGATTAAAAAGCGTAAAATGCGAATACTTGTTTTTCTATGTTTTTTTTTGCAATTATTGCTATTTTGCAACCAGGGTGTAGAAAATTTAATTACGCAACTTTTATGTTAGTACTACTTTTCTCGGAAGTGAATACTTTGAAAGTTATAGTCAAAAAACGAAGAAAAAAATCTCATTTTCATTTTTTGACATTTTGAATATTTAAACAATGTTCCGGACCTTTTTGAGTGGGAGGATAACTCAATTATTATTATATGAGTTAATTTCAAGCAATTTCTGCAAAAAATATGAGTCACCTCTCAACGTCATGCATGGTAATTTACTAATCCATCGATAAATCTGATCTGAGTATTGCAGGAGCGGCAACGCAATAACACACACACTTTTGCGAATTTATAAACGAAATGTTTTCGTTGAGAAAACACGAATTAAGTTAGAATCTTACGTTAATGTAAATAATAAAACAATAAATATAATGTGTGTGTTTTGTGTTTTATTGGCACTGGTTTTCACAACCAACTGGCCAGTCAATTTCATAATTGTTTTTTAGACTATAACTTATCACTAACTCAGGGGAGTAATATGTAGTGTGTGTGTTGAGTAAGTGTCTTGTTACTTTGCAAAGCCGACGTCATTGTCTTTGCAAAGAGACGCTAATTATATCCGAACGTCTGCGGTCCCTCCGGTGAATACCGATCCCACAAGGACAGAAACTATTTTCATTTATTAATTAATAATAAACGAAAAATTTCTGACCCTGGTGAGATTCGAACTCACGACCTTTTCGGATTTTTCGATCCATAGGCAGGCGCTCTTACCACTGAGCCACGGAGGGGGTAATAAATATAATAAAACAAATACAAATCATCCCAAAGCCTTCTTTCAGTGCGTCACAGATTATCGAATTCTCTCTAGCGCATTACAGTTAGAAGTGGGAGAATAAAACGTACGTCTGTGATTATTATACCGGGTGTCCACTTATATTTTCCCCCATTTTAACTGTCTATAACTTCTAAACGGCTCAAGATAGAAATATGCGGTTATCGCTGAAATGTTTCATTTTAGTAAAAGTTTTGTCTGAATGGATTGGATTCCTTATATCGCTTTCAAATACGAAAAAAAATGGCGGATTTTTGCAAAAAACGGTGTTGACTTTTTTTTAATGGAACACCCAGTATATTTTTTGTAAATTGAAATAAAGGTCATTCACCTATCTAGCTATATAACGTTTTTCAAAATCGGTTGTCAAATCACTTAATAATTAATTTTTAAAATACGGGGTGCAACGTGGATATCACATACCTAAATAACATAACTGAGCAAAATGATATTATGTTATGTGATTTCCACATTGCATCTCTCATTTTAAAAATTAATTGCTCAGTCATTTGGCAACCGATTTTAAAATTTTTTATATCACTTGATAGGTAAATGACCGTTTTTCAAGATACAAAAAAATATACTGGGTGTTTTAATAAAAAAAAGTCAACAACGTTTTTTTTTCAAAAATCCGCCATTTTTTATTTAAAAGCGATATAAAAAATGGTCACTTGCCTAAAAACTTGAAAAAACGGTTATTTATTTATCCAGCGATATACAAAATTTTTAAAATCGGTTGTCAAATGACTGAGCAATTAATTTTTAAAATGAGAGATGCAATGTGGAAATCACATAACTTGGTTAGTTATGTTATTTAGGTATGTGATATCCACGTTGCACCTCATATTTTAAAAATTAATTACTCAGTGATTTGACAACCGATTTTGAAAAACTTTATATCGCTAGATAGGTGAATGACCTTTTTTCAATTTACAAAAGAATATACTGGGTGTTCCATTAAAAAAAGTCAACAACGTTTTTTTCAAAAATCCGCCATATTTTATTTCGTATTTGAAAGCGATATAAAAAATTCAATCCATTCAGACAAAACTCTTACTAAAATAAAACATTTTAGTGAAAACCGCATATTTTTATCTTGAGCCGTTTAGAAGTTATAGGCAGTTAAAATGGGGGAAAATATAAGTGGACACCCGGTCCATTGAACTTAAAAAATTATACATTTCTTGACGGGTATTTGCACGTTAAAACGACTTATGCTTGATATATGTATAATTGGTTAGCGATTACAATACTCCAAATAGATAACCAATCAATGATGCGAATAAAGATAATTTGAGACAAAAGTAATCGATAGTGACAGTATTATTAAAATAGCATATGGTAAACTGACAATTATTGTAATTTCTAGGTTAGTATTTTTCAGCGACATAAATATAAATATTTTATGTCATTGGTATATTCGGACATTGTATAGTGACATTTGACTTAATATTTATTTATTTTGACATTGAAATATTTTAAATATTAATATTCTGGCAAATATTTGTATAAATATTTATGTTTATATAAATACAAATATTCTGACAACTGTTCAGATTTAACTAAAATATCATGTGATTACTTGCGATATTCCACTGCGTTATCCACTGTGCTCATAGTAAAGAATAAAAACAAATCTGAAGTGTCATTATCGCAACTCTCAAATAAATGTTACCAATTTATGCCAAAATGTCACCTTTGTTCGATCGCAGTTAGAGTGTAATCCGAACAAGTGTGTTTTATAAAAACGCTTTATATTCCTCTTATACAAATTAAATGAAACAAGTTAAGGTATGTTTTTATAATATTTACATTAATAGAAATCTTCCAATATTATTTCTACGATTATATAATAAAATATATCTAGTGGCTGTAATTTCAGTGTACTCGGCTAAACGATTCTAAAAGGTATACCTACTTAAATATTTCGTGTTGGTATCATGTGAAGTCACGTGCTATGACGCGGATGACGTGCAACTGTATCTGTATTGTACGGACTGTAGTTTACATAAACTTTTGGATAGGAAGATATTCTGTTGGTATAGTTTTGTTTTATGTTCATTTTTTAAATTACAACTTTAACGATTTCTTGGAAAGATACCCGTGTTGAGCTGCCCCCCCCCCCACTTGCAAAAATTAAAAAACAAATAGCGCTGATATATGAGCTATTTATGAGCTTTCATATTCCGCAAATTAAAAATTTTGAGCTCGTTACACTGAGAAGCAATTTAATATTTTAGTGGGGGGCTGAGTTAGCCCCCCCACTACTTAAAAATCAGGATATTAAATCGGTCTTTGCGGCAGAATTACGAGCTATTTATGAGCTCTTTAAATAATATAGTTTCGATTTTTGAGCTCACCCCTTTCACCCCCAAACAACCCTTTATTTGATTTAACTTAAGAGAAACATGCTGAAAAAAATTAAAATATATCGTATCGCGGATATAATTCCTATAGCTTATATATTCTAAGAATAAACTCTTAAATTACGCGAATTTCAATTATTGTGCTACAACCCCTTCGCAAGAAAACCACCCTATCTTCCCGGCTTAAGAGAGAGTTTTACATAAAATACATTAAATCAATTATTTGGCGACTAAATATCATTTAATAATTTATGAGCTCCCAAAATAGGCGCATTTATATCATTAAATTGCAATTCCTTTTGTATAGTGCAGTCACTGAAGGTAAAAATCAACTATTACCTTCAATTTCGGTGAACCTTCATCGATTTTCACGAAAATCGGTGAGTGGCTAGACGATACCTTATGAAACAAAGGTGACATGGTGTAATCTTGCGCCTTTACCCTGAGGGTGGATACCGCCCCTTCTCGGGGATGAAATTATTTTATTAAAAATAACTCCACAAATCGATAGAAGGACAAATTATAAGCAAAATCTATAAAGTTATTAAAATAAGTCAATACTTTTTGAGTTATTAAAGATCAAAGATTTTAATTATTCGTGAAAAAAATGCATGTTTTAAAGCGGTTTTTCGTAAATCACTAAAAAACTGTAAGTTTTTACAAAAGAGTTAATAGTAGCTTAATTCGTATAGCTTATATTCTAAGAATAAACTCTTAAATCACGCGCATTTCGATTATTAAGCTACAACTCCTTCGCAAGAAAATCACCCTATCTTCCCGGCTTAAGACAGAGTTGTACTTAAAATGAATTAAATTGATTATTTGGCGACTACATATCGTTTAATAATTTATGAGCTCGCAAAATACACGCATTTCAATTATTGAATTGCAATTTTCTTTCTATAGTGCAGTCACTAAAGGTAAAAATCACATATGACCTTCGATTTCGGTGAACCTCCATTCATTTTCACAAAAATTGGTTAGTGGATAGAGGATACCTCAAGAAACAAAAATACCATGGTACCAACTTGCAGTTTTAGCCTGGGCTAGATATCGCCCCTTCTCGGGGGTGAAAATTACTTTATAAAAAATAAACCCACAAATCGATAGATAGACAAATTCTAAGCAAAATTTGTTATATAATGTTATTAAAATAAATAAACACTTTTTGAGTTATTAAAGATCAAATATTTTAATTTTTGTTAAAAAAAATACATGCTTTAAAGCGATTTTTCATAAATAACCCAAAAAGTGTAAAAAAACTATTTTGAAAGCTAAACTGAAAACTGTTTTTTACAAAAAATTTTCATCACTAAATTGAAGCTTATAAAAACTGTATTAAATTCCTTACTTGTAAAACCATTTAATGTTAATTTAAAGTAAGTTACTTATAGGTAATTTAATGTATATTTTTTTCTGCGAGTAGTCAAATCTAAGGATCCAAGGTTAAATAACCGGAACACGATGCATTTTATAACACTTAATAAATACTTGTCAAAGAACTTAGAAATACCTATCAACTGAGCTCCAGAAGAAGTTGATAGCATCAAATTGTATACTCCAAAAAATTTTCCAAAAAATAATATTGTTTTTTTTTAATAACTCTGTTAATTTTTATGATATCAGGCACGTCCAACTATTTGAAAGGTAATTTCAAGAGCTATAAAATTATTACATTTAATCTTTCAAATACTTTATTTTTTAGGATAATAGGTTAAATATGCATTCTAAATAGGTCAAAATGTTTAAGGTCATTACTTATGCTAAAGTAAAGAAAGTTTTATAGGGATTGTTAAAGATTTTAATTTTTGTGGAAATTTTTTTTCACTTTTTACTAAAAAATTCGAAACGGTTCTATTATTTTCATGTTCATTTGCTTAATTTTGATGATATCAACTTCTTTCGGTGCTCATTTAATAGGTACTTTGACAAATGTATATTAAGTATATTTTATAAAATGCATCATTTTCCTGTTAATTAGGCTTGAATAATTAGATTTAAGTACTCGCCAAAAAAAAATACATTTAGTTATCTACTTATTAGTTACACTTTGAATTAATAATAAAAGGCTTTTCAAAGCTTTAATTTTGGTAATGATAACTTTTTTGTAAAAACTTACAATTTTTAAGTGATTTACGAGAAACCGCTTTAAAACATGCATTTTTTCACGAAAAATTAAAATCTTTGTTCTTTAATAACTCAAAAAGTATTGATTTATTTTAGTAACTTTATATAACAAATTCTGCTTATAATTTGTTCTTCTATCGATTTTTGGAGTTATTTTTATTAAAAAATAATTTTCACCCCCCAAGAAGGGGCGTTATCCACCCTCAGGGTAAAGGCGCAAGGTGTCACCATGTCACCTTTGTTTCTTGAGGTATCGTCTAACCACTCACCAATGTTCGTGAAAATCGATGAATGTTCACCGAAATTGAAGGTAATAGTTGATTTTTACCTTCAGTGACTGCACTATACAAAAGGAATTGCAATTTAATGATCTAAATACGCGTATTTTGGGAGCTCATAAATTATTAAATGATATGTAGTCGCCAAATAATTAATTTAATGCATTTTATGTACAACTCTCTCTTAAGCTGGGAAGATAGGGTGGTTTTCTTGCGAAGAGGTTGTAGCTCAATAATCGAAATGCGCGTGATTTAAGAGTTTATTCTTAGAATATATAAGCTATAGGAATTATGTCCGCGATATCATATACTTTAATTTTTTTCAGCATGTTTTTCTTAAGTTAAATCAATTAAAGGGTTGTTTGGGGGTGAAGAGGGTGAACTCAAAAATCGAAACTGTATCATTTCAAGAGCTCATAAATAGCTCGTAATTCTGCCGCAAAGATCGATTCAATATCCTTATTTTTAAGTAGTGGTGGGGGGCTGAAACAGCCCCCCCCCACTAAAATATTAAATTCCTGCTCAGTGTAACGAGCTCAAAATTTTTAATTTGCGGAATATGAAAGCTCATAAATAGCTCATAAATCAGCGCTATTTGTTTTTTAATTTTTTCAAGTGGGGGGGAGGCAGCTCAACACGGGTTGGAAAGATGGTTATAGATGTCATGATGGTCAATAACATGTAACGATTGTCACAGTGTCTCGCATGCTGTGGATAATTTTGAAACTAATTACTTTTCGTTACAAATAACCGTAATGACACTATTTACTGTGGTAGAAGATATGACCCAAAACAATCTTATTCGAGGCCTTGACGAGATAAGTGTTAAGAAACACATAACAGCATTCAAAGAGATCAGTATAAAGTTGTTAAAAGAAACACCTATAATCACTTGTGAGTGCCGCAGAAGGCAATCATGTAATCTTAGTGGTTACCTTTCTTTCGATATTTAACTGTAATGGATATATAATCATAGAGAAAATTCTGAAGCATTGTTGAAAGTAAGTAATTAGTGTAATGTACAGATCTGAAGGAGATATTAAAGTAATAATGATAATAATAAAATATCTTTGTTACGTAAAAGTACTGGGAAAAATATTACCGTTATGTCAAAAATTCGGAAATACATTCTTATTATTATAGATACTATATAAATCGGAAGTTTTTGTTTAGAAGAGTTTATTTTATTGTTTATTATTATTTAGGTACATTGAATCACGGTTTTTGCTCCAAATTTTAAAGAACCGCTTGGATTGACATGACATTTGGAATACACATAGCTAACTTGTTAAAGATAAAAAGTGATATTGCACTGATGTGTCCTTTTGCCCTGGGGGTGAGTTTCGCTCCTCCTGGTGGGCGAAAAAACGTACTATAAGTCTGGAAGTGGATAAACTGACTACTTCTAAGCAACTTTTGAAATAAACATCCCTTTATCCCCCACGCACCGTTACGCCCCTGATGATTTTGCTTAGTTACGTCATGACCTACTTATTCCCAAATTTCGGTGCACTATCTCGATCACGAACGTCACAAAATACCCCTTATAATTTTTATATTCACACCTGTCCCCACCCCTTTGTCCCTCACGCAGCGTTCCGTCCCTGGAGATATTACTTAGTTACGTCATGACCTACTTATTCCCAAATTTTGGTGTACTACCTCGATCATGAGCGTCACAAAAAATAATAAAAACCGCGATTTTTTGACTCCTTATAACTCTCCTCGTTCCCCGCTCTGGTTTCCACCCCTGGAGATTTTATTTAGTTATGTCATGGTCTACTTATTCGCAAATTTTGGTATACTATCTCAATCACGACCGTCACAAAAAACTCTTATAATTTTTATATTCACCCTGCGCCCACCCGTTTGTCCTCCACGCAGCGTTCCGCCCCTGGAGATACTTAGTTACGTCATGACCTACTTATTCCCAAATTTTGGTGCACTATCTCGATCATGAGCTTCACAAAAAAAATAATAAAAACCGCGACTTTGACCCCTTATAACCACCCTCGTCTCCCGCTCTGGTTTCCGCCCCCGGAAATTTTACTTAGTTATGTCATGGTCTACTTATTCCCAAATTTTGGTGCACTATCTCGATTACGAACGTCACAAAAAACTCCTTCAAATTTTTATATTCACCCCTGCCCCCCACCTCTTTGTCCCCCACGCAGCGTTCCGCTTCTGGAGATTTTACATCATGACCTACTTATTCCCAAATTATGGTGTACTATCTCGATCATGAGCGTCACAAAAAAAATAATAAAAACCGCGACTTTGACCCCTTATAACTACCCTCGTCCCCCGCTCTGGTTTCCGCCCGTGTTGGAAAGTCATGTACACGACTAATTCAACATATCTCCGTATAGTTTGTTCATATTACTTATCACGAGCAATACCCGCTTCTATCTCTCCGACTATACGCAAATTAGTTATAGTAATAGTAGTTCATATTTAGAAGTATAATATGCTGGCCTTGTTTGTTACGTTAGTTTTGGAGTGTATGCTTTGTGCAATAATGTCTGAACCTGAACAGTTTTCAGCTCAAAATACTTACCAGAACAAAAAATTGAATCTGATTCTGAAGGTATTCGCACTGCAAAAATTAAGAGAAGAAAATCTGTAGACGAAGCAGAATTAATCAAGGGAAAATAAATATACCGATTTAATTGATGTTACGGCGGGAAATTGCAAAACAATGAAAATTGCAAAGTGCATATTACATAAAAATAAGGAACAGCGTTATAAAATGACAAATAGTGAAACTAATTATTCTTTAAAAAACGACATCTGATGCAAAGTCACAAAAAATTCATTGAACCTACTCTGACAACAATATACATATTATATTTTGTTCTTCCTTCATAAATTTTTGTTGAAGTAGATTAAATTACACTTGGTATGATAAAAAAACCATCCAACGAATTTTTTTGTTGTAATATAGTATAATAACACTCCAATAAAAATATAAAAAAGTGATATGGTTGACAGATAGAATGCATAAAATTATCATCGATTACCGATAAAAAGAAACTTGCCAGCAAGTAATTTTACGCGTAAATGAATCATTTTCGTGAATTTACGACTCTATTTTGACTTGAATCGCATCCCGTATCAAGTTATTTTTATATGAGACTCATTGTACAGTGGAACCCCGTTAACTCGGATTAATTGGGACCGCAGCCGATCCGGGTTATCGAAAATCCGGGTTAGCCGGAGAAAATGGTAAAAATTAATAAAATATGGTATGCTTACAGATAAACTCCGTTATAATTGTCACACAGACACTGGTAAACCACGTTCGCATTCCACACAAAACCACACATACAAAGCGTCGTCAAATGTCTTATTCTTAGCTTTATTAGCTTTGCACCGATTGTCCAAACTGTCTTTTGTTATCATTTTGAAAAAAAAATTCTTCGATTTTAGTTCTATTTTTCTTCCAATCCGATACTGTAGATGTACCGACACTATAATTTAATGCTGCAAGATTCACCTTTATCAATTCTACTTAATGCTTCTAGTTTCTTTTCCATTGTCACTACAACATTTTTACGTTTTGTTGCCCTTATAGACAAAAGACACGCAAACACAAAATCTGAATAAATTTACGAACGATTACAAAACCGAAGCGAACAATACGACTTTACTACACACAATACCGTCTCTGATGTTATGTTATTTAATAACAATGATAACTATTTAATTGACCATTGTTAAAAAAGAATTTTAATAGTCTTTTCTAAACAATGCTAAGAAAGTTTCAAATAAATAAAGGATAATACAGGTGCCTGTTTTCGATAACACCACAATGAATGTGGTGTGCCATGAGTCATTTTTACTATGGTAAATGTAGTTCAATCCGGTTCCATTATCTCTCAAATATTATATTACATGTTGGTACAAAACCTCGTGAACCTTGAAAATGCGTATATATAACCGAAATAAAATGAAGCAAAAAACATACGACTATTTTATTTGCTGCGAATTGCGCGACAGGGTCCCATCTGCACCCTGATATTTTCAGTAATGTCGGATTCAATCGTTTCGTTCGTATATTGACGTCACCAAATGAATGAATTAGGTTCACGAGATTTTGTAACAGCAATACATTTTTATTGTTGAAATGTTTGTCTGATAAAAATCAGTCCGGGTTAGCCGGAGTTCCGGGTTATCGGGGGCCGACTTATCGGGGTTCCACTGTATTTTTAATTTTATTATCATAATTGGCAACTAACATGTTTATCTCGACAAAAACGTATATCTACTAAATAAATTATTTTTCAAACTCTTTCAAACTATTTTGACAAACAGTGAATTTTCAAACCTGTAACCACTGACCAGTTTGACTTGACTTAAATTATTTGTCAGAAGGATTGACTTGAAATTATGTCAAACTCAAACTTGTGCAACTCTATTAGGTGGAGATAATAATATGTGATCTAAGGTTTTGCTAATCTGGTGAACAGATAATAAGTTTCCTACTCCTCTATTTAAATTCATGTGTTTTTAATATTCCTCTAATACACAGTGTGTCAATTTGAAAAGGTAGCACCCTCTATAATTTGATATACTATACCACCCTTTTTATAGGGGGACACCCCTATAGAAAATCTAAAAATATGCAAAAACACGTTAAATTTATTTGTGAGGTGGACATTTTGTAGACCAGTTTTCAACTAAATTACATCAAACCTTTAGCGGGGGCGGACACAGCCCCCAAAATCTTTAACCCGGCATTGGTCGCTATTTGAAATTTTCTCACACGGTTTCAGAATATTGCACACAACTTTTTCCTTGGTAAATTACACATTACACATGCTGTAGTAAGTTCATTCTAGTCTCCTAATTATCCTTCCTTCACATCGAATAGACAATAGACTGCGTCTGCTCAGATGGTGGTTCAGTTGACTTAGTATGGCCCGATTGTTAGGTCAGAGCGCTTCACGTGAGATATTTTCTCATCGCGCGACCACCGTGTATAATATTATTTAGCATTATTTTATAGCATTATTTTATATTTTAGCATTATTTTATTTTGTATTTGCAAGATGAATCGTGCAAAGATAATTTTAGAACTTGCCCTGTTGCTGGACAATAATCTAAAGGTACTAGTACTTTGAAATTTATATTGAAATATTAAAATTAATATTTTTTCAACATTTTTAGATTAGATTATAATATATCCAAGCGCATCAACAGTCACATTGTGTAAAGCTAAATATAACTTTATTAAGTTTAAAATCTATTTTGAAAATTTTATTTCGTAAAAAAAAGGCAAAAGTTGGACATGTGAGACAAAATCTCACGCGCGACCACCACGTAAATGCAAACCTAGTGACCAATGCCGGGTTAATGGAAGGGTGGTTGAGGTTGAATGATATCTCATTTTAAAGGTCGTTCAACTACCTTTTCAAAAATACAGTACTTTTGGAAAAATCAAGTAAAACCGTAAAGATATTAAGTATCGAGTTCAGAACTAAAAAGCTTCTTTGGAGTATTGAACTCCAAAATGAATTTTTGTTGGAGTATTGGAGTATTTTGAGTAATTTTTGGAGTATTTTTACAAAAATCAAGTAAAACTGTACAGATCTTAAGTACCTATCGAGTTCAGAACTCCAAAATTATTTGGACTATTCAGTCCATGATATTTCCCAAAGTATTTTTGAAAAGGTAGTTGAACGACCTTTAAAATTAGGTATCACTCAGCCCCCCTTTCCATTAAAGATGCTAGAGGGGTTGTGCTAGAGGGTTGATGTAATTTAGTTGAAACCTGGTCTACAAAATGTCCCCCTCATAAATAGATTTGACGTGTTTTTACATATTTTTAGATTTTCTATAGGGACCAAAATATAGAAGGTGGTTCCGTCTCAAAGTGACACACTGTATATCGTTTTGGTTAATTTGCTAAAGTTCATTTATTTACATATTAAATATTTTATTTTCAATTTTCAATTACCTGTTCTAGTTGCTATAATAATGTTTGTTTTTTATGTATAGGTAGGTACTTACTTTCTACTTACTTTCCGTGTCCGGAACACCAACAACTTTAAATTCTATATTTCCAATGGTTGGCCACATAGATGGCCCTGTCATTTGCTAAATTAAGTCTTCTTCTGTGCAGGTTTCTCTAATCTCTGTGCATGACAGTAGATGCCGGCTGGTCTGAACCGCGCCACAGTCGCAGATATCGTCCTCCTGGTATCCCCATTTTTTCTGGTTACTAGCACAACGTGAAACGCCGGTTCTTAGTCTATTTAGTGCTTTCCAAGTCAGATACGGTAAATTGTGTCCAGCAGATATTTCCTCTGAGGGAGGAAAATGTGTTGCGGTAGCTGACGCTTGCCATAGGTGTATTCGGCGCATCTCTGGTGCTTCGGGGATGGATCTTGATGTTTTCAGAAAGCTTTTCCGAGATCTTAATTTACTTGGCTGAGTTTGGTGGTCATATAAGGGGTGTCTTCGGTCCGTCTCCTGCTTTTTCCGTTCTACCTCTGATGTGACTTTCCTCCTGATGGATGGTGGGGCAATACCAGCTATGGGGTATACCTCTTCGATAGATGTCGGTTTCAGGCAACCCGATATTATACGAACCGTTTCATTTAGAGCCACGTCAACGTTCTTTGCGTGAGCAGAGTTTGCCCATACTGGTGCTCCAAACTCCGCGGCCGAAAAATATAATGCTAAGAAGTGCGGAGAGTGTGTGGTTGTGCTCCCCATTTTATGGATAATAAGGTATTATTAATTACCTTAATCTTACAGGTATCCCATAATATTTTACTACAGGAAATTAAAGAACTGATCATTATTTTCCAATAGAGAGTTTATGATTACTCTCATAATCCCACAATATTTAATTTTGGGGTTCTGTGGCAGTTAATGGAAGGGTTCAACATTACTACGTGCCTAATGATGGTGTCAGACTTACATGATGTTTTTTTAGAGCTCCAGAACCAGGTTTTCTTTCTAAAACAGTCTCAGAAGGCTACGACGTATTTGACCGTTTTAATTGATAGATTGAATCTCTTGAAACACCAATATCACGTGCTATGGTATCTACAGAGTCCCCTTTCTCAAGTAACGTTGAAGCAAAAGCTTTCTGTTCATTTGTGAGTTTCTTTCGCCCAATAGTTTTTACTTCAGTTTTTCAAGAGTTTCACTTTAACTACTTGTATAAAGTCAACTGAGGCTGTTTGAGGGGAGAGGCGATGACGTACTTGCGTCTGCAGGCTGTAGTGTACTGACATCTTATGTTCTGTTTATTTTGTGCGTTTGTACTGGACACACAGTTGGCTTTATACAAGTAGTCAACGGGAAACTTCTTGAAAAACTGAAGTAAAAACAATGGGGCGAAAGAAACTTACAAATTAACCGAAAGTTCGTGCTTCAACGTTACTTAAGAAATGGGACTCTGTATTTACCATAGCAGGTGATATTGGTGTTTCAAGCGATTCAATTTATTAATTGA
The DNA here is from genome assembly GCF_917563875.1 of Diabrotica virgifera virgifera. Taxonomy (NCBI): domain Eukaryota; kingdom Metazoa; phylum Arthropoda; class Insecta; order Coleoptera; family Chrysomelidae; genus Diabrotica; species Diabrotica virgifera. Next base: position 72,239,006 of record NC_065445.1, on the reverse strand, counting down.
AACGGTCGGATGCGCCGTAGCCTTCTGAGACTGTTCCAGAAAGAAAACCTGTTTCTGGAGATCTTAAAAAGCATCATATAAGTCGGACACCATCATCAGGCATGTAGCAATGTTGAACCCTTCCATAACTGCCGCAAAACCCAAAATTAAGTATCCTTATAACGTATTCATTATTTGTAAAATGAAAATAATAATTATCCTGATTTATGCGTTTTATTCACTTTGTAAAGATTTTTTTTGCCGGCACTGTATGTATAATAAATACTACTCCACCATTTGAAGTGTCTTGTTCTCCTCGAAAATGAAATAAGTGTCCCGATTTAAGAGTAATTTGGTCTTCTCCTATTCATCTGATATCGCTGAGGTCGATTATGTCCCATTTTATTGTTTTCAGCTCTTTCTTCAGTTCCATCGTCTTCTGCTCCGATATAAGAGTTCTAACATTGTATGAGGTGATATGCAACTGTCGTTCTTTGTGGTAGCCTGATCTATTCCGGAGATTCTTACCACCCTCTGATCCAACCTTTTCCACCCTCTACCTTGGTTAGGGGTGTTGGAGCTGCTGGAAACTGAGGGCCGTTCAGTAGTTTCGTCTTTCATGGAAATTTGCCTTTGGGGTTTTAAGCCATTAAAACGCCACGCTTGGCTAGTGCATGTTGGTTTGGATGTGGAGGGAGGAAAGGGTGGAGATGAGAATGCTTTGGGTTTGGACATAGTTTCCCCGGTAAAGGGATGCTGGGGAAATCCATGAGCTCGCGTGGACAGGTGTGCTATTTCTGAAGTAGATCTATCCCCTGCGGTGTTTGCAGACAAGTATGTACCCGCTACCTCCCCAGATTTTCTATAGGGACCAATATATAGTGGGTGGTACGTTTTCAAAATGACACACTGTATATCATTTGGTTAATTCGCTACAAGTTCATTTATTTTACCCATTAAATATTTTATTTGTAGTTTTCAATTACCTGTTCTAGTTACTATAATAATGTTTGTTTTTTATGGATAATAAGATATTATTAATTACCTTAATCTTACAGGTATCCCATAATATTTTACTACAGGAAATATAAGAACTGATCATTATTTTCCAATAGAGAGTTTATGATTACTCTCATAATCCCACAAGTTATATGTGAAACGTCAAGTAACGTGTTTTAATTTACCACTTAATGTACATCATTTGCTCTTAAGTAACATTCTTTTCTTTAATATACAAGACATGTGGTAGAAGAGATATATGATTGGATAGATACCTAAACTAGAGCAGGAAGAGCTCTTACAAGTTTATGTTACAGAGTTGCCGGGTTCTCTATAAAGGAAAGAATAGTAGATAAATAATAATATAATATTAAGATACAAAAAGTAAATAACACAAGAAATAAAGTCATTGATATCGGAAAGGAGGATATCAAAACATACATAAATTTTTTTGTATTTTGACAACGGCATCCGATTTGGACGTCGAAATGTTAATAAAATCATTTTTTTAGTAAAATTGTGGCTTAGTTCCCATTAAATATAGTTAATTAAAAAAGAACAATTAAACAAAAAATCAAAGTAGCGAAGGAATTCGGCTGCCCCAAGTAGAAACACTGTATATCCCATTTTTTTCCAAATCGGTTTTATTGCATTTTTGAATTTAGGGTGTTGTTATCTACGATTTACCAAGAAAGAAAGAAATAAAAAATAAGAAGTAGAACCACAATTTAACATTGCTATGAAACACATTATATCACATTCCATATTCACTTCACCAATTTAAAACACATCATATCCATATCCCCAAGTATAAACACTGTAAATACGGGATATACAGTGCTTTTATTTGGTTTTTGGGATTTACAGTGATTTACCATAGGAATCACAAAATTTACATTTTACATTCGCCAAGACCATTTATATCCCGAAACCAATTTTTAGTTGCTTGTTAGTGATTGACGGTTATTGTGATAATTGCAGTAGAAATTTGTCGTGTATAAATTATTTAAGTTTATTGCATTAAATAAAATTCAACTGGGTGTTACCTATTAATTATCAAATATGAATAAAAATCGAATAATTCAGTTAATAATAGACATGTGAAATCAGAACAAGAATGACTCGTGAGAATCATCCATACTCAAAGGTAAAAGGTTGTTTACAGATAATAAAGAACTTTATCAGGACCATGATGACTGTTTCGTGGCGAATCAAACTACACGTGTATATAATATGTACGTGTATCCTTATATATTTTGACCTGCTGAATTCGAATTTCAAACTTGCATTTGCGTCGGAAGTGACGAGAATTTATTATAAACAATTTAATTGTTTAACCTTCCGATGACCAACCTTTTTTTGTTACACGGATGACCAAGGGAGGGAAAAAATGACCCCAGGTCAAAAATGTCAAAAATGACATTTAACAAAAAAATGGAGTTTTTTTTTAAATTTTTTTTATGGCATGGACTTTATGTCATTCAGCCAGTCACAACATGAGTATTAGTGTCATGTGTAGTGTGTATGTTGAGTAAGTGTCTTGTTACTTTGCAAAGTCGACGTCATTAGCGTAAAACTACTTAGAATTACACATAATAGACGGTATTTTACTAAACATCAACTTCAGAATATATTTTTTATTCGTATAATATAGGGATTTTTTTTATTTCAAAATATGAGGATATCTAGAATGATATTAAAGTCAAATAAAAAAATAATGAGTTAAAAATTGAAAATACTTTTGAATTTATTAAAGAAAAACATACGCCGGGGTCACAATTTCCCCCGCTTGGTCATCCGAAGGTTAAGTTATTATAATTCGTAAACGAAAAAATATAGATCATACTTACAAATTGCCTTTTGTTATTAAAAAAAATCTACAAAATGATGTTTGGTAAACCTTGACCAATAATTAGATGACAGATGCTGCAAAATTTTTCACTTGTAACTCGGCTGCATTTTGAGTAAAATAACCTTATAATAGCCCAAATTAATAAAAAAAACTACAAGCTGTAAAACTAAACCTTAATCTAAATTCTTATTATATATAACAAAGTTATAACAATAAACGGAAATTTTTTATTAAAAAGTGCATAATATAATTTGTTAATATAGTGAGTTTAATATAATTTGTATATGTATACAGAAATAATAGAGAAACTTATTTCTTTGATGCCTGAAAACGGTGGCAAAGATCGTTTTGGCGTACTTGGTCAGACTCTGAGACACTAGTAGACAAGCCTTTTCATAACTCGGGATGGCAGCAATTACATACATGACCCAGACATTGACCATTAAATTGTTGCAATTTGTTATATATTTGTTGAAGGAACTTGAATAAAGTATCATTTGTAGTACTTAATGTCTTTAAAAAGTGGGATATTTTATGCTATATTTTGAGGTTTCCCAAATAAAAACACTGTATGTGTTCAAAACCTAGTCAGGAAATAAAATGCAGACATAAAAATATTTACTAAAAAACAAGAGTATTTTTTGCTAAATTATTGTGTGTTTATTTTTGTTTCAAACAAAACAGAAATTTGAAAAGTTAAGTCCTTTACGTTTTCTACTCTGGTGAACATTTTTCGAATTGGCGCTTACAGTGTTTCTACTTGGGACAGCCGAATTGTGCCTGGACAATAATTAAGGAGGCAACTGAAAAAAGAGTTGCCATGTTTGAGATGTGGTTATCGAATAATGTGGACAATATCATGGACTAAAATACCACCTAAAGGCAATAGGCGCGACTATTGGTTTGGCGCCCAAAGAAGCAAAAGAATTGTGGGAAAGCACACAATTTAGATAACTCTAAAGAGGCTTATATTCAGGAGTGAATGAGTAAATGCTAAGAACAAAGAGTAAATAAATGCTGATAACCATATATTCTTCTGATCTAGAAAGAGCTTCACTACAAGTGACCACCTTTTAACGATGAAGATATTAATCAAAAAAGCTAACGAATATCACATCCCGCTATACATGGCCTTTATTGACTTCGAAAAAGCATTTGATAATGTGGAACAGTGGGCAGTAAAGAATTCCCTACAAAGCAGCAGAATAAACTACAGATATACCGACTTAATTACAAATATATATAATAAGGTAACAACAACTATTAAGCTAATGAAACAAACGGAGCCTATTAAAATAAACCAAGCTAATCAACCAAGCGCTAGAAGATGTGTTCAAACAACTGCACTGATAGGTGCACAACTAGATAGAGAATCGACAAAGATAGGACTGAAGCTGAATTACAGTAAAACAAAAACCATGACCAATCAACAAGAAGAACTAGTAATTACAGTGGCACAAACAAAAATAGAACAAGTAAAAGAGTATATATATCTAGGATAAATCACTAGGTTAAATAAAGAAAATCAGACCGAAGAAATAAAGAGAAGAATAAGATTGGCCTGGGCATCATTCGGAAAACTGTCTTATATTCTAAAGAACAGAAAAGTCTTGCAATACTTAAAAACAAAAGTCTTTAATCAATGTTTACTCCCTGTTTTAATATATGGCTCAGACATGAACGTTTACAAAAGAGAATATGGAAAAAATAGCAAACACAGAAAGAGCCATGGAAAGACAAATACTGAACATTAGACTATCAGACAGGAAAAGAAACGAATGGATCCGTAACAAAACAAAAGTGAAAGATGTCTCTATCCAAGTCTTCTTCATCACGTGCCATCTCCGCGACGGAGGTTGGCAAACATCATGGCTATTCTGATCTTATCTGACCCAAGTAGCAAAGCTTAAATGGAAGTTCGCTGGACACACCCTACGGCAGAAGTATGAAAGATAGACTAAGATGATTATACATTGGAGACCGTGGAACCACAAACGAAAAAGGGGAAGGCCACAGGTGCGATGGTCAGATGACCTGAAGAAATACACTGGGTCAAAATAGATGCAAATTGCCCAAGATATAGAGGCATGGAAGAAGGAAGAGGAGGCCTATATCCAAGGATGGATGTTTAGGACTGATTAGATAGATAGGTAGAACCATATATTCATTGAATTAGTTTCTTTTTCTCCTTCAAGTGTTCTGTCCGTTGCGAACGTTGGCTATTAACATGGCCATTCTGATCTTACTTGCGGCACTTCTGAATAGTTCGACTGATGTGAACCCGAACCAGTTCCGCCGATTTTGGAGCCACGAGTGTCTTTTTCTGCCTGGCCCTCGCTTAGTGTCTATTTTCCCCTGGACAATCAATTGCAGTAGACGGTACTTATCGTGTCTCAATATGTGGCCTAGATATTCAAGTTTTTTTGTTTATTTGTGCTCACGATTTCTTTCTCTTTTCCGATTCTGTGGATTACCTCTATGTTGGCCGACATGTTCGGTCCAGGATATACAAAGAATGCGTCGCTACTCCCACATTTCGAATGCTTCTAGTTTCTTTCGTGAGCGTTTCTGTCAACGTCCAGGCCTCGACACCATACAGTAAGATCAGGAAATGTAGTTTTTAACTAGATGTAGTTTTAGGGTAAGATAATTCAGTCAATTTGTACTATACGAACCCTCTAGTGGGAAAGTTTTGGGGTAGTTCCGATTTGTCTCATATTAAATGTATTTCGGGCTGCTGAATCCGAATATGAGGTTTGCGGACAAAATTTCGTGACGTAACATTGAGTAAATCGCGAAAATGGCGAAAAATTTCGGCTTTTTCGCGCTTTTTTTTGCTTAAATATCGAAAACTATTAACTTTTAGTAAATGGTATGTAAACAAAAATTAAAGTACTTAAAATTCTCTACAAATATCACTATTTACTTTTTTTTCAAACGAACCTTTCGGTCTAAAGTGCAAGTTGAAAATTGCCAATTTTTAACGGTTTCTGCAAAACCCACTTTTTACATTTGAAGAGCTTATTGCAACATAATGGTAAGCCACAAAATAATAAAACCGAGATATCAATGTTTAAAGTTTTAAAAAAATCTAAAAAATATTGGTTTAAATGTAAAAACCTGAACGCTTGTTAGTTAGTTATATTAGTTATTAAAATACATGTACATTTATTATTTCACAAAAAAAAAACACATATTTATATTAAAAAAATAGGTTTATTAAAAAAAATGTGGCTTAACATATTCTTAAATTTAAAAAATCGCAATACAAAAAAATCAACTAAGTTATGTTTCTACAATTTCCACTTCTTCATTAACTTCAAAAGCTGCGTTTAACTGATTATAAAAAGTGTGGTACACTAGAGATGTTGAAAAAGTATCTATTCGTTACAAAGTACTCGTTACTTACGAGTACCGAAAGTAACGATTACTATACAGAGACGCAAATCGTTACTTTGATTACTCTGATTACTTTGATTACTCTGATTACTTCGTTACTTCGTACCAATCGTATCAGAGCGAGTAACGACTATTGTATCTACAACCAGCACACTTGATTACTTTCTACCAATCGTATCCCAGCGAATAACAGACGGGACCGGTATTTTACGAGTGTTATGGATTATCGTTATCTGTATGAAGCGTTTTTAGGGTGTGAGCCTCAGAGCCTCACACTGTGAGGGTGAGGAGAAGATAGAAGATGAAACAGAGGGAGGTATAATGAAGGTAAAATATGTAATGTATGTCAATAACAAAGATCGAATACGAGAACCCTATATTTTTATCTAGATCTATATCTATACCTATACAAAATACAAAATACCTACCTACTGAGAAATACGATTCTCGATATGATTACCGGTACTCAAATACAAAAGTAACAAAAGTAATCATAGTAATCAAATCATTTTTATCCCTTAAACAGATCGTTGAAAGTCGTTGTTATATCGGAATACCTATACAAAATATCTACCTACTGAGAAATACGATTCTCGATAGGATTACCGGTACTCAAATACAAAAGTAATCATATTAATCAAAGTAACGAATACTGTAAATGATTACTTTATACAAAAGTAATGACTTGTAACGAATACTCTAAAGTAACTATAATCAACATCACTATGGTACACTGGCGGGATATAAACAAACTTTTTATATTGTCCAGTTTATTTTTCGCAATTTTCAGAGGTTAGTTATATTTCTTGGGAATGTTTGACAACTCTATTATTGCTGGTCTGCTTTTCCGTAAAACGGAATTTTCTTCGCCAATTTCACGTGAACTAATAATCGTCTTGGTTTTCTTAGAAGTATACTGCTGTCCTGAATTACGGCTTCTTTTTCTTTCATTTCGATCATAGTGTTCCTCATTTCGTTGTCTCCATCTTGTTGGTTTTTTCTTCTCTGAATTAACCTCCTTATCTTTAAAAAGCCTGGGTATTGGTTCCTGCAATTCATCCTAGAACAACAAAAAGAGACTGTATTACACTCTAGAATTTGCGAATATTTCAAAAATTTTATATCAATAACTCGATAAGCCACATGGCATACCATATTGTTCCATGTAATATATATGAATATTTTTGTGCAAAAACATGGTAAGCCAAAAAATCAGAAAATAAAGCTTACCTCACTAGATTGAGACGGAAAATCATCGCCACTGGGCTTATGCTCTTTGTCTGCTACACTGTCATCACTATCATCAATAAAATTGACATTTAAACTGCTATTTTCGCTTAAAACCGCTCTTAATTCAGCACGTGCACCTGATGTCGGCGCCATTTTAATGTGGCTTACCACGTTTTACGCGAAAAAGTGAACAGAAATGGGCGATTGTATAAACACGATACAGCAATAACTCCGCCATCTATTGCAGTAATCACCAAATAATTTTTATATGGCTTAACATAGGTTTCTTCAAATACATAATGCAATAAAAGAGAATTCTGTAGAATTGTGGCTTACCATTATGTTGCAATAAGCTCTTCATTTCAAAACTTTATTTTTTATAATAATTATACAAATTAAAATATAAAATGTTGTCTTTTAGAAGGTCCTGGCTGTGGTTCTCCGGTGACGATGTGTCCAGATATAAGTATAGTCTGCTTGATCTAGAAAATAAAAGAGATGGTGTCAGTTCTAAAGGAGAGATGACGATTGTAAAATATATTGTGAGATTAAACATACCTTCCGCATTGTGATGGGGTTCTTCGATGGCATCATGTCCTGGCTCAGGGTCTGATTGCTCCATCGTCAGCATCAGGGGTCGTTATCGTGGAAAATAAAAGAGGTGCTGAGATACTGACTTGGGATCATATATCAAGGAAAGAAGAATGATTACAAAATACTACATAACTCTGTCTCTTTCTTCAGTCTCTTCTATCAGAGCTATCTTCCGGGGGCTCAACGTTGTCACACAGTCCTTCGCATGATGTGCAAATTGGGGGAACAATGGAGGCCCGCCAAAATATACCGTAGTAGTGAGTTTGGCGCAGGGTCCAAAGTGGTTGGCACTGGCACGAAAGCACTAGTAGTTTTTTTCCAACCCAACTCACTTGGATCTTTTGGTTGCTGGTCAGGTGTTGCTTGATATAAAGATAACCATTGCTGCACCTGATAGTAAGCACTAAGTGAATGTTCTCGTGCAGCAGATTCGGTAAGAGGTAATGAGGCAATGTTGGTCTTATTTTTGTAAAATGAAGATACGTATTGTCTGTCTCTGAAATCGTTCAGACTGGCCTTTTTCTTTCTTCCATAAGAGGCACGTGAAACATGTTTCCTGCTGTGGCAACCTGATCCTGATATGCATTAGGGACTTTTAAAGCTGCAGTGGTCCTGCGGAGCTTTAAGAAATTTCAGTTTCCCCTGATTACACAATGCAGAAGTAGTATCATAACCACTCATCGCAGGTAGGAATAAGATATTGTCCACTAGGATTTTTTCAGCAGCCAGATGAGGGTTGTAGAAGCTTGAGAAACCTTTTCTTTTCCTGGTTTCATAAAAACTTAATTGTTTGTGTTAGGACTACACAGGCTATTTAAGGTCGATATCTTCCCCCACCACTGTGACATGTTCATTTGACGGTGCCATCTCAAGAGCTGTTGTGATAATTAGGATATCAGCATCCTCCACAGGATGGAGAATGTAAATTTATCAAATGACACCCATCTAATATAAAAAAAAAATTCGAAATATAAAAAGTAGGTAAGTTTTGCAGAGACCGCTAAAAATTGGCAATTTTCAACTTGCACTTTAGACCGAAAGCTTCGTCTGAAAAAAAAGTAAATAATGATGTTTGTAGAGAATTTTAAGTACTTTAATTTATGCTAACAGACCATTTACTTAAAGTTAATAGTTTTCGAGATTTAAGCAAAAAAGCGGGAAAAAGCAGAAATTTTTCGATTTTTTCGCGGTTTACTCAAGGTTCCGTCACGAAATTTTGTCCGCAAACCTCATATTCGGATTCAGCAGCCCAAAATACATTGTATAATGAAAGAAATCAGAACTACCCCAAAATTTTCCTAGTCAAAATACAATTTGATTGAATTAAGAGATAAATCTTTTAGAGCTTTTTCATGTTGTTAAATGCTGATCTAGCTCGTTTTATTCTCGCCTTAATTTCTGTGCCCTGTTCCCATTTTGCATTTACGTTGGTGCCAAGAGTTGGTTATACATAAGATTCTGCATGTTCAGTTAGTATGTTGTTTATCCGTAATTGTTGAGCAGGTTGTTGCTTTTTACTTTTTAAATATTTCCTCGGAATAAATCTTCTTGAATAGGAGTGGGGATAAGATACACCCCTGCTGGACACCTCTTTTGATCTCCACACTTTCAGTAAGTTCGTTGCCAATTTTTGCTCTTGCTGTTTGACCCCAGTATAGGTTTGCCACAATCCGCATATCCTTGTCATCAATACCTGTCTCTGCAGAATATCTATCAGAATATATATCAAAGCACAAATACGCATCTTTATCAACTTCTCTACAGCGTTGTTGTATAAGCACCTGAAGAGCTAAAACTGGCTCTCTAGTTCCAAGTGCTTTCCGAAAACCAAACTGAGATCTATCAATATTTGACTCACATTATTTATCATAATATATACTACTACTACTATCGATTTACAGCGTTCTCCGACGCCTTCCGACTCCTAACCGCCATTCTTCTCTGTTTAACCATAAACCTGGAGGGATTTCTCTTTCCTCTAGTTCTTTTTCAATTCCCTCCCTCCAGCTTCTTCTCGGCCTTCCTCTTTTTCTTCTCCCTTGTGGTGTCCATGCCAAAATCTGTTTAGGGATTCTGTCATCTGGCATTCTCTGTACATGGCCGTACCATACCAGTTGTTTTGTTTTTATGTCATCAATTATTGTATGTGTTACTCCCATCATTTCTCGTATTCTCTCGTTCGGTATCCGATCTCTTTTTGATTTGCCTGCTGCTCTTCTCCAGAAGTCCATTTCTGTTACTAGTAACATTTTCTGCGCTCTTTGTTTCAGTGGCCAAACTTCACTGCCATATGTGAATATGCTTTTAAGTATGCTATTGTATATGAGCTATTTGTTCGTTTTAGATATTGTCTGGTCCCACAGAATGCCGTTCATCATGGATATGGCTTTTCTACCCTGTATGTTTCTGTCTTTTATAGCAGCATCGAGTGTTCCATCTTGAGTTATCTTCGATGCCCAGGTACTTGTATTCATCGCAGTGCTTAATTTCTACCCCATCGTCTAATGTAATGGACTGCTTTGTTCCTCCAATACACATGGCTTCAGTTTTCTTAATGTTAACTTCGAGACCCCATTTGTTATATTCTTCTATTAGCTTCCGCGTCATGTAACTTAAGTCGTCATGATCTTGAGCAATCAGAATTTGGTCATCAGCGAAACATAAAGTGTATAGTGTTGTGTCGTCATTGAGAGGGATACTCATGCCATTATATTTTCTTTTCCACAGCTTGTTCCAGATAAATTTTAAAAAGGGTAGGCAAAATACAACCGCCCTGCTTCAATCCTTTCGTGACTTTAAATCCCTCAGACATCCTTGATCCAGTTTTAATTTTTGCAGTCGTTCCATTATACAGACTTTGGACTGCTTTGATAAGACCATGTTTAATGTTGGTTTGGTGTAGGGTTGACCATAGTGTGCTGAGGGGCACAATGTCATATGCTTTTTGTAAGTCTACGTATACCATAATATATTCTTCTATGAATATTCTTCAATGAATAATCTTGGTGAATTAGTTTCCTTTCAGTTATTAAATGAAAGATTTTTCAACAACTTTAAGGTTTTTGTAACGAAGAGTAACTTATTTTGCAAATTAAAAAGGAAAACGAAATGTGGGAAGAGACGAATATCCTGGCTTAAGAACTTGAGGGAATGGCTTGAACGAAGTAGTGCAGAATTATTTAGAGTGACGGTCAACAAGGTCCACAAAGCCATGATGATTTCCATCCTTCGATAAAAGATGAAACTTAAATAAGAAGGACGAGTATTTATTATTTTAGTAGTTGGTGAGTAATATACAAGTACATCTGGTAATCAAGTTGATCATCATATTTTTAATGGAAACAATTCTGTATTATAAAAATAGTAGATATACCTAATAAGAGAACAAACTTATGTTTGAATATCTACTCTTTTTGTATTCTATACATATACTAATATACCATTATTTGTGCTATCTTTTTCTGTTACTACCAAATAGTCTAGAGCGCATCTGTTTTGAGATGGACGCAGTGGCGTACTGAGCATGGTTCCGCGGTTTCCGCGGAACCAGGGCAGGGGCCCCCGCAGGGGCCCTCTTTAATGCGCTGTGTTAGTTTTCCGATATTAATGAGGTTTTTAATCATAAGGTTTTTAATTATGACTGGAATTTTGGATGTAGAAAATTTTTGAGTTTCATTATTTATAAAAACGGCTGGCGTGAAGTGGTCAATCATGTAAGTATGAAAAACGATAGGATAAATATTAATTTACTGTTTTAATAGTCTATTGTTTTTTTAAGTTTCCAACATTAAAGTAAGTAAATTTCGGTCAAAATAATGTTGGTATCTTTTTTTTGGTTGGTAAAAAAGTCTTGAAAATCACTTTCTAATTTTTGTGTTCAGGAAAACAAAAAGTCCAAAATATTCACACTAGCAAAACCTATATTTTTTTAGACTAGTTAAGATTCTTGGTATCACCAATAATTAATAAAGTTATTTTGAAAAATCAAAATTTTTTCAAAATTACACATTTTTTTTAATCTAAAACCAAATTGTTTTCAAAAATAAGCTTTGAACTTTGAAGCGGTAAAACTTACAGATCATAATATAAGCAATAAATAAGTCAAGTAAGTTGTGAAGCGGTAACGATTATTTTCATTTGGGATGCTAACTAGGAGGTGATTTTTACGATTTGTTTACCAAAAAAGTGTCCAACTTAATTTTGAGCGTTACATATAGCAATATGAGCAATGTAAGGTTTGTTCCAACACAACGAGAAACCGTCCATGTAACGATCACTGTCCTGCGCAGTACCATGGAACACATGGAACGTTAATTATAATTATCTAGTAACGTGATCGTTACATGACGGTTCTCCGTCGTGTTGGAACAAACCTTATTAAAAAATTTGTGATGAGTTTTTCCCGAAAATTGATTAATATTTAGTTATTTCACGTTGATATATTCGATTTGGAATTTGAAGAATAAGAACCTACATTTCATGACCTACTGGGTTTAAAGACTTCGTATATACACCATATTTTTCACTTTTTTTAAAAGCTATATTTTTACTAGGAATATTTTTTTCGATAACATACTTACTTTTTGAGGGTATTTGCGAAAAATTGTCTCAAACGTGTTTTTTTTTGAAAAATGAACATATTTACTCACAAATAATTAAAGGTTGCTTAGAATTAGTCAGTTTATCCAATTCCGGACTTATCTTGAACGTATATTTTCACCCGAGAAGGGGTAAAACATGCCTAGGGCAGAAGCGCACATCGGCACAATAGGTATCACTTTTTTTGTTTGACATGTTAGCTATGTGTATGCCAGATCTCATCTCAATCCGAGCAGTTCTTTAAAATGTACAGCAAAAACCGTGAGTAAATGGACTATAAATTTGCTTGAGTTTTTATGATATATTTTATGAAATAATATTATGATTTATATTTAATGTTTTGGGCGGGGGCCCGCATTCCAACTGGAACCAGGGCCCGCTGATCTATCAGTACGCTACTGGATGGACGTGGAGAGGTGGCTCAAATTTCTTTGCAGAAATTGCTTGAAAATAACTCAATTAATAATATTTGAGTTATCCTCCCACTCAAAATGGCCCGGAACATCGTTTAAATAATCAAAATGTCAAAATATGAAGGAACACTTCGATTTTTTATTGGTTTTTTTATTATAACTTTAAAAGTATTCATTTCGGAGAAAAGTTGAACTGACATTAAAGTTGCGTAATTAAATTTGCTACAATATAGAATTGGTTAAAAATTTAAAAAATAGTCACCCTTGTTGCAAAATAGCAATAATTGCGAAAGAAACCATACAAAAACGTTTTACGTTTTTCAATCATTTATGCTACACTTAGGACGTTCATATTTTACCACAGAAAAACCTTATGATATAGTAAAACAACACTGTAAATTTCATTAAGAGCGGTTTAATATATTTTGCAAAATAAATTTTTGCAATCCAGCTTTGGCAAAAAAAATTTCATTTTTTTTAATATTGCAGGACTGAAAATAAAGCAGATAGCAAGTTGAATTTTTTTTGCTTATAGAAGTGTACTGTACCTTTTATTTGCAATTTACAAAATTAAAATCGATTAATTACCAAGGCGTCAGGAAATTTTTTAAATAAACATTAATTTTTGACAATTTTTTTGACACCGCGCAAGAAAGCGGTGTTCGATTCACACAAGTTGATTTCCACCAAAATTTCTTCCAATCTTTATCTAATATATTATTTTCTTACTCTATATTTTGTTGTATTTTAATATTTTAATTCCACAAAAATCAAACTAATTTTATTATTGTTTGTGAAATATTGTTTAAACAACTGCATATATTTAAAAATAATAAACTTTTATTCTCTAAGTTAAAATATATGAACAAAGGAAGTTTTTGCTAAACAAAGTGTTATTTCAAAGGATAGAGTATGTGTTTTTATTTTGCAATAAACAAAATGTACCAATCATTATCAAAGATCATTGGAATGCCCAACCAGAGCAAAATATCCGCTGTCCTGCGCGTAGCACCAATAATTAATGTTTATTTAAAAAATTCCTGATGCCGTGGTAGTTATTCGATTTTAATTTTGCATATTGCACATGAAAGGTACAGTACACTTCTATACCCAAAAAAAATTTCAACTTGCTATCTGCTTTATTTTCAGTCCTGTAATATTTTGAAAAAATGATGTTTTTTGCGAAAGCTGGATTGCAAAATTTATTTTGCAAAATCTATTAAACCGATCTTAACGAAATTTACATTACTGTTTTACTGTATCATAAAGTTTTTTCTGGGTGAAATATGAAGGTCCTAAATTTAGCATAAATGCTTGAAAAACGTAAAATGCGAATACTTGTTTTTGTATGGTTTTTTTCGCAATTATTGCTATTTTGCAACAAGGGTGACTATTATTTAAATTGTTAACCAATTCTATATTGTAGGAAATTTAATTACGCAACTTTTTTGTTAGTACAACTTTTCTCGTAAATGAATACTTTTAAAGTTATAATCAAAAAACGAAGAAAAAAATCGAATTTTTCCTTCATTTTTTGACATTTTGATTATTTAAACAATGTTCCGGACCTTTTTGGGAGGGAGGATAACTCAAATATTATTATTGGAGTTATTTTCAAGCAATTTCTGCAAAAAAATTTAAGTCACCTCTCAACGTCCAAAAATGTACTAATATTTTTACAGATGCGCCCTGGTCTAAAACAGTAGTTCCCGGAGAAAGAGAATAATACTGCTATATCTTTTGGCAACGTTGAAAATTTATACAAAACAGTTAAGCAGCAGTCTTCAAAACCTAATCATAAAAGAAAATGCTTGTAATTTTTAAACCAGTAACAACATAAAGTATACCTATAAACAACAAGAATGCTGTGTGTGTATGAGAAACAGTTGAGTAAACTAATTCTCCGGTGACAAATGACGCTTGTACAGAAAATTCATTTGGTAGGCGTATTCCGGAGATCTATCTGAAAGAAAGATTATAATTGCATGGGATAGCAGCAAAACTGAAATGTGTATGTACATTTAGTTTCATTGGCGTAGATGTAACAGTACGAACCACCAGGTATTAATTATCTGTGACCCAAGATAAATTAAGCTTCCTTAAGTCGTTATAACTCGTTAGTACTTTGAATTGCATATGTTAATAATTATATAGGTGACCATTTTGCACATCTGTATATTATATTGTTGGTATAGTAAAAAGAGGCACGATTGTTTTTTTTTTCAAGTAGAGTTAATAACTTCGCTGATTAAAATCAATGTGATGGGTACGTAGTTTCGGCTCCAATCTATTTAAATGGGATTCATTTTTTCCAATCCTGAGAAAACTAATAAGTATTTTTGAAAAATTTAAACGCAGAATGAAAGATTACGTTCTTACCGAGGGCCGAAAGTCCCTGAAAACTTCTGTAATGTTTCACTTCTGTTGTAATATATATTTAGAATTAATTAAAAATTAATTAGTGATTAATTAATTGAGTTACGACGTATTCTCCGTCCTTTTATATGGAGTCGAAGCCTGGACAATCACGGGCGCATCTGAATAAAGACTTGCCATTGTTGAGATGTGGTGTTATCGAATAATGTAAAAAATATCATGGACACAACACGTAACAAACACGGAAACATCAAGGAAGATGAAAAAGGCAAAAGAAATACTCAACACTATGAAGGAAAAAAGATGAGCTACTTTGGTCATAGACTAAGAAATAAAAAACGGTGATGTATATATAGCGACTGTTTTACAGCATCATAGGCCGTTTATCGCAATTCGAACGCCATTATTTTCTGTTTTGCCATGAATCTATTTATATATTTCTTCTGTTCATGGCTATATTGATCCCTTTTTCCCAAGACTTTTTTGGTCTTCCTTTTTTCCTTCTTCTTTTTGGGATCCATCTCCAGGTTTTAATCGGTAATCTCTCATCATTCATTCTTCTCATGTGTCCGTACCAGGATAGTTGTTTTCTCTCTATCGTATCCGTTAATGTTGTTTCCACCTTCATCATTTCTTTTATTCTATCGGTTCTTACATGATCGTGTAATGTTAATCTACAGCATCTTCGCCAAAAATTGTTCTCTACTGCGTTTATTCGGTTCCGCATTTTCTTATTTATTGTCCAGATTTCTGAGCCATATGTAACTGTACTTTCAATAAATGTTTTATATGGTTGTTTTTTGTACTTTCTCGTATATCTTTACTCCATAGTAATGAGTTTATCTGACTTGTGATGGCTCTTCCTCTACCTAATTTTTGTTGTATGTCTGTTTCGTCGTTTCCATCTTCCGTCAATGTAACTCCCAGGTATCTATATTCTTTAGTGTTTTTTATTATTTTTCCTTCTAAGTCTAGGTCTTCGCCTGTGCAGCCTATTTTCATATATTCTGTTTTGTTTGTATTTATTTCCAGACCCCAATCTTCATCCTCCTTTATCAGTTTTCGAACCATATAAGCAGCGTCCTCTGTATCCTCCGCTAGAACCACCTGATCGTCAGCAAATAACAAAGTAGTCAGATTACCCTCTTCTATTTGTACTCCCATTTTCTTACATTTTCTGAACCATTTCTTCAGAGCCGTGTTTATATAAATTTTGAAGAGGGTAGGGGACAGGCAGCATCCCTGTCTTAGACCCTTGTTAACCTGAAAGTATTCTGAGTGTCCATCTCTCGTTTTTATATAACTACTGTTTCCTTGGTAAAAACTTTTCACCGCATTAATGTACTGTGGGTGTACATTGTTCTCTATTAGAGATTCCCAAAGTCTATTTACCGGTACACTGTCATAGGCTTTCCTCAAATCTATAAATACTAGATGTAGCTGACTCCCATATGCTAGTGATTTTTCAATTAATTGTTTTATACAAAACAGGTTATCAATACACGATCTTCCTGCTCTAAAACCACTCTGCTCCTCCCAGTCCTCATATTGACTTTCTATTCTAACTCGTAGTATTCTGCCGTACAGTCTACCTGCGGAAGCTATAACACTGAGTCCTCTGTAGTTTGTGCAGTCATGTTTACTCCCTTTCTTGTGTATGGAGCTTATGCTTGCAGTTTTCCATTCGGGTGGTATCTTTTCTCCATTCATCAGGCATTTATTAAATATTTTCGGCAAGTTATCCAATACTACATCCGGGGAAAATTTAAAGAGTTCCACAGGTATACCTCCGGGCCCAGGAGCTTTATTGTTTTTCATTTTCGATAATGCTTGTTTTATTTCCTTTAGTGTAAATGGATCACAGTTATTCTGAGTCATTTGGAAGTCGCAATTAACATTCTTAAATGTCTCTCTTTTCTCAGTTAGTAAGTCTGCATAATAGTTTTTCCACGTTTCTTGTCCAATTGGGTCTATCGTTACTTTTTCGTTTCTATTAGTTTTGAGGGTTTTTACAGTTTTCCAGGCTTCTCTAGATTTTGAGCTCCCTAATAATCTGTCGATCTCATGGCATTTTCTGTCCCAGAATTCGTTTTTTGTTTTCGCTACTTGCTTCTTGATCATATAGCAGTACCTTTTGTGCATTTGTCTGTCTTCTAGGTCTTGTGAGGCTAGCCATTTATTATAAAGTTCTTTCTTTTGTTTTATAAGATCCTCTAGTTCCTCGTTCCACCAGTAGTTTTTCCGTGTTTCTACTAATGATTTTTCTCCTACAGCCTCATTTGCCGCCTCGTGTAGATACGTTTTAAGAGTGTTATACATTTCTTCAGGCGATCCTGTAGGTTCGTTTTTCATATTTTCGGCTAGTCTTATTCTATACAAGAAGACTGTGGAGTCGTTGTAAAAACTATCTAGGTTATAATATATAGGTTGTCTAGATGGAAACTCAGGTTTTGATTTTTCCTCTTTTTGCGTTAAATGTTTGTATTTTATGAAGGTTACGGTTTTGAGTAAGTAATGGTCTGATCCACAGACTGCACCTCGTTTCACAATGACGTCAATTATTTTTGTTTGTGATTGTTGTCTGGTTATACAGTAGTCAATGATAGATTTTAACCCCCTTGTTCTTTGTTTCCACGTGAATTTGTGGATGTCTTTATGTCTAAAATATCCATTTTGTATTTTTAATGAATGTTGCTGACACAGTTCTATAAGACGTGTGCCATTGTCATTTAGCATATCTTTTCCGTAGTCTCCTATCACTGCACTATGTTTTTTCCTTCCAACTCGTCCATTAAAAAAGTCCCCTAGTAGTCTAGTAAAATAAGATTACACTACATGTAAATCAAAATGTAAATTCGTACAGGCTGGAACAAATTTTATATCAAAGTTTAGGTGAGTACAAAAGATATTTTCAAAAAAGTATCCAAATCATATGAGGGGATCATTGTTTAAATAATTAAAAAGGGGTCATTTTTGCACAATATTTACTTTTTTTACCTGCTGAGGTAATATACATTTTAATGAAGGTCCTTAGGGTTTTTTTCTACAAAGCTGAAGGGCAAATCTTTCACCAAAGACTTACTAAATTAAATTTGACCCCCAATTTATTTAAATAATTATATATAAAATCTAAAAATCAAATATGCAAAGAAGTGTTTTTTGCGTTTTAAATAAGCAATATAAATTATTTTATTTGATAGGAGAAGTTGCGCTATATTACCAGTATTAAGTAAAAAAAATTGGTTAAAAAATATTTAATTTGCAAAAACGCGGTTGTTACCAAAAGAATATAAACCTGTGTAAAACCTCGTTACCTTTATTTTTATGCATATTTTCTATAAATGTATTGATAAATTCAAATTTCAATGTAGCTCCCCTCTAAAATGACATTTGAAAATTGTTTTAATTTGTTTATAATTTGTTTTTTAATAACGTCACGGAGATTAAACATTTTGAAATGCTGTTCCGATAATCCGGTTCCTGGGAATTTTTCACTAATTAACAAATTTTTTTTGTCGTTTTTTCTTCTTCTTTTTTTCCTTATAGTAAAAGATATTATTTTGCTTATAGAGGGGGTTTCATTAATAATGTCCAATTTCTGAGTTGTCGATTCTAAACCTCAAAATATTAAGATTTAACCAAAATCACTTCAATAAAATATGGCTCCTTATTGAGTTACAGGGTGTTTTATTTAAAAATTTAAAAATTATTTTTGCTCAGTATTTTAAAACTATTCGACATATTCTTTTCATACTTGGTAGAAAGTGTAGGTACTGTACACCCTATGAAATTATGTTAAATACAGGTTTCTGGCTATTAACAGAGGCGTACGACAGGCGGACAGGGGAAAGCAAATGGTTGACCCTTCCCAAATTCTACGTCACTGTAGAAATTGCCATTTTAGCGCAATTTTTAGATTCTCCCATACTCTCAATGTAAATAACTTACTTTTCACTCGTCACGATAAAGTCATTAGTTTTCGAAATATTTGCAGTTAACCATGTAACGACACAGTTATTTTATTTTTATTAAAGTTTTGAGCCGTTTAATTTTTAATTTCAAATATCTCGAAAGTTAATGATTTTATCGTTAAGACTGAAGAGTATATTATTCATTCTTAACGATAAAATCATTGGTTTTTAATATATTTGAAACTAAAAATTAAGCGGCACTATATATTTATATATTAATCAAAATAACTAAATAACTGTGCCGTTACATGTTTAACTTCAAATATCTCGAAAACTGATGACTTTATCGTTACCAGTAAAGAGGATATTATTTACAGATACAGTAATGTAGAATTTAAAAATTGCGCTAAACTGGCAATTTCGCCAGTGACGTAGAATTTGGGAAGGGTCAACCATTTGCTTTCCCCTGTCCGCCTGTCGTACGCCTCTGGTAATAGCCGGATACCTGTATTTAACATAATTTCGTAGGGTGTATAGTACCTACACTTTCTACCAAGTATGAAAAGGATATGTCGAATACTTTTAAAATACTGAGCCAAAATAATTTTTAAATTTTTAAATAAAACACCCTGTAACTCAATAAGAAGCCATAGTTTATTTAAGTGATTTTAGTTTAATCTTAATATTTTGAGATCCAGAATCGACAACTCAGAGATTGGACATTCTTAATGAAACCCCCTCTATAAGCAAACCTATATCTTTTACTATAAGGAAAAAAAGAAGAAGAAAAAACGACAAAAAAAATTTGTTAATTAGTGAAAAATTCCCAGGAACCCGATTACCGGAACAGCATTTCAAAATGTTTAATCCCCGCGACGTTATTAAAAAAACAAATTATAAATAAATTAGAACAATTTTCAAATGTCATTTTAGAGGGGAGTTAAATTGAAATTTGAATTTATCAATACATTTATCGAAATCATACATAAAAATAAAAGTAATGAGATTTTAAGCAGGTTTATACTGTTTTGGTAACCACCGCGTTTTTGCAATTGAAAATATAGTAACAATTGATAAACAAATTAAATATCTCAGAAATTATTAAACATTTTTTAACCAATCTTTTTGGCTTAATACTGGTAACATAGCACAACTTCTTTTATTAAATAAAATAAATTTATAGTGCTTATTTAAAACGCAAAAAATATTTTTTTGCAAATTTAATTTTTAAATTTTATATATAATTATTTAAATAAATAGGGGGCCAAATTTAATTTATTAAGTCTTAGGTGAAATATTTGTCCTTCAGCTTTGTAGAAAAAAACCCTAAAGACCTTCATTAAAATGTAAATTATCTCAGCAATTAAAAAAGTAAATAATGTGCAAAAATGACCCCTTTTTAATTATTTAAACAATGATCCCCTCATATGATTTGGATACTTTTTTGAAAATATCTTTTGTATTCACCTAAACTTTGATATAAAATTTATTCCAACCTGTACGGAATTACATTTTGATTTTTTTTTTATTTTATTAGGCTATAGTAGGAATATATCTTTCCGATTTCCAAAACTGCTTATCCAAAACTGCTTATGCTGTGATGTGATTGGTTATAAAAGGAAAAGTATTAAGTATTGGTTATACAAGTAAGAATACGTAGCAACTCAATTAATTAATCACAAATTAATTTTTAATTAATTCTAAATACATATTACAACTATTTACAGATCACAGGTAGAAGAGGAATCTGAGTCTCGAGGGGAGTCTGACGAAGAAGAAGAGAATGAACATTTTTAAGCTCAGATGAGGAGTTTGAAGCAGTACAAGACTGGGACACAGAAGTAATTTAGTTTATAGTTTTATTTATACTTTTCTACCTATATATTTATAATA
Source organism: Diabrotica virgifera virgifera (assembly GCF_917563875.1). Classification (NCBI taxonomy): domain Eukaryota; kingdom Metazoa; phylum Arthropoda; class Insecta; order Coleoptera; family Chrysomelidae; genus Diabrotica; species Diabrotica virgifera. The sequence continues at coordinate 72,217,761 of NC_065445.1, read as the reverse complement.
ATAAATTTGTCTTTTTCTATCATATTTGCAAAATCTATTGTATAGTACGTATTATTTTTTTTAATTAAGAAAAAGTTACTTAAAAAAGTATAATATATAATAATTACTCTAACGTTTCGAGACACAACAACATGGGTATCGCCAGGTCACGTGATTTTTCTCGAGCGAACGGACTCGCTCAGCTACAACAGAAGACGCAAACAGCTATCGGTATACGCTCTTTCTCACACTGCTGCTTACCTATAACGCTTCTCATTTGTATGCACGCGTAATTTATTTGATCGCATGGCAGTTGGACAATTTCACCAAAAAAAACCTGTCTTTTTTAGAATATTTATTTTTAATATTAAATAATACCCTGTCAAAATAACAATTTCACCTCCCTGTCCGGAAGGAATGTACATAGCTATGCATGTATAATTGTATATTTTATACTCGTTTATAGTATGTACATGTACAGATTTAGATGAAATCTTCTGAAGTTCAGATAATACACCCCCTGAAAATAATCCTGGAGCGCCCATGCAAGTATCTTGCAGAGTTAAAATCGCCCTCAAATCGCCTGGCATGTTTATTTTCTTTATATTTGAATATTTAAATTTACTTTAATGTCACATCAATGATATTTTTTGTAATAACAATTTTTACCCTTTTTTTAATTTTGGGGGGATTTTTCGGGGAAAATAACCGCTACCTTCCAGCCAGACCGGCATTTTTGTATTAGGCTTTCATAGAAGAGTCACCTGAAAAATTTTCAGGTTGCCTAAAATACCTACTCAAAAATGTCTCACAGCTCTTATGCAGAATTCCGTCGTCTACATAACAAACAATGTTTGTTTTCTACCCACCTACTATGTTTGTTCTGCCTTTTAATTTTTTTCTATGATTTTGTCAATTACTAAATCAAAAATTAGTGGATTAAAAATACCTCTGCCGGATTCCGGAGTTGATATACAGTGATGAGAGCGTTAATAACCGGCAAAATAACGCAAAATATGGAAAACAAACAATTTGTAAGATAAAAATAAATGAAACTAGTAGAGGTGGGAAATTTAGCGATTAAATCCTATAAATTTACATTATATTTATTGTTTCCCACCTTTAGATGTATCAGAGGATTGTCAACTAAAATTGTCACTGTCACAGTGACAGTTGCCAAACTCGTTCGGTACTTCTAAAGGTGGGAGATAATAAATAGAATGTAAATTTATAGATTTTTATCGCTAAATTTCTCAACTCTACTAGTTTTATTTCTTTTTATCTCACAACTTAATATCTTGTCCATCTTTTACGTTATTTTGCCGGTTATTAGCGTGCTCATCACCCTATGTGTACTGTATATTTTCTACAGTACTTTAAAAAACTGGTTCCTGTCTCTCCTAAAGCTATCCAAAATCCCCAAGAATATTAGGTCTGGATCCCGCGTATGAAAAAAAGTTGATTAATAGCAAGCTGAAAATTTGTTAATAGCTTAAGGGTGTCTAGTCGGACAAACTTTGATATATGGGAGCACTGGAACAGGGGAAGTTTTAATTGTGGAACAGGTTAAAAATTTGGAACAGTCAGACCACGAAAACGGCACATGTATTTTGTCCGACAGAAGAGACTTAAACTCTCCGAACAGAGATTAAACTCTCATGCAAAAATCAGACTGCTATTTATTACCAAATGGGCTTTTTAATGAGTGGAACATGTAGAATGTGTCAAATGACAGCAATTATGACAGGTGATAAATAGCAGTCTGATTTTTGCATGAGAGTTTAATCTCTGTTCGGAGAGTTTAAGTCTATTCTGTCGGACAAAATAAATGTGCCGTTTTCGTGGTCTGGCCGTTCCAAATTTTTAACCTGTTCCACAATTAAAACTGCCCCTGTTCCAGTGTTCCCATATATCAAAGTTTATCCGACTGGACACCCTTAAGCTATTAACAAATTTTCAGCTTGCTATTAATCAACTTTTTTTTCATACGCGGGATCCAGACCTAATTATCTAGTCCAATTGTTCGAATAATTAAATAAATTCTTTGTTTAATAAGCTGTCAAAATATCTTTATATCGCTTCTTGGCATCCTTTTCGTAAACTACTATTTAATTATTCTCTTCTTGGATACATCTCATCTGGTCGCTGGTTTCTAGTCTAGAAAGTCACTGCGCATCCGCAAGGAAAAATATTCTGATTTGGATTATTTGCACAATCTTACTGAAAAAGAACCCCTTTTAGCATGTTACCAAGTCCAAAAGTGGGTCAAAAATTTTCTAAACTTTTTTTTTTTGTTTTTTTTTTCATAAAATTATTTTTTTTTGCATCTAACAAAGTTTTTTAGGTTTTCTGGATCATTACAAACAGAAAAAGTCTGTAGTGACTTTTCTCTAAAATTGATAGTTTCTGACATATAAAAGCGACTTAAAATTTAAAAATTGCGAAATCGGCCATTTTTAACCCTCAAAATACTATGTGAGGAACTGAAAATTTCATTGTTGCCAAAGTAGGTAGATATTCTTTAAACATCAATTGATAAAACCCCGTAAAGTTTTTTGCAATACAATATCAAAAACCCCTTTGCGACATGCAAATTTGTTAAAAGGGGTCCCTTTTGAGTAAAATTGTGCAAAAAATCCGAATCAGAATATTTTTCCTAGCGGATGCGCAGTGGCTTTCGGGACTAATCAAATTGATCGTGGATATTTTTATAGGTTTCTCCTTTAGCTTTTACTACAGTTACTTTCCTTTTTGACGATATCTGAAGCAGCGTTTGACCTATTTATTTTAATGCCAAACTTTATACAGTTATCTCTTCGATTTATTTATTGAAAATTGTATATATTACAAGCTCTACACAAATAATGAGGTTGAAAGACAAATTACCAATACGAATTTTCCATCAAATAACTGCGCTCATGATCGCGAACATCAGGACGCTCCTATGGTCATTAAATATCTAGAATAATTAGTTATTGGTTAAAGGGATACCATAATTAACATTAACAGCGTAATATTTTTAAAATCATGTTGTGACTACTTTGACAATATAGTCCAGTCAATAAGTTGTTCTTTTTTGACGGTTCTCCTTGACTCTTGTGTTCTGTCATTATTTTGTTTATAAGATTTTATATTGTGTTTAATATAAATTTAATATCCTCATACAGTTCATTTTCAAAAAAATTCGTCTGTCTTGGTAAAAGGTATATTAATTTAAAAAGCCCCTAGAAGGGCTACAAATATAAAAACAAAACGTTTTTGCTCTGTAACAAGAGCATCATCAGTGTTACAAGAACATGGTGAGCCACCCAAAAATACAAAGGTTAAAACCTTTTAAAACTAGACTAAGAGTCTTATATAATTGTGTATACAGAGAGAGTCTGTAATTTGGAATAAATTCAATATCTCAAATACTAATTGTTTTTTTGGAAAATGCTAAGACCCGTCGATTAATATTTCAAATTGTCCTTTTTGACATACAATAATAATGTATACAGGGTGTCCCAACTTGGAGATATGACGTCATCGTTGATTTTCTTAAATGGCAACACTTTCATTTTGATAGGGTGTGTAAAGTTATACACAACTGCAAACTATCAAGTTTTTATTCTCTACCATTTACAAGATAATAGAAAATAACAAAGTTATATCTGTAATTTGGAATTTGTAAATTTAATAATTAAAATACTAATTGTTTTTTTGAAAAATGCTCAGACCCGTCGATTAGTATTTTAAATTGTCATTCTTGACATACAATAATAATGTATACAGGGTGTCCCAATTTAGAGATATGACGTCATCGTTGATTTTCTTAAATGGCAACACTGTCATTTTGATAGCTATTTTGATAGCGTGTGTATACCTAGTTATACATAACTGCAAAATTTCAAATTTTTGTTGCCCTCAATTATTGTCAAATTGTCAATGGGCAACGTTATGAGCATTTGCTTAATTGAAATAATTAAATTCAATTATTATTTGATTACTTGTTTTTCACAACTTTGTTATTTTTTATTATCTCGTAAATAGTAGGGAATAAAAATTTGAAACTTTGCAGTTGTGCCAACTTTACACATGCTATCAGAATAGCTATCAAAATGACAGTGTTGCCATTTAAGAAAATCAACGATGACGTCATATCTCTAAATTGGGACACCCTGTATACATTATTATTGTATGTCAAAAATGACAATTTAAAATACTAATCGACGGGTGTGGCATTTTTCACAAAAACAATTAGTATTTTAATGATTGAATTTATTCCAAATTACAGATATAACTTTGTTATTTTCTATTATTATATCTTGGTTATATCTTGTAAATGGTAAAGAATAAAAATTTGATATTATACAGTTGTGTTTAACTTTACACACCCTATCAAAATAGCTACCAAAATGACAGTGTTGCCATTTAAGAAAATCAACGATGACGTCATATCTCTAAATTGGAACACCCTGTGTATATTATTATTGTATGTCAAAAAGGACAATTTGAAATACTAATCGATGAGTCTGAGCATTTTTCAAAAAAACAGTTAGTATTTGAGATATTGAATTTATTCCAAATTACAGACTCTCTCTGTATAGTAAAATCCAAAGGATGGATATAATTTCTATGGATATGGCCTTAGGGCAACATATGACCCCACACGTGGTATGTGGATTGCTAGGTAATAATTAATTAGGTCATTATGTTGAAAGAGGTGAAAGACAACCACGTGTGGGAGTCATATGTTGCCCTAAGGCCATATCCATAGGAATTATATCCATCCTTTGGATTTTACTATGTACACACTTATATAAGACTTTTAAACTATTTTTAAAAGGTTTTAACCTTTGTATTTTTGGATGGCTCACCATGTGCTTGTAACACTGATGATGCTCTTGTTACAGAGCGAAAACGTTTTGTTTTTATATTTGTAGCCCTTCTAGGGGCTTTTAAATTAATATACCTTTTACCAAGACGAATTTTTCATTAAATTTACTTTCAACTTTCACTTTCTCTGCTAAATTCCAATAGAATTGAGGTTACATATAATTCTAATGTCTCGACTGTCTATTATTTAACAAAATTTCCTTACGGCGATTATGCTTCTTCTTCTTTCAGTACCGTGTCCGATTATCGAACGTTGGCGATCATAATGATAATAATAAATTTCTTTACGGCAGCTCTAAACAGATTAGCGGTGGTCTCTTGATACCACTCCCGGAGATTTCGGAGCCACGATGTTCTTCTTGCCCTGTATTAGGTATAGGGTATACCTCTCTGGATGTCTCATTACATGGCCGAAATATTGTAGCTTTCGAATTTATATTGTTTTTGTTATTTCTGTGTGCTTATTTTCATTAGTGTCTCTGTAAGGGTCCAGTTCTCCATGCCATACAGCAATATGGAGAATATGTAGCAGCGATTATGCTGAACTCAATCAAATGCCTTCTCAAAATTGATGAAACAGGCTTATTGTTCCTGACTCTTCTCTAGGCATCTCTGCGAAAAGACACTCACTGCAAATAGAGCATCCCATGTTCCCAGACCTTTCTTAAATCCCATTGTATTATTTATGCCTTCGTCTAAATTCTTATGTATTCTATGGTGAATTACTTTTAAAAATAATTTCAAGACATGACTCACTAAGGCTATGCTGCGAAATTCATTGCGCTTCTTTGCTTTGGCTTTTTTGGGAATCAATATAAATGTCGATTGGAGCCATTCTTGTAACGTTACAAACGTCACATCTTTGCTATTTTATTTTTAAATAATTATTTTGTTCTATTTTCTTTAATATTTCATTAATAATTATCTTCTCTGTTTCTTTTAACTTATTTCCCCGTTAAAAACTTGTTTGGCGCCCTCTCCTGCTATAGGTAACTCTCTTTATATTCTAGGATCTCATCTAATCTTGTGATCCATGTTCGTTATTTTAAATTTCGGTTCAATTTTCGTTGTCATTTCAAATTTCAATGACAGTGACAATCTCCCAGCAATACAGAGTATTTGGAGAGGTCGTAGAATAATAACATATATAAAAGCCATGGATTTTAAATAAGGCCCCATTTTAATTTCAAATAGAATCTTCTCTTAGGGTGAGGAGTTTCCGACATATTGTATTTCATAAATAATTCCATATAGGTTTTTATAATCATTTTTTCTATACCTGACCTTCCATGTCCAAAAGCACATGTTATTTCAAATTTCAATGACAGTGACAATCTCCCAGCAATACAGAGTATTTGGAGAGGTGGTAGAATAATTACATATATAAAAGCCATATATATGGAATTGCAAGAGATTTAAAGCGATATCGTATTTGAATTCCATTTCAATTAAAATGTTGGGGTGATTTTTACCCTGCCTTAGGATTCAAAAAATAATTGAAAATACCGGAAAAATGTGTTTTGTTGAGATGTTGCAGTTTCTGCAGTCTGATATTAAAATAGATAAAAATAGTAAATTTTACATGGTAGTCATATCGACGCTGTCAAGCCGAAACGGCATAAACGACATTAACTTGATTTTTCAGGAAACACAAAAAACTGATTATTTTTATTTTTACCAATTCTGCATATCTGCACACTGATTCCAAAAAATTGGTGATTTTTTTTTCAAATTTTAATATATTGTGAACATTAATGTGGCTGAAAATACTGTCTGAAATAAATTAAAAACTATAAAATGGCGCTTATGTCCAATCAAGATATAACATTGGTGAATATGCCAAACTTACCTCTGGCGTTTGTGTCGATCGCATCGTTGTAAGGTTAGTCAATATGGCGCTTAAAAGGGATATATGCCATTAATGAAAAAAGAAACGAAAATCAAAAATTGTCGTTTATGCCAACAAGAAAAATGATGAAATTACGAAGATTTTTGATAGGGTTTATTTTTTATTAATCAAAAATACATTCTAAGTTAAAAACAAAACCTTAAATTCTTTAAACATGTTTTGGTGCTAGGATGAAATACTTAAAAGTAAATATGAAATACTTAAAAGTGGATATCTAATAATAAGTAGTGGATTCTAATTCATAATCACTGTCAATATTTGGTTCAACATCATCTGTATTGATATGATTGCTTGTATTTTTCTTATTTTGATCACTACTTATACCGGCATTCAAACCATTATCTGCTGCTAAGTTGAAACATGATGTGAGATCGTGACTAAATATTTCTTCTTCTACTGCAACGCCTGGTGGTTCCTCAAAGATGATAATGTCATTGCTAAAAGCTTCTGCAATGTTGGCATTATAAATGTCATAAACCTCTAAGGGAAATATAGGGGGATTATTGTCAGTCAGTATATCATTTTGTACTGATTCGGTATATGTTTTATTTTCATTTAGTAAGGCCATTATTTTTTTACTTCTGCTATTCATGTGCAACAAAAAAATGGCATAAATGCCAAAAATCGATCGCCATTTTTAGCTATATAAAATTGATTTGAACTCTATGCTGTAATACAAAATGAATTGTTCATCACACTAGTACAAAGTTACAATAGAATATTTTAAAATAAACTTTTTATTTGCGCAATTTTTAAATAAGAAACCTGCATAAGAATACCATTGAGGAATGGCACTTGTGTCAACCACGATGTAAATATGTGGTTTTGGCATAAACGCCTCATAGTTTTTAAAGAAATTCAGTGTGTTTACGCTTCAAAAATCAATCCAAATTGAAAATATTGCAAAGGTAGATAATACCATGTTACTTATCCATAAAAATTGTAAAAATACATACCTTTACCATTATTACTGGACCAAAATGTACACAATGATAATCTTACGGGCACTGGCGATTATGTCAATCGGTCTTCACGTCGGTGTTCACGTGCGTGACTAGACTGGCGTTTATAAAATTTTTAAAACTATATTACACCTATTTCACTTTTTCTGCGGTTATTCCGCGTTGACTGTCTGGTGCGGAAATTAAAATCCTATTTTTTAGTGCAGCTAACTAAAAAGTGGTCATTTTGGCTTGGCAGCGTCAATATGTATTCATACTAATAAATTGCAAAGATTTTGTGTCCATTTTGCCCGGACTAAGAGCTTTACAAGGTAAAGCAAACAGTTGCCAGTAAAATCTTGCCTTCGGGAGCGAAAAGGAAAAGAATATGGCCGTAACATATTTATGTACTGAAATTTGTTAATAATTTGCATTATCAGGTATTCTGAGGTAGGTTTCTTAAAAATAATGACGTGTTTATGGTGTAAATAAAGTGGCTATACCGACCGCAGCTTCGTAAATATAAACGCGCTGTTTATTCAGCAGATATTTTAGAAAAGAAGAAATTAAATGGTGTTTAGTTTACAGTTATTTGAATATTTTTATAAGTGTTTACAAACAGTGACTAATAACTCACACAATTATTGTTAAATGCAAACATAAAAGTGTAAAATCCTCACCGCATAAGATTGAATGAGACAAGAGTAGGAGAAGAATATTGTAAATGTTTCTACAACATCTAAATCATTTAAAGTCCACAAATACCTACACATAATTACGGAAAAAAGATAAGTTTAATATTATATAAGTGGTAGGTATAAGGTATATGCTAAATGCTGAAAACTTATCAAAAAATGCTAGGTGTGCCATCTATTTTTTTTTAATATCTCTTGTAGTCTAAGGGCTAGTGAACCCTCCAAGTAACGGTCTTCCTTTAAGGCTTGAAATTTGTGTAGTGATAATTCACAGCACACCAAGGCTAAAAACCATGACCTGGCAGGCATCAGCCCTGCACGTGTATCTACCAGGTGAGTCGAAAAGTGCATAGTTTATGGGGTAAAATAAACTTTCTCCTGTAAAGTTTAAAAAGTATGTGTTTGAGTAAGTTATTTATAAGAAATGTGTACAATGAGAGGCGATTCTGAACAGCATATTGCCAGGCGAGGGAAAAAATTAGGGGTTTTTCTTAAAATTATTTTTTTTTGCATCGAACAAAGTTTTTTTAGGTTTTTTGAATCATTTCTAGCCTTACAGGAAGACCGTTACTCGAAGGGTTCACTAGCTCTTAAACTATTGAGATTGAGAATAAAGAACAATTTGTAAAATATTTTTGTAACTGTAAAATTGTAGAATCTTTGTTATTCGTTTCAACTCTCAGATCAGAATTTGTTATATAATTTTTAAAACAAACCTTAATTAACCATGTTAAATTACCCCTCATAACAATTTTTCTATTGTCCTTTTTCCAACTTTAATGACCTTAATACTTGTTTTTGAGGGGTCTCTCTGAATCTCTTTCTATTTCTCCTAGTGCCCCTTAATTATATTTGTTTTAGTCATTCGCTGTAGTTATTATACCATCCCATGGCATGATTTTGGCAACAAAAAAATCGAAATTTTTTTTGCGAAACTGATCAAAAGTGACCAGAAACACAGGTACTTTAAACTACAACTTCACATTTTCTAAAAAATTATGGAACAACATTGGATACACAAACGAATTAAATATTGTATTTTTTTGTATAATTCCCAGTTCAGATTATTCCAGTCCAGTAATCCAGGGAGTTAATCCAGTACAGACTGGATCATATCGTCCACATAATTTCGTCCACATTATCACATTCAAAAGCTGTAAGCTCGGTAACACCGTAGTGAAAATGCTTTATGTCCGGTTTATATTATTCTAGTACTGCATTCCAGTAGAGCGGTGGAATGCCACTGAAATAATGTGAACCTGCACTGGAATGAATGATTCCAATGATCAATCCAGTTCAGTTGACTGGAGTGACAGTCAATTTTTCATTCCAGCTTGTCCATCCCAGCTCCACTGGAATAGTGTGAACGGCCAATACAGTGCTTGATTATTGCATTAAAGCATTGTCAACCTAGTGTTGCAGACCTTATCGCTTTTGAATGACTTTAATATTGTTGACAATATGATCCAGTCCAGTACTGTACTGGATTAACTCACTGAATTAACTCACTATACTGGAATAATGTGAACCGGACAATAGGCAAAAATTAAACCAAATTGCTAAATGACGGGATGGAATGTCGTAACATATTTATTTGGATTTGTTTGAGTGTTTAAACAATTGTTCTGCCCTCCTAAGACAAGAGGTCCTATCTGCAAAATTACAGTTTTGAGATATCGCGGTTTTTTTAATAATTGCTTGCCAAAAAAAATTGATAATCGATTTTTAAGATTTTCTGCCTGAGTTAGTTGATAATTATTGGATTTAATAGTACAATATTATTTTCACTTATATCATCACAAAAAAAGATATTTGAATATATCGGTAGTTAGGACTAATTAACTTAGTAGAAGGGATCCTATTGTTACGCGATTGACTCTACTATTTTATTGTTTATGTTTTTAGGCACTAAGTTTAATTTAATTGACTTTATTTATTTTTAATAACTTACACTTAAAGAAATAAAGAACACTGAATTTATATCCTTTAATAACACTAATTTACAAACTTAACATTAAAATACTACATTATTTTTATTCGTTACAAAATAACCACGGCTCAGGCCCGGACTGGCCCGCCGGCCCACCGGCCCTTGGGCCGGTGCGCCTTTTGCCTTAGTTAGTAACTATCCATAAAAAAAATTAAATTCTGAAAAAAAATTTTTTTTGAACCTTTACACAAAGATGATGCAGCTATTATTCCCCTAAAAATGTTTTTACTTGCCTCTGATTTCGCCGTTTAGCCCCGAGGGCGCACCAGAAACCTACACAATGAAGCCAGCAGACAACAAAATACCAGGTATCAGATAATCAAATAGCTTAGATACGGCGCCCTAGAAGACCATTTTTACGATTTGGGCGCCTTTCGTAGCTATCAATATCCGCTGTTTCTTTTATAATAAATATGTAGCTTTGATGCAAAGAGCGGCGCCCCAGAAGACAATTTTTACGATTCGGGCGCCTTTCGTAAGTATCAGTTTCTATTCTAATACATAGCTTAGACGCGGCGCCCTCGAAAACAATTTTTACGATTTAGGCGCTTTTCGTAGGTATCAATTTCCGCTGATTCTATTATAATAAATAGTTTAGACGCAACGCGCGGCGACCTCGAAGACAATTTTTAAGATTCGGGCGCCTTTCGTAGGTATCAATTACTGCTGTTTCTATTATATAGAAATAGCGAATATACCTACGAAAAGCGCCCCAAATCGTAAAAATGGTCTTCGAGGGCACTGCGCGTCACATCTAAGCTATTTGATTATCTTATATCTAATATTATTATAAAGAGTATTACATTCCACAATTGGCCTAAAATATAGAGGTGTAGTTTTCTGCGTTCCATAGCTACATAGATACATTATACATATAGGTTTTGCGCCCCAGAATCCTAAATATTGAAGCCAGACAATGAACAAAATACAAATTGTCAACTTGTATCAGGTATCAGATAATCAAATAGTTTAGATGCAATGCGCGCCGCCCTCGAAGATCATTTTTGCGATTCAGGTGCCTTTCGTACGTATCAATATCCGCTGTTTCTATTGTAATATAAGAGTGTCACATCTCACAATTGGCCTAAAATATATGAGTGCTGTTTCCTGTGCTCCATAACTACACTATACATAATATAGAATTGTTGCGCCCTAGTGTCCTATATGTATAATGAAGCCAGTGGGTACAACAAAATTCAACTCGTATCAGGTATCAGATATCAAAGGCTAGAACACATAGCTCGAAAATGGTACCCAGGGTTTTATGTTAATAGTCTAGATGCAACGCGTGGCGCCCTCGAAGACCATTTTTACAATTAGGGTGGCTTTAGGTATCAATCTCCCCCGTTTCTGTTATAATATAAGAATGTTACATCCTACAATTGGCATTAAATCTACATGTGCAATTTCCTGAGCTGGTTAACTACATTATACATATAAGATTTTCGCGCCCCAGAATCTTACATAACGAAGTCGGTGAGTACAACAAGCAGCGCCCTTACACTTTAGGTTTTGTGTTAAAATACTTAGCGCCAATTAGTATAGTGTAACCAAAACCGTGGACCCAATAAATGGTACCCAAATCCTAACAATGTTTTTCTAGGACGCTGCTTTTTGTTCTCAATACGATATACCTGTATAAAAAATAATACCTGTGAATTTTAAAGTTTAACACATGGGTTTAATTTAGCCATCATAGGATTTTTCTTCTTCTTTTTGTATAGACATAACCCTGTCTGTTTTTTCAATGTGCCTCTAGTAAGTTGTCGTTCCATTGTTTTCGTGGTCTTCCAACTGATCGTCTTCCTATTTGGGAACCGTGTCTCGCTGTCCTTACTACTCTATTTGTTGTCATTCGGCTTATGTGGTAACTCTATTCTATTCTTCTGTTTCTTACCCAGTTATCAATGTTATCCACCTTACATCTCCGTCGTATATCTGTACTTCTAGCTCTGTCCCATAGAGTCTTACCATCGATTTTTCGAAGGGTTTTCATCTCCGCTGTTTCGAGCAAACTTTTTGTCCTCTATGTGTCGAGTCGTGTTTCTGCCGCGTATGTCATAATTGGTCTGATGACTGTTTTGTAAATTCTGCCTTTCATTTCTTTTCCGATATTTTTATTTCTCCATATTGTGTCATTCAGGCAACCTGCGGCTCTGCTTGCTCTATTCACTTGAACTTTCATTTCTGTTTCGAGCCTTCCGTAGGTAGATAGTGTGATGCCTAGATATTTAAACTCCATCACTTGTTCTATTATCTGACCATCCAGCTTCAATTTACATCTTATTGGATTTGCTGTTATAACCATGCATTTTGTCTTTTTGGGGAAATTAGCATGTTAAATTTTCTGGCGGTTATGTTAAAAATTGGTGCAGCATTCGTTGTAAATCAACTTTCGATGTCCATCTGTGTGGACACGCTTGCCGTGTCCTTAGTCGTTCCTTCCTCGCCGGATTTCTCCACTATTCTATCTCGTTTCTCAATGCTGCCGAGGGCAACTTGTCTGAAAGTGCCCTCCATGCCTTCGGTGACTTTTTTAAGGTTTTTACCGCATTCTTGATCTCGACCTTCGTGTCTGTATGGTTGGACATTAGTTTCACTAAATTATTTGTAACTCTGGTAAGTTTCTCCATTGCTCTTACCATAGCCTTATGTCGGAGCTCTCCTCCTCTCTAGATCTTTTTTCTCCAAATGAGGAGCTCCTTTCAAGTTTGCCTCCCTGGAAGATCCGTCTTGGTCAGGTCCCTACCCCTTCTAACCGAAGACCCCCTTCTCCGAAGATTATAGTCTCCTCCTTCCTCTTTTCCTCTTCGCTGAGTACTTTCCTTTTGTACATTCATAGTTTGTTCCAGCTGCACCACCACTGGTGACTCGCTCCATTGTCTCTTCGTTTTGTTTTATTTCCTGCGTGATTAAATACTTATTCATATAGTTCCCACAAGTAGGGGCGAATTATACTATCCGGCAAGGCAGTGCGCCCTTGTCCACATTAAGGCTTGAATTACAAAGTCTTTCGTCAGTTCTCCGAGGGCTCCGTTTGCGGCCGTCTGACGCTAGACCGCTATACCATTCATCACTAACACCAATCATCAAGATTTTTGTCAAATGTTTTTGAACCAGTAGATTATTCTGTAAAAGCAGTTGAAAAATTATTAGCACTTTTCAAAACCAAAGAGCGTAACGTAGTAAAAGGAATACTTGAAAACTGATGCTATATGTTTGTGGCATCTTAATAATTTACTATTCCCAATAAAAATAGTAAATTACTTCATGGATTTAAATTTATATTACATTTAAAAAAAATTCACAAGTAATATTGATTTACTTGACATAAAAAGTTTGATGTAAAAGCTTAGGAGGGGGGTCTGGCGCCTTTGTTTAGAGATTAGGTTGGCGCCTTTTTTAGAATTTGGGTTGGCGCCTTTTTCATGAGCCAGTCCGGCCCTGCCACGGCTTTATTAAAGATTACACTAAAACAACAATTTATCTAAATGTCTAATATGTACCATTTACATTTACATTTATTTCGCGTCCGAACATCGAAAAATGTTACTCGACCGACGACTACAAATTTATAACTAACTCTAATTTCAAAAATGTCTCTTTATATAGTTATAAAAATTAATCTACTGATTTCCAGAAAAAAATCGAAAGATATGTATTATTTACAAAGCAACAAAAGAAAGGTGTATTAGGTGACCTTCTAGATATGCCGATACGTTCGTAAACAGCTGTCTCGCCGACGAACAGGGTTTCAGACACTTCGGCGCCAGAAAGTTCTGGCGTTGACAGGGCCGGCCTGGGACCGTGACATTGCCCCCTCCTCAAAAGATGGTTCCTCCTGGAACCTTGTCGGGACTGGAACTGGATGCTGGTATCTGCAACTGGACCCTCTTTTACAACTCCCAGTTGTATAAAAGTGACAGGGGACGGTCTTCTCTCCGCACCAGTAACTATGCGGATTGCAACAGACTAACACCTGGACCTCGGTGTCTTGGAAAATTTCTTCTACCATATTTCGGATAACTCTCCAGTCTAATTGGCTGCATTCTAACTTTGGCATGGCTAACTTTTGCACGTCGGACTCCAACACGTGCTCTCTCAATTGAATTAATGCATCCCATACATCTTGGTAGGTAGGTTGGTCATGGACAGTGTCTTTTGTTACCAGATAGAATAGGTAACGTGATGCATCTTGGAGTTTCAATGCTTTGCCAGGAGCTGGCAGTTGGCATTGAAGTTCTGCAACTCGACCAAACTTCCTTCGGAAGGCGGATGCCAACCCTCGTGCGTCTTTGATACTGGCCGGGATAGTATGGGCCAGCGAATAGTCATCGGGAAGTGCGAGAAGATCTCGCTTTTCTTCAGTGGTAACACCATGTCTTGCTTTACCGGTACCTCCGTAGGCACCCATGAACTCTTCAAAGGTAAGGTCAGGTATTTCTCGAACTTGGTTGACTTCCACTTCTTCATCTACGTCGTGGTCTCCCTCGTACGGCGCCAACCGGTTATGGTGGACTATCATCGGCTTTCCCCTAGGAATCTTGCTTATTCGGTAGATAACGTCATTGATTTTCTTGACAATGAGGTACGGACCTTCCCAGAACTGCTGCAACTTGGGAGAGCAGCCTGTTCGCTTCTTTGGATTATAAAGCCAGACTTTGTCGTTCTCCTTGAAACATCCCTTTTCAGCTTGGGTATCGTATCGTTTCTTCATTCGGTCGCTAGCGATCTGAAGATTAGAACGGACCAACTCATGTATATCGTCCATTCTTCTTCGTAATTCATTCACGTAATCCTCACCAGCAACATCTTCTCCAGGTCGACATCCAAACTCTAGATCACAGGGTAGACGCATCTCACGTCCAAATAGGACTTTTGCTGGTGTTTGGCCAGTTGATTCATTAACAGCAGATCTATAGGCCATTGCGAAGAACGGAAGGTACTGGTCCCAGTCTCGTTGATGATTGGACACCATCTTTGTCAAATACTTGCCGACTGTCCTATTCATACGCTCCACCATTCCATCCGATTGCGGGTGATAGGCCGTGGTTCTTGTCTTCTTCATGCCTAGTTTATCACAGATTCCTTGAAATAGATCGCTCTCAAAGTTCCTTCCTTGGTCACTATGGATCTCCAGAGGTACTCCAAATCGGCTGATGCAGTCTTTGATTAACACATCTGCAATAGTGGCGGCCTTCTGGTCTGGAATTGCGTAGATCTCCACCCACTTCGTGAAGTAATCCATTATCACCAACATGTATTTGCATCCATTGTCACTTTCTGGAAATGGCCCGGCAATATCCAAAGCTATTCTTTCAAACGGACTTCCAACATTGTACTGTCTCATAGGAGCCTTTCTTTTCCGGTAGGGCCCGTTACTTGTAGCACAGGTAGTACATTTCTTACACCAGTCCTTCACATCGTCGGAACTATTCATCCAATAAAATCGTTCCCGAATTCTCTGAAGGGTCTTCTTTACACCAAAATGCCCTCCTGATGGACTGTCGTGTAACTGACGAAGTACTTCGGCTACTCTGCTCTTTGGAATCACCAACTGTGTTCTCCTCACCGAACCATCATCATTTTCTATTACTCGTTTAAGCAAGCTGTCTTCCAAGATAAATGAGTCCCACTGGGCCCAATACGTCTTAACTACTGAGCCTAGGCTTGATATTTCTTGCCAAGATGGTCGACGATTTTCTTCTTTCCATTGTCGAATCTTCTGTAAAACTGGATCTTTTTCTTGTTCTTCCTTGATCTTGGTAGGCGTCCACTCGTCGTTGACCACTGTTGTTCTTAGTACTGCTGCTTCCTTTGACTCTGTTTTGTTGCAATGGGAACATTCTGCTGGACACGGTCTTCTAGATAGAGAATCAGCGTTCCTGTGGCTAACTCCGGCCCGATGCTCGATCTTGAAATCATATTCTTGAAGTCGTTCAATCCATCTGGCTATCTGACCCTCTGGATTCTTAAACTGCATTAACCATTTAAGGGCGGCATGGTCGGTTCGGATTAGAAACTTCCTTCCGTAGAGGTATTGATAGAAGTGTTCCACTGATTTTACTACTGCTAGAAGTTCTCTTCTCGTGACGCAATAATTTCGTTCAGGTTTTGAAAGCACTTTACTAAAATATCCAAGGACTCGTTCCTGTCCTCCTTGGATCTGCGACAGCACTCCTCCAATTCCCACATTGCTTGCATCCGTATCTAAGATGAACTCTCCTTCTGGCAGTGGATACCCTAATATTGGCGCTGTAATTAAATGCCTCTTCAAAGTTTCAAAGGCCGTTTGGCAGTCTCCATCCCAGCAATAATCCCTTGCTTCCTCTGTAAGTCGCGTTAATGGCTTAGCGATATCTGCAAACTTCTTAATGAATCTCCGGTAGTAAGTACATAGTCCCAGGAAACTTCGCACTTGATGTTTATCAGTTGGTTCCGGCCATTCCTTAATGGAATCGATTTTTCCTTTGTCCACGGCCACTCCTTCTTTGCTGACTATATGGCCTAGATAATTGACTTTACTTTGAAATAGCTGGCATTTCTTGGAGTTTAACATTAACTGGGCAGCTTTAAGTCGATTAAAAACGTCTTCTAAATTCTTCAGGTGGTCTTCAAACGTCTCCCCCAAAACGATTATGTCGTCTAAATACACCAGGCACGTCTTCCAAGATAAACCTCTCAACACATTTTCCATAAGCCTCTCAAATGTCGCAGGTGCGTTACAGAGTCCAAACGGCATAACGTTGAATTCCCATAATCCAGATCCTGTCGTAAAGGCCGTCTTCTCTTTGTCCACTGGATCCATCTCTACCTGCCAATATCCAGACTTCAAGTCCAACGTAGAAAACAATTTACTTCCAGCCAATGTGTCCAACGTGTCGTCGATCCGAGGCAGAGGATAACTATCTTTCTTGGTAACATTGTTCAACAAACGGTAGTCCACACAGAACCTCGTAGTTCCATCTTTCTTCTTGACCAGGACCACCGGAGAGACCCATGGGCTCGTAGAAGTTTCTATCACCCCGTCTTTCTTCATTTCTTGAACAATCCTTTCAGCTTCCTCTCTCTTCGCCTGTGGTAATCGTCGAGCTGTTTGACGAATTGGCCTAGCGGTACCAGTGTCAATTTTATGTTTGACAACTGTCGTTCTTCCTGTCTTTCCTCCTTTCGGTACGAATATGTCACGATATTGCCTAAGAAATTCCCTTAATTTTCTTTTTTTCATTTGATTTAGAGACTGGCCTGCAACTGCAACCATTTGGTCGAACTTGTCGTTGGAATTATCTGATGTTGTCGTCTGGCGGATTATGGACGTCACGGGTACACAAGTTCCTACTTTTGTCTCCTTCTTGATGGTCACTTGTTAGTCATTGACATTAATAAATCTCACGGGAATTTCTTTAGCAGAAGTAACCAATTCCTTTCCAATTATGATTCCTCGGCCAACCTCCTCGTCGTGGTTCCATGGCTCCATCATAATAGGTGTTCCTTCTTCCACAATTCCCTGTAGCCGCGCTACGATGATCGTTTCACTCCTCGCAGGCACAACTGTATCTTCTTTAATGGCTGCTAGCACAGTGATGTCATCATGTGGATGAAGAAATACCTCCTCGTTGCCAACTTTGATTACCCGGTTCTTAAAATCCAACTGAAATCCATGCAAATTCATTACGTCCATTCCTAATATAACATCTTCTTCGATGTCTGCAACTATGACAGTATGGACGAACTTTTCTGCTCCAATCCCTAATTGTATCTGGATTTCTCCGTGGATGTTGGCATTTTCACCTGTGGCAGTCCGCAGTCGCAACCTCGTTGGTAAGAGTTTCTTACGGCTGTTTATAACTGACGGTCGTATAATGGTCCTGGTCGCTCCGGTATCCACCAACAATGTATACTTTTTACCGTTTATTTCTCCATCCACATATACACTATCCTCACGACATTTCAAAGAAGCTATTAGTATGAGAGGGTCTTTGGAAAAGTTGCGGGTCGAAGCTGCCCCCCTAAGGCCGACCCGTTCTAGTTTTCCTGCTGGTGAGTCTCTTGATTGTTATTGTACCTAGGGTACTTACATGAACTCCGTACGTGTCCCATTTCCCCACAGTTCCAGCACCTTATGGTCTTCGTTTTCTTGGATGCAATGTCTTTCAACATATTAACAAGCTGGTCAAGTTTGTCCTCATCCTGTTCCTCTTTCACAGTCCTCACTTTACTGTACCCACCAGAGGCCTGGGTAGCTGATTCGTATTCGAGGGCGGCAGACAAGACATCGACCAGCGTCTTGTGACGAGCTAATCGCAGTGTTCTTTGCATTTCATGATCACGAAGGCCATCAATAAATGTTTGAACAGCCAACTTTTCCATCATGTCTTCGGGAGCTGTTGGATATGCATATCGTACCAACCTGGCAATATCGACCTCGTATTCTTGAAGAGCTTCATCTTTCTTTTGTCTTCGATTTTTAAACTGCGACTGATAGACATGCTCTAAATGTTCGTGCCCATATCGCATATCCAGTCTCTTTTTAAGCTGCTCGAAGTCATCTGTCTCCTCTACGGCTATGGTCTGGAGGACATCCAAAGCGTCGCCTCGAAGAGCAATAGTGAGGTTTACAGCTTTTTCTTTTTCGGACCATCCGTTCGCTCTGGCCGCCGATTCGAACTGTTTCATGTAGTTGTTCCATAATGACTTTCCGTCGAAATTTGGCACCTTAACACGGGCATGACCTACACTCCCTTCAACTATCGACCGTGGCTCCAGTTTGTATTTGGTTTCATCATCTTTGATGTCTGTTAAGATGGGTTCCATCCCTTTGTCTACTTTTTCCGTTTCCTCCATTTTCTTTTCTATTTCCTTGATCTTTTCTTCAAAAGTAGATTTTATGGACGATATCTTGTCGTCAAAATCCGAAGTGACTTTAGAGATCTTGTCAGTCATCTTGCTTTCAAGGGATGAAATATCACCCGAAACTTTCAAAATATCACTAGAAACTTGGGAGATTTCACCAGAAACCTTTTTCTCTAATGATGTAATGTCTGTGGAAACTTTGTTCTCTAACGATGTAATGTCTGTCGATACTTTAGAAACATCGGAGGAAACTTTCGAAATCGACGAGATCACAGCAGCATGCTTGTCTTCAAACAAATAGGTTTCTGGATCTTGACCCTCTTCTTGAAGAGCGTTCTTTAGACGTTCGACTAGATCAGCCTTTTTCCCAGTAGTGTCCATGTCTCTCTCTTCTAACTGGTTGCGGAGCTCCTTAACGATCAATTCAGTGATTTTCTTATGTTGTGAAGACATTGTCACACACTTTATTTATTACGATTTATATTTTATTTATTTTTAAAAGTTCCACACTCTATTTAAACCGAAAATTTACGTTAAATTTATGTATTTCAAGTATCCCACTTCTGACACCATTTTGTTACGCGATTGACTCTACTATTTTATTGTTTATGTTTTTAGGCACTAAGTTTAATTTAATTGACTTTATTTATTTTTAATAACTTACACTTAAAGAAATAAAGAACACTGAATTTATATCCTTTAATAACACTAATTTACAAACTTAACATTAAAATACTACATTATTTTTATTCGTTACAAAATAACCACGGCTTTATTAAAGATTACACTAAAACAACAATTTATCTAAATGTCTAATATGTACCATTTACATTTACATTTATTTCGCGTCCGAACATCGAAAAATGTTACTCGACCGACGACTACAAATTTATAACTAACTCTAATTTCAAAAATGTCTCTTTATATAGTTATAAAAATTAATCTACTGATTTCCAGAAAAAAATCGAAAGATATGTATTATTTACAAAGCAACAAAAGAAAGGTGTATTAGGTGACCTTCTAGATATGCCGATACGTTCGTAAACAGCTGTCTCGCCGACGAACAGGGTTTCAGACACTTCGGCGCCAGAAAGTTCTGGCGTTGACAGGGCCGGCCTGGGACCGTGACACTATTTATAAAGAAACATTAATTAATAGGTACTAAGTGCATCACCTATTAAATTAATAAATTTAAAATATTAAGAAAATTAATTTATTAGTAAAAAAGAAATCACAGAATATATAAAACACCTTAATCTTCGTCTAGTGTTTCACACAAACCGACTGGCAAATCTTCCGAGAAAGGCAAACGATTTGAGGGCATATGAGACTTTAACTTTGTTATTAAATTTGTCTTCCTCTCCATAGTAATTCCTCGACACTCTGCCTTATGTACTGGTTGAGTTAAGATGGCATTTGTATATTTTTTCAAAAAAAGATTTATAAAATCTGTATATGCAGATTCGAAGTTAGTTTTATACGATATAATTGTTTACCCCTCTCAAATTTCAAGGATACAATATCCTTTAAATAAACACGTGGGTTCATATTTTTCAACTCGTGTTTTGATATATAATCAGTGAATTTAAAAAAGTCTCCGATTTTCATTGAATGTACATTAACTTTAGAAGAATTGGCATTTGAAACTGCTTGTATAAAATCATTGAAATCATAAACTTTCGTCATTCTTTTAAGTGACATTTCTACTTGGTGGTGGAACGAATCTGCCGCCATGAATGTGTGCACTGGCTGAAAATACTTCAAAATTACACTTTCGGCAGCTATTACTGACGAATTTACAATGGTTATTAAAAAACTAATCAATGTCCAGTTCTTGTTCTGGCTGGAGCAGTTGTCTAACCAGATTGTGATATTTGTGGCATCCCTATTAGTTAACAGAAAGGCATAAAATGCCGAGACAATATCTGTTGCGTTGCTTTCGTTTGCATATATTCCTTATTTTCGGTGTTTGCAGGCCTCACTATTATTATGTCTGATATTATATTGATTTTTGAAGTCGCTTTATTGGTCTTCAATAAGTGTAAATCCGTTGAAAATGAATCGTCTTCTATTTCAATAGTCTCAGTCTCTTCAGATTCACCTTCTTCAGGTATATAGTCATTATTTTTCGTTACACACCTTGGTTTTTTAGTTTTCTGTCTGATTACACTTATTTTTTCTTGTAGGCTTTTATTTAATACAGCCTGAACCATTCTCTTGGAACGACTAGCAGTTCTGCAATTTCTGAAACAAAAATGGAACATAAAATCTGAAATAAACAAATACATCTTTATTTAAAATTTAAATAAATATTAAAAAACTAATTCTACAAAGTCACTCGCAGCCAGTTTAAAAATAAGTTACAGTATTTATGTATTTTCCCGCGCAAATAAACACATGAACTATCACATTTTTCATTCAGAAATATC
Organism: Diabrotica virgifera virgifera; assembly: GCF_917563875.1. NCBI lineage: Eukaryota > Metazoa > Arthropoda > Insecta > Coleoptera > Chrysomelidae > Diabrotica > Diabrotica virgifera. The sequence goes on along the minus strand of NC_065445.1, from coordinate 72,196,090 downwards.
TAAAGTAGGTAATTGCTTAATAGTATTATATGTACTTACTCAGTATCCATTGTAATTCTTCAAATATATTGCCTCTTTCAATTTACTGTTTTTAAAACTAACAATACCAACAATAATTCACACCGATACACGTCAAACTGCACAGTCAGAAGCTATTCCTTACTGGGGTTTAAGGTTATGTTGTTGAGTCACGTGTTGCAAACGTCATTCTATATTAAGAGACATTGTCCTATCTGCATATATCAGCCAACTTCGGACATACTCGTCTAGCAATATTACTTTAGGACAATTTTATTTGGTATTTGATTAACTTTTGTTGGTTCGGACAAAATAAATATGGCAATTTTGAATCATTGCCATAGAGGTATATATTAACATAGAGGGAGCCTACCTTCCGCGCTTCCTGACGACAAGATCTCATGGACTGGTTTGCTGCATCTCTTTCTAGCACATTATATCGAAAATCTATGATGACATTCAGTGTGAATATAGGCACGGAAGAGGAGGACAACCGTAGCAGCTTCACTATGCGTAAGAGTGAAACAGTACTAATCCAAATAAAAAAGATGGTGTCGTCACTTCGCTCTGAATGACACTCTCTCTATGCTAATATATAACTCTATGATCATTGCCTGTCAGTTACATCTTTTTGACGTAGTAAATATGTTAAGTTTTAAACTAAGAGTCCAGTGAGACAAAAACCTGAAAATACGAATTTTTGCAGATATGACCTTTTGTCTTAGTAGGGCAGTGTTGTTTGTGGAATAACTCCGTTTTTAAAAGCTTTTCTTTACTTCAATAGTTTGCATCAAATCTTTAGACGCTAATTTGACTGACTTTGCAGACCTATGCATTCGCGGGAACAATACACGAATAGTCAATAAAAATTTTTTATGTTTATTAGGTAATTGTTTAAATAAAAAAAAACGATTTTACTGGAAAATGCTTAAATTCTCTTGTTTTTTACAATGTAGAAACTTAAAACTTTTACGGATTGTAGCTAATGATATGAACTATACATAATTTCACTTTTTACGCTTCATAAATATTTATGCTTCATAAATAAACAATAAAGTTTCAAATTTTGAACGCTCATACATTTGTTTATATATAAATCGGCGTTTATTCGTGTCAAATTTCAATACGATACGAAACAAAACTTCAACCAAAACTCGAATTAAAAAATTCGTGTTTTTATCGTAGTCTTAGAAAAACCACCGGTAGAGACGTTTTGGGCTACAATTAACATTAGAATTCGTTTTGTCGTATTAATTAATTAAACGCTTTTCTTTAGTTCAATCGTTTGGGTCAAATCTTTGGACGTTAATTTGACTGCATTTTCTTCAATGCAAATGACTAACAATTTGCAGACATATGCATTCGCGGAAACAATACACGAATAGTCAATAATTTTTTTTTTGTTTATTAATTGTTTAAATAAAAAAAAACGATTTTAACGGAAAATGCTTAAATTCTTTTGTTTTTTACAATGAAGAAACTTGATACTTTTACAGATTATAGCTAATTATATGAACTATACATAATTTCACTTTTTACGTTAACTGTTTACGTTATGCTTCATAAAAAAACAATAAAGTTTCAAATTTTTTGCCGAATCCGATTACTTTTCATGTTTCTACATCATATGTTTTATACATATTTTAATAGACATGACTATATATTTTAATGTTTGAAAAGTGTAAGACTAAAAAGTAAAAAATAAAAAAATATGAAATAAATATTTTTAAGAAATGCTTTTCTTTAGTTACGGGTGACTAAAATTAAACATATTATAAAGAATTAACTAATAAGCAAAAAATAAAAAAAATTGAAAAAATTATAATATGTTTAATTTTAGTCACTCGTAACTAAAGAAAAGCGTTTCTTAAAAATATTTTTTTCATATTTTTTTATTTAAATACTTATAAAGATCGTATTCTTAAAGTCCAAATTTCACAAGTTGTAAGTTTTTATTGGCACCAATTTGATGTCTATTAAAATTTAGATGATGCCCAAGTGCCTATTTTTCAGCTTCTCATCTTTGTTAACTCATTTTGATTAAGTTCTACCGATATAGTTTACAGTCAGAAGAGTTTAATTTGTTAAATCGGCTCTTTTTTAGTTGACCCCTTTTATTTTTCAGTTCAAACGAAAAAAATACTAAATCTAAGGTTAGTTTTGAGATGAGTTTGTGTTAGTGAAACTGACAGCGGGTCCCATGGATATACCTAATTTATGTATATAGAAATGCCATAAAATACAGAAAGTTGGAGGTTGCTAAAAATAAGATGTATTGTTTGAATGTAGGGAAATCCTTCTAAGTTTGTAAAGCTTTCGTTGGAAAAAATTCTTCTAATTTGAAAACGTAATTGCCTTTTTTATTAGATATCATCGTCATTATCACAGTGTTACAATCCTGAATGGTTCTTGACTGGCTCTGCAACTTTTTTCTAATTGGATTGGTCTTTTATCAATATGTAGGCATATGAAATGTTCATTTTCTAGTTGGATATTGTCTAGTACTATATATGACTACGGTTTCGCTAGTACTGACCGAGAGTTTTTCCTTGTTACGCCCCCTAGTATGGATATTTAACATTCATTTGTGTGAGTTGAATAGAACAGCTCTGTATTTTTCTCTTATCTTAATTACTAGATCATCCGCATATGTCTGAACTTCTAACCCATGTGCGCCAAAGCCCGAGATTAGGTCAGCCACCAGAAGTGACTACAGAAGAAAAGAATGCACTTCCCTGTGTAGTTGCTTGGGCCACAACCTCCTCTCCCTGCACGTGTGTTAGAATCAGCTTATTTTGCAGCATTGCTTTGGTCCAGTTGTATATGGTAGAGGATATCGCTTTGGATGCTGCTGCATCATGAAGCGAATTTGATAGTGCATTACACTACCAAACTTATGATGTAGTCATTGATTGTCTGAACTATCTTGTCTATTACCTAGATTATCCGTCTCCTTTTTAACGTGCCCTATCAAGTCCCCTTGATGTTGGCGATTAACATCACGTTCTGCTTTCTTTATTCCTGTCCACTTCCTGATATTCTTCAACCAAGAGGCCTGCTTTCTACCAATTCCTCTGCGTCCTTCGATTTTACCCATCATAATAAGTTGAAGAATATTATACCGGTCTCCCCTTACTACGTGTCCAAAATATATTTGATGTTATCAAGCAGCATTTTCTCTCTTAAGGACTGCCACATTTGTCAGCATAGGCGTCCATGGTATTTTCAGTGTAAACTGAACGATTAATGGTGGATATTTTTAATGTCCATGCTTCGACACCATACAAGAGGACTAATACCATACAAGAGGACTGCAAGTTGAAGTTGCAAGTTATCATTACAGTAGAATGACCTCATTTTTAAAAATGTCGTGCGGGCTATCTCGATTCTACATTTTATCCATAATCAAATTAATTAGAAATGGGCTGAGACTGTCTCCTTGTCTAATCCAGCATGATGTTGGTGCATTTCCGGTGATGATTATTTATTCTGATCACTATATATTAATGGTGATGTGTATCATCCGTTTTCTGTTAAAATAGACATAATGTCTTTCAATTGAACATTGTCGTGTACCTCTGTTATGCCGCGTCCGCATTGGTAAATTGTTCGTGCGTACCAGCTATTCGTCGCAAATATTTGCGTGCTCGAAGTAAGACTTGTTCGTTGCATAAATCGGACGCAAGAATTTTCGACGCACACAACGCACACGCTCCATCGGTTATCGTTTTCGAGCGAAGATCAAATGATTTGAGCAACGCGTTCTTACCGATAAAAATTTGCGACGCAAATTCTTGCGACGAACCATTAGTTCAATACGCACGAAAAATTTACCAATGCGGACGCGCCATTAAGTCTACAAAATAGGCGAATAGCAGTTTGTTGCCATATTCTTTTGTACTGACAATCTTTTACTTGACGCATCTGTTCACAAACGACCCAAAATATCGTGTATTATTAAGCGTAACATATAAAGTAATATTATTACACACATAAAAGTAACATAAAAACAATAATTCTAGACTTAAAACTAAGATTCTTCAACAAGTTCATTAAACTTTTACATCTGTCTTAGAAATAAATGGATAAGATCTGTATATCAGATGTAATTGTATACGTCTATGCTACTTTTACAAAATAAACGAAGAGAGAAATTCCACTAAATGCTTCCAACAACATTCATGTTATTAAACCTTTACATATCTATTTCAAGATCTCATGAAATTAACACTTTCATCGACGACAATACATAAAAGACAGGGGCATAAAACGTCAACTTAAAATCTAAAGTCTGAAATGATTACCTTATTGCGCTGTTGCCATCAAAAATAGTTGGTGTGAAGATAATGATAAAATACTGTAACCTATGGCATTAAGATTGTAGAAGCTAAGTACATTATCCCACCAAATAATAAAAAATGCAATATAATATAGATAATAGGTAACTTTGTGAGGACAAAATAAATCTTTTGGTACTGTTAATATGAAGAAACTTATTTTTTAGTGATTAATAATAATTCATATGCCTGATACATACCCTTATTTGATACTTAAGTACTTGAGCCGATTCCACAGGATAACATTTATTCTTGACGTTTTTGTTGTAAGCAAAATTTATACCCATAAGGAAAAATGTTTCATCATTTTTAATAGTTTAAAAAATCTACTTATTTTCTCTGCCCTAAATGCATTTTAGCATATGGGCAAATTATTATTTTTCAGTGGCGACGCGTGACTTTTTCTGAAGTGTTACCAAAACCAGATGCAAAAAATCTTATTTCAAAAAATGAAGATATGGCTAAATGTATATATACACTCACCGGCACAAAATTCCGCCACCCAAAATTTTTGATCAAGTTTGACAATCTGTAACTTTATTATTTGTACTTCGATTTTCAAGATTCTTACACGAATTTGTAGGTACATGTATTGTTGTCAATTGACATTATTCCGGTAACAAAAAATTTTTGCTTAGATGGCATTATACGGGGGTGAATATAAGCGTTGTTTTTTCTCCTAACTTTAAAAAATTCTGTGGAAAAATCGGAGGGCTAATTTTGTTTCATACTCCTTTTGTATTATCCTGGCGGTATCACTAAGGTCCTGTTTTTTAAATTATCTGAATATCTCTTTTCTTGTAAGAGCTGTAATTAAAAACACTGCTTTGAAGGTTTATCTAATTAAAAGTATCAAACTCACTAAAATTAACAAAACAAAACAAATTTAACAACAAAACAAAACAATTCAATAGCCGTTATGTCCACCTCTTGCAGCAACGACTGCTCGCAATATGTTTAGCATCTAATAAAGATGTGTTTTCCTTGCCTGGGGAATAGCCCGATATTCCTCTACCAGGGCCATAACTGTACCAACTTTTCTGGAGGCTTAGGATGACGGCAAATAGCTTTTTTTATTCATCTCATAAATGCTCAATATGATTGAGATCTGGGCTGCATGCGGGCCATTCTAATATTATCAATCCAACCTCAATTGTATGAGTCAATCAGTGTTTTTATTTACAAAAAATGGTACAGCTCTTACAAGAAAAAAGATATTCGGATAATTTAAAAATAAAATGTTGGTGATGCCTCAGGGAAAATATGACAGGACTATGAAACAAAATCAGCTATTCCATTTTTCTACAGAATTTTTTAAAATTAGGAGAAAATACAACGCTTCTTTTCACCCATGTACAATGACATGCAAGCAAAATTTTTTGTTATCGGAATAAGACCAAACAATATGAATACTTGTACCTACAAACTGGTGCAAGAATCTTGAAAATCGGAGCACAAATGATAAAGTTATAAATTGTCAAACTTAATCAAAAATTGTGGGTGGCGGAATTTTGTGCTGACGAGTGTAGCTTCAATAATATCATTTTGTATATCACTTGAAACTCTCGAAAAACAGATGTTTCTAGATGTTGACAAAATTTTTGATCTTTTTTGGCAATTAATGTTAACAATTCCCTGTAATTGCCTCGATTGTCAGAGTCGTCGCACTCAAAATGATCACGAAACGCTAGTTCTTGTTTGGCCCAAAAACATACAGTATCTGTTATAAGTGTGCTAAGGATATACCTATCTATTTTTTGAACAAACTCATTATGTTTAGCAATATTTGCTTTAAAACTTGGTTAAGAGAACTTTTGATTTTTGTTTTGCCAAACTGAATCAAACTGGGTATACATCTTACATGTAGGTAACGGAGAAATTTCATGTCTCCTTTTTAAAAATCTAACACTATTTAAATCGTGAACCTGGTCTACCCATTTTTCTGTAGAAACCAGAAGACATGGCCAACAATACAGTATATTTTTCTTGCAACCATAATGTAACCAAGGATTTTCACTGTACGAACTAAATTTTAAATATCGAACTACTTTTTTTTGATTCCTTTTTTAAATTTTTTAAAATAGGTCTTTCATTTTTAATAATCTCATTTTTTTCTTCAAAATTATACAAGGAGAATTACTTTTCAAGTAGTTGATCGATTAAGACGCGAGACTCATCCATAATTAACTGCACGCACACTTTTTATAGGTACTGTCACCAATTTTAAATCTGGTAACAGCGCTACTGATACCAAGCGCGCTTATGCCGTCGCTTCTTCAAAATTTTCAGTCACTAGCCGGTCCCGAGCGCTAGCGCGGGTATATAACCATTGTACCCAGAAATGAGTCTGGTAACAGAGTATAATAAAGTGCAACTGAGTCACATAAACTCGCCAATATTTTCGTGTCTACGAGTAGTTGGCTATTTACTGAGTTAGGTACTATTACCACATAATATAATAATATATTTCTATTGGTAAAAATATTGGTAAATAGAATTAGTCATCGTCGTAAAATATTTATTTGCAAGATTTTTAACTGTTACCAATGGTAACAGTGGTTACATGGACGCTTCGCCAGTGTTATTTTTCAACTATTAAAACAAAATAATATTTTAAATTCATCGCATGTATGGTTGGTTGCCTATCTTTAGTAATACACTCATTTGAACCCTGTTGACAATTCATTTTTAAATAACGTTATTTTCACGCTGTATATTGTTCTTGTCAGCTTAATGTGGAATACTTGTAGTCCTAGCACACGATGTCGGTTGTTATTATTGAATTTTACCACAAATAAAATTTTATAAAAAATTTTTGGCTAGTGTACTAAACTACATATCAGTTAACACAACTTCATGTTACACTTTCTATCTTTACTGTCATTAGTCAGAAACGCTTTCACACCTGTCACCTGTAATCAGTTGGCTTTTACCTTTCTCTTTGTGAAGACAGAGAAATCAACTCAACCACCCACATACTTGTGGTATAGTCATATGGTGCCTTGAGGTATACCCTTTAAATTTCACCCATCGCCAGGGTTTAATAAATAATATGCCAATGTAGGACCTTTGGTCGGCATTTTAAGGCTTTTAACCCATGTATTTTTGGTGGCTTAGCATGTAGAGCTTGTAAGTATATCCTAATATTTTATCTTGGTCATCCTTTAAAAAAAATTTTTACTCTTGTCTTCACTAATTATGGTTGTACTTATTTTAGGCTTAGACCACTGATGATACTCTCTTTAGAGCGAAAACATTCTGTATTTTAATGTAGCCCTTTATTGGGGTTTTCAAACTAAAATACCTTTTACACAGAAGATCTTTTTCTTCAATTTTTCAAAATTTATACCCCCTTGGTATAACAAAACACAAACAATAATTCATTTCACATTCAAACGTAAGTAAATATTTAGTTAATTATAATCTAACTTCTTGAACATGTCCATTTAAATATAAATACCCGATCAACCCTTATTCGTAATTAAGCGAAATTTTTATGTAATATTTGCTGTAGATTATTGATATTTTAATATATTTACGTTATGCGAGAATTCTTAGATGTTACACCGAGAGAACAATTTCTTTTCTCCTAAAACACCGATTTCTTTGAGCAATATTTCTTAAAAATTAACATATCCTATTAACTTAATCATACCGGTTCACATATAAAGAAACGAGTTTTTTAAACATAACTCAATAATTTCTTACAGATAATTTCTTCAATACTAAGAAATGCATTAATGGTTAAATTTAATTTTCTTATCTTAAAGTTTTTATTTCTTAAATTGAAAACTACAAATATTTTGCAGTATAATAAATATAATGTTAAGTTAATCCATATTTATATTTGTGAACAAGAAATTTTCTTGCAATCAAATAAATATTTTAAACCACAAGAAATAATTTTTCAGAAATACCCTCTGTAGTAACTGTGGTTATAAAATAAAAACTTTGTCATTAATGTCGAAATGTTACTTGCAAAGAGATTTTCTTCCACAAAAGAATTGCGCAGATTAACTATTTATGATTTAGTCGTCAGTGTTTGTCAAGATGGCGTGATATGTTCATGTTAATATAGATGGATGTTGAATTTATTGGTGTACTTTAAAAATTAACGGATATTTTGAAGGTACGTACATATATAGGTATTAAATAAAAGTAAATTGAGTAATTTAAGATGTAATAATAATATTGTTGCGTATCCGAATGGTTAAAAAAGAAACATAATAGTATCTTTATATGCTTTTTAGGTATAATGATGGACGACTCTGAAATAAAGGAGCTTATTATTCTAACTGGGAAATATGCCACAATTTAAAGCTAGGACAGAATGATATAATATATAGCTTCAGAACAATATTAAGAAAGGAGTTATTAACCAACTGCGGGCCTTCCAGAAATGGTAGAACTTCATACATGTAAGTACCTTTTTAAAAATATGTATACTTATGTATCTATAATGTCTTCTATAAAAATATACAATACAACGCTATATCAAACATGGCGGGTGGAACGCTGATGATTTTTTCTGTTAATTTATTCGAGATAAAGAAATCAGTTAGTCTAAAAGAAATATACGTTTATGGTTAAGAAATGTTATTGCCGAAAACCGTGAATTAGTTAATATGTATTAAATGGCTTAGATGTAAACTAATAATACTTTCCCGTAATAAAATTTCTTAATGATTAGGTATGCTGTCTCTTTTAGATTATAAAAATTAAGAAAATTACATATTATTATGTCTGCTTCAATGTTTTACATTGGTTCTATTTTCCCTCTTGTTTTAGCTAAACAATGTTTATTGTGTGACTTAATATTATACAGATAAATAATTAATATTTCATTAACAAAAAGAAAAAAATAAACAAAGATGTATAGGTTAAATAATGCCATGTTTGAACTAAATATTATTGATTATTATTAGTATTAATAGTTCTTATGTGGGGCCGTGTATTTGTTTTTTTGTATTTCCTAAATTTGTCAAAATAAATATCTATATCTTTATAAAAAAATTTTATTAAAGTAAGTTTACTCTTTCTACATAATGATTTTGTTTTAGTGAATTGCTGATATATACAAAGTGCTATTAACAAAAGAAGGAAAATTTGAGGAAGTTGGATTTACCTCTCCATCCCTTTATTGTTGTGTAGAAGCCAGTGGTTTAAGAGTGGAGAAAATATTTGTATGTAATAATAACGTTTTATATCTTGTTTTATTAATAAATAATGATTTTACCTTAACACAATGATTTATTTCGCCGTATGTAATATCACTTTATTTTCAAGAAATATTGACTTAACTCTAAATATACGTTTATCTCTGCGAAATATATTTCTTAACATTAAATAAATTAATTATTAATAGTAAAATAATAATATTCCTTACTAAGAAATATTATTGCTCAGAAAGAATAGTTTTCTAATGTGTAGAAAATATATTTTTATAACTAATAATATTAATTAACATCAAGTGTAATTTCTTTCTGATAAATGGGTTTGAAGTTTGCCAGAAAGTGATAGTTCACTCATGTTTAAGATATATTTCTTTGGCTGTAGTAGAATTTATTTGAAATATTTTAGAAAATTATATCTTACATACAAATGTATATTTCTTAGGCAATATGCCAAGTCGATCTTTCTTAAATATTAATAAAGTTTCTTTATGTCAAGAATTTTTTTCTCTCGGTGTACGTCTTTAGGGCCCTCTAGAGCTAGAGCATATCCCGGAGCAGACGTGGCCTCAGACCCCAACCTACTTATCGCCAGAACTACGCTCACACTTAAAAACATTAAAAGACATCAAAGAACTCCTACAATAGACACAAGCAAGCTTAAATAACAAAACGTAAAAGAATGCCTCCAACACGAACTGCATATTATGAACTGTAGCAAACTGAACATAGACACCAATGATTTTGACGAGCACTAGCAATCGACTAAAACATTGTCTACTAGAACCGTGCAAAAAAATACTGAAGACTTCCGCAAAAAGAAAAGAGGAATTAATGAACGACGAAATACTTAATATGATGGAACAACGGAGACAATATAAGAACAAAGATAACAATAAATACAGAGAGATTAACCACCAGATAAGAAGGATGATAAAGCAGGCAAAAGAAAAACACTTTGAAGAGAAATGCAAAGAGATCGAGGACCTTCGAAAAAGATACGATCTATTTAATCTACACAAGATATTAAAAGAAATGGCAGGGATAAGAAAACAAAATCTCACTGGTAAACTTCTAGATAGACACTAGATTACTATAACACAGACCGATGATAAAGTACAACGCTGGGCAGAATACATTGACGAACTATTCGATGATAAAAAAAGAGACCCGGAAAACATAGAACTCACTTTAGAAGAAATAGGTCCAGATATCACAAGAGAAGAAATAGCACACGCATTGAAAACAATGAAGAACGGAAAAAGCCCTGGACCTGACATGCTTCCCAGCGAATTAATAAAAATTATAGATGAGTTAGTAGCACAATGATGTTCTAGTGATACTATTGAACCAAATTTATAGCGCAAGGTGTATTACCCAAAGAATGGTTAACGTCGATCTTTGTTTGTCTTCACAAAAAGAAAAACGCAAGAGGCTGCGCCGATTACCGCAACATTAGCTTGATGTGCCATGTGCTACAGTTGCTACTGAAAGTCATCCATAACCGAATATAATATCATACACTGGACATATACATTAATTATACACAATTTGGGTCTCGCAATGGCCTAGGAACGTGGGAAGCTCTTTTCTCATATATCCTAATACAAAGATACCTAGATGTCAATCAAGTAACATATATATCTCTGTTTTATTGACTATAATAAAGCTTTCGATAAAATACGACATGAACAATAATTAATGAATGTCCTGAAAATAAAGAAGATAGACTACAATGACAAAGATATCAACATTGACAGTCATCAAAAAAAGGTAACTAACAACACATACAATTATTCACTGCAAATGAAAAACATCATGAATCAAAACTATAAACAAATTTTTTTATAACAACACATAAAAAATTATCAAGATTTCAGTTTGCTAATTATTGGAATGTAGAAAATCCAAACTCTTCTGATGTGATAATAAAAACTAGAAGTGGTTTTATTTTACAAAGTAATCCACATTAAATAACCACAATAAAACAAAGCTGAAATCATTAGTCCAGTCAAGTGTGGTCAAAGAATACAAAGAAACAAATTTTAACCAAAATCAATCAACACCAAATAAAACAAAACTTTCACCTGTGTTATATCATCAGTAGAATTGCATATCGAGGAAACACATATAAAAGACCACCTTACCAATATCGGAATAAAACACAAATACTGCAAAAGAATTGCATCGAGAAAAACTAGAAAACTTACACCTCTGATTAGAATAATAACGGGAGATAACTCATCATTTCAAAAACTATTAAGCGAGGGAGTATTATTTAAGAACTACCACTATCCTGTTTATCCCAGTCAACCACGTAAACCTTCTCCTATCCCATGTTCCAAATATTTATTATATACCCACACTACAGAGAACTGCACCACATCAATAAGCCATAGGAAATGCCAACGAAAACATTCAACACAAATGTGCACCTCTACTCTTCCAGAAAAGTGTTTGTCATGCAACGCCGAAGACCACCAAGCATGGGCACCTAAATGTCCTAACAGATCAACTAAACCTATCGAAGGAATTCCTAATGCACGCATTAAGTCTATGAACAAAAATTCCTCCGAAATGCCTTCAGAGATTACTGGTACAAGCAGAATACATTCACCAATGATATATCACGATCATATTATTGAAACATACATTAACAAATTAAATAATACTAAAAATAAAGATCGTCAAGAAATCATAATTAAGCTAAAAAAGAGATTTGTCCATCTACATAACATTGATACTACCCCAGTATTTAGCGGAAATCAACTATTTATACTCGATTTATGTTCGATCTGGAAAACCAACCAATGACTCACCAACTATGCCACAGAAAGGTCTTGCAATATTTCAGGATAATGGCTCATAAGGTGAGGTTTCTTTATTCAAATATCAATAGTTTTCAACCAAAGAAATATTTAACATACAACTATTTACAAGCTAACAATATCGATAGTTTTATGTGTGTGGAAAGCAAAAATAAAGATTTTATTAACCCATATTGTGACTGGTCTATAATCCAACAAAAAGGAAATATATTAAACCAAAACTTCAGAGGAGGCAGTCTTATACAATCCAGAAAAACATTGAAAATGGGTAAAGAAAATCCTCCACGAATAAACAACCCTCTTAATAACTGCATCCATGTCTCATTTCCTTTTAAAGACTCCAAATTGCATATTTTCGTTGTCTACCTTCACAATTCTTCACTAATTGAAGAAACTATCTTCATTAAAGCATCCCTTTATGATTATTCAATAATCATTGGCGATTTCAACACAAAATCAAGTCCCTCACGTATGAAGCAAATCAAATGTTTTCTTCAAAATTCAAATTTTTGCCAAATACCTACTCCTACGTTTATCATGACAGGTAACCTAAGCACAACTCCAGATATATTATTTTGTTCTAAAAATATTATAAATAATATCACAAATATACTTGTAACTCCAGATCTGGGAAGTGATCACTTGGCTTTGCAATTTGATTTTAAACTGCATCATGATCCTGACCACATTAATTAAAATAAGCTTCCCAATATAGCAAAATGTAATGTACAAAATTTAAATACATAGTAGAATGAAAGAATTTTTGAATATAAGCAGAAGAAATCTTCTTTTAATTACAATCCACCCTTCATTTTATCTCTGATTAAATTGAAGAGACAATTACTCAGGCAGATCCAAAAAATGAGACACATGCATTAAAATCACAATTTAATGAACTAAACAAAGATATGTATTCACAAACTTATATCACAATTTAAACAACATAAATGGATCCTAGCATGTAAAAGTATAAACTTCATCAAAGGAAAAACATACTAGAATGAAATAAAAAAAACTGTCCAAATATAAATGTGTTTTACACACTTCAAAAGTACAGTTTTCCCTGTTCACCTGTTCAAATATAAATCATTTAGACAACAGATTTCAGAACTGATATATGATGGCCAGACATATAGTACAGATGAAGAAAAATGTAGTGCTTTTGCAAGATACTTTGAAGAAACCTACAAATTTAATGAGGATAACAATTTTGATAGAGATACCTTAGAGGAGGTGGATAATTGGTTTGAAATTTTTTATGAAAATAGTCGTATTCTGAATGCTCTTCAGAACATCACAGAAGGTGAATATGACGAGGCTCTACATAAAGGAAAAAACACAGCTATAGGCAGAGATTCCATCAATCGTAAAATCCTTAGACAACTAGATCCAGATATTCATAAGGAGATACCGAGCATATATAATTATTGTATTATTAATCATTTCTTCCCGGATGAATAGAAGACAGGTATTGTAGTAGTTCTTCCTAAACCTTATACTAACCATCAACTACCTCAAAATTACCGTCCAATCACCCTTCTCCCAGTAATTGGAAAACATTTTGAGAAAATTATCCAAGGAAGATTGTATAATGAATTAAACCAACATATTCCAGCATACCAGTTTGGATTCAGAGAAAAATCGTCAACAACCCTTACTCTTTTAATAGCAACATCCAATATACAGGCAGCAAGATTGCAAGGACTAAAGGCCGCTGGAGTTTTCTTGGACATTAAGAAGGCTTTTGACTCCGTTTGGTATAGAGGATTATTATCTAAACTCCACAGAATGAAATGCCCCCCTTCTGTAATATGGATTATCGACGAATTTCTTAGAAGACGCAGGTGTATAGTTAAAATCAATGAAACATATTCCCATTCATTTTCAATGCAACAAGGAGTTCCACAAGGTTCACCACTCTCCTCTCTATTGTACTTATAATATCTATTGCAGTGACATATGTGACAATGGACTAACCAACACTAATTTGATATAATTTGCTGATGATACTGCAGTGATATCATATAGAAAAAATTTAATACAGACAATGGACTTATTGCAGAGGCAGGTGGATGACACAATATCTTGGGCAAATAAATGGATATTAACAATAAATCCTTCTAAAACAAAACTAGTAATATTTAACCATAGAATCCAAGATCACTCTCCAACTATAAACATATGTGATAATATTATTAAACCCTCTTAAACTGTCAAGAGTATTTGGGAATAGAAATAGGCAACAAATTGAAGTTCAACCACCACACAGCAATTATAAAAAGGAAAATTATAACTAGAGCAAAATACTTCAGAAGTTTAACGTACAAGAATGAGGGAATTGCGATTGAAACCGCAGCCAATATTTATAAAATGATTTGCAGGCCCATGGTGGAGTATGGTTTTACAATTTTCTATAATTTTAAAGGTCCTGCCAAAAATAATATAAAAGTGGGTGAAACAGCTAGCCTTCGACATAAATCACTAGAATGCGTCATCCTGATAATCCACTTCATAATCCATTAAACAGAAAGCTGTAAAACATAAAATCAGGTTGAACAATTTGGTACGTATCTAATACTACTTTGTGTTAGAGATATCATTGAGTGATGCTATATCATTGAGTAAAGCACGGTTACTCTAAAGCATGACTTGGGATCTTGAAATCTTTCATCTTCGCACAATTCATCGAAATGTTTTACGTCTTCTACATTATTTGTGGAGGGAACTATACTGGTATTCCCTAACGTTGACACATATTTGAAGCCTCTTCAAAGGTTTCAAATTGTCCTCCCATTTCAGTTAGTTTTAAGAGGCTCTAATCAAGTAAACTGTAAGCTGTTAAAAGGTCCAAAGATTTTGATTGCAGTGTTTTCGAGACTTGTTAAGGATTACAAGGATTTCATTTTGCGCAACTAGTAACAAAACAAATATTTAAATGATTCTAGTTTCTTTTTTTCAGTTGTGTTGCTTCATCTTTTTCATGTTACTTGTCAGAAATAGACTTGAAAGGTACTTCAAAACATCGCAAAATCTGTGTTTCAATGTACTGACTGCATCAAATCTTCCAGTCCAGCGTGTTGGATTGAGAGGTTTTAGAGTCACTTTCGAGGAACATCTTTCAGATTGGTATGAGGACTTCAGGAACGATACTGTTCGTTGGGAGTTGGAAAAATATGAAGATATGATGGTTTATTTAGAGAAAATGCAGGAAGAGGCAAACCAGATTGCTGAGAAGATACATAAAATTGCAAAGGTGGAAGAAAAATTCGAGAATGAGTTAAAATTCAATATGGAAAAAGTGGAAGAAAAATTGAAGGAGATAGAAAAATGTCAAAAAGGATGAGATCGTCGGGAATAATTGTATACAGCTCTAATGAGAGCAGAATCCAATTTGGCGGGATATTAGAAAACGACATCCGG